>NW_026591086.1:60960751-61038209 GCF_907164565.1 Psammomys obesus | reverse complement strand
CTTCCTTCCTTCCTTCCTTCCTTCCTTCCTTCCTTCCTTCCTTCCTTCCTTCCTTCCTTTCTTTTTTTTGTCCTTGAACTCACAGCGATTCACCTGCCTCTGCCTCCTTGAGTGCTGAAATTGGGATTAAAGTCACTCACCACCACTCCTGGCTGGTGGTTGAATTTTTATCCAAAAAAATAAATATCAGTCTTCTCTCATGCTTCTGAATCAGGGTCATTGAAGACTTTTCTGCTTCTGTGGAAAACTATTAAAAAGCAGTTGCCAACTACTTCAATGATTTTGGATTTTTCAAATTCTCTGAAGATGAGGTATAATATGAAAATTAACTAGAGTAACAGAGATGAGTCATTACTTTCATTCTTTGTATAAATATGGACTCACTCGCATTGGCTTATTATGTAGTTTCAATATATAATAAATTTGTGATAATGAGACATGACATTAATAATCAAAATACTCTTCTAATTTGTTATCTTTTGTATAAATGGCTCAGTGTGAAATCATAGATCTCATCAAATGTTTCACAAGTACAACTGGAGAAAAATACATCTAAAATAAAACCATATAGAGAATAGGTTATAGCACAGGTGGCTTGGATTATTTCATTCCTTAATCATATTTCTGGCGTGTAATATTTTGGTTTTCAGACTTGAGAGCATTTCTCATGAGGACTTTATTTACACCTAGTTTTAGGATAGGATACTTCATAGCAATAAGTACTGATGATCACAGGTAAATCTTTTGGACTCTGAAAATTCATGTCCTCCACATATGACAGCTGAAATAAGATGAGGAGCTACAAGCATCTGCTAAGCCAGTTAGTCAATGGTCTGGAAGGAGCCACATTGCTCTCTTGCACGTTGCACTTTACAGTGACACCCTCGCCATCTTCTACACCGCCTGTCCTTTTCTTCTCCTTCCCTGTGATTTGGCAGTAAAAGTGGACACTAAACTCTTTCCTCTCTGTTTCTCTAGAAGACCCATCCCCATGTGAGAGCCACACTGCCCCAGACAAGACTATTCTATTTGCCCTTGATTTTTCAAGATAGATTGGAAACACATGTCTTTGGTTGGTACTAAAAAATAATTTTGAAGTCAAATCAACTCTACGAAGTCTGTGGAAATAAGGATTAAAACTTTGAACATTCAAAATTGATTCCCAAATCTAGGAAATTCTGGACAAATATAAATGTACTTTTGTTTCTAATAAATGTGCTGATTTTTATATAATATTAATCTGTAAGATGAAAAATAGGTGTGTCCTTTTTCTTGGAAGAGAGTGCATTAGCAGTGTATTGTAGTTGATACCTGTGGCTGGATTCAGAATTTTTACTATACTTATCATAGTTTCAAATGCATAAGTTTTTGGTATAATTTTGGTCATATTAGTTACTAAAACTAATATATATTAAAATGCATATATAGTATTACGTACTTATGAAAGTCAAAAATAGAGAAAATATACTACTGCTATATGGAAGCAGTTTCATCAGCTCCTGTGAAAGCCCTAAATATTGAAGGATTCTACAGGAGACACTGTTTGACAGAATCTGAATGAAAGAAGAGTTAAAGCCTGACTCAGGTATTTCTTTAAAACAATGCCTGCTGTGTGTGGATGCTCACTAATGGATAAATGGCCAACAGCACCCTAAGTGCCATTTACTGTGAGTTTTATGTATTGTAATGGACTCTAATAGCATCTCAAGAGATAAAAACTGGATCAAGAAAGGAGATATGTCCTAAGTAAAATGACTTTTGCAGAAAGGGTGAGCTTTGTTGTTGAGGAAGGCATAGAGGGTTTAATAAATCATCTGTAAAGAAATTTAAAAAAATAAAACATTCATTTTGGGGAATGGACAAATGGCTCAGCAGTTAAGTGTGCAAATTTTTCCTGTGGATTCAGTTTCCAGCACTCACTTTGCATGGCTCACAGAGGTTAGTAACTCCAGTGCCAGGAGGTTTATTGCCTCCAGGAGTACTGCACTCACGTGCACACACCCCCACACAAGCAGACACAAACACATAATTAAAAATAACGAAAATGAATTTTAAAAATTTGAAAGTGCTTTTTAAAGAAGACATTGAGAGGAACTGTGCTGAGGGACTGAAAATCTACAGCTTCTAGTTTATAATCATTAACAGGGCAATCAATATTTTGTTACATTCTTGATAAACTGTTCAGTTCTCAGTAGTTTTTTTCCGTTACTTTTTTTCATAGATACCAAATCAAATTACATCATCTGGCTAGGTATTTTTCTCTGACTTTAAAGGCATCTCAGTAAACTCTACACTGATTTTGGTTTTATTTTTGGTGCAATTACTGGCTCGAGAAAAGACCTTTTAAAAAATAGATGTAAACAAATCAACTCAGAGATTAAATCTGAATGCAGTTATAAGAGCTTGCCAGACACTTAGGTGACAAGATTGAGAACCGCTTGTTTTTTTGGAATAAACGAGGCACCCCCTCCATGCTCCTCTCTCTTTTTAAAAGCTGAAAGAGCTGTTAAAGATGAAGATATTCTCCAAGTGTGACTTAGGTGCATCATTCTGTGAAGATAGTAACCAAATCATATTTTGTTTTTATTTGAAGTTCTGTATCCAATAGAGAATAGATAGGATATATGCCTGATATCTACAAGATAATGAATTTCATGTGCTAAAAACAAGTGTTTCATGGTTTTAAAAGCTATCGACTCCAAAGTTCTCACTGTAGATCAGAGAAATAGAAATACATTTGCCAGGAAATTGTAGCTGGGACAGTTTCTTATATGTTTTTCTGTCTATGATGATTATTTAATTTAAATCATTTTGTATATTTTGCATTCTTATAAATAATTGATATTCCTTGCTCTTTTCAAACTTATATACTTTTTTGTGAGAGTCTTAGATAGAAAAGAACCAATGGTACATGCTTAAATATTAATGTTTGATTTTGAAAACACATCCAAGTAGACAAACTCAAGTCTTCCAAATTTTGCTACTTTATTATTATTATTATTTATTACAATTTATTTAATTTGTATCCCGACTGTGGCCCCCTCCCTCATCTCCTCCCTATCCCACTCTCCCTCCCTCTTCTCCCTCTGTGCTCCTCCCCTAGTCCACTGATAAAGAAGGTCCTCTTCCCCTTCTATTTGACCCTAGCTTATCAGGTCTCATCAGGACTGGTTGCATTGTCTTCCTCTGTGGCCTGGCAAGGCTGTACTACAACCCCTCCCCCCAGGGGGAGGTGATCAGAGAGCCGGTCACTGAGTTCATGCCAGAGAAAGCCCCTGCTCTGCTTACTAGGGACCCCACTTGGAGACAATCTAAGGGCTACATCTGAGCTGTGGTTTTAGGTACTCTCCATTCATTTTCCTTGGTTGGGGTATCAGTCTCCTCAGGGCTCCCAGGGCTCAGTTTTTCTGTCTTCGTTGATTATCTTGAGTGAAGTAACCCAGAAGCAGAAAGACACACATGGTATAAACTCAGTTATAAGTGGATATTAACCTTAGAATATAGGATAAAAATACTAAAATCTATACTCCTAAAAAAGCTAAACAAGGAAGACCCTAGGGAAGATGCTCAATCTTCATTCAAAAGGACAAACTTGATAGACACTGGAAATAGAAGACAGGGAGCAGGACAGGAGCCTACCACGGAGGCCTATGAAAGACTCTACTGATTGAGTTATCGAAGCACAGGCTGAGACTCACAGCCAAACTCTGGGCAGAGTGTATGGGATTTTATGAAAGAAGGGGGATATAGAAAGACCTGGAGGGCACAGGAGCTCCAAAATTTTGCCATGCTCCAAGTCCGTTTTTTCCCCAAACCAACCTTATTTGTGCCCTCTAGTGGTAGAAGCGTGAATGTGTGCAGTAAATTAGGAAAAGATGACCAACACTCCTCTATGTCCTCATTTTGTTATATAATGATTCAGCATCCACGTAATTAAATAATAACGGCAATCATAAACATGCACAAAGAAAAATGTACATGTAATTTTAGGTCAGCATAATTTCCAAATGCATTGGAATTTCTATTGAAAAATAAATTTTGACGTATGTACAGCTAAAGTTCTTACATAGCAAAGATATGTATTTTTTATGATTTTAATGTCCCATTTCTCCAGCATTTTTCTGATAATCTTTGAGGAAAATATTTAAATTTTCTACAAATGTGTTTTTTCTTCCCCAAATTAGCCTTCTTTTTTGAGAACTCTTAAATTGCTGCTGTCAGTCATCAAACCATTATTTTTGCTTTATGGAGTTTCATTATAAAGCTGCATGGAACCATTTCATTGACTTTTCCTGGCCATTTGTGGTTGGTTCTATTCTGGTTCTCTGGGATGTCCTAGTTCTCTGGAATAGTTCTCTATTCCATCCTTTAATTCCTGGCCATCCAGGCAGTGACTGGCATGGGCTCCCTCGGTATCAAGTTGGACCAATCATTGGTTGGTCACTCGCACAAGTTCTGCACCTCCATTACCGCAGCACATCTTTTAGGCAGAACAAATTGTAGGTCAAAGGTTTTGTGGCTGGGTTGATGTTCTTGTACCATTTCTGGAAGCTTTGCCTGGATATATACTCATTGATGGTTGCCTAGCCCAATCATCATCACAGAGGCTTCATCCAGCAACTGTTAGGAGTAGATGCAGAGACCCACAGCCAAACATTAGGCAGAGCTCAGGGAATCCCTATGGAAGAGGTAGAGGAAAACAGAGGGGTCAGGACACCAGGAGATCAAGGCCCATAGAATCAACTAACCAGGGCTCATAGTAGCTCATAGAGACTAAATTCCCATGACGCCAATATGGAACTGAGCTAGGTTCTCTGCATATATGTTATGGTTGTGTAGCTTGGTGTTCTTGTGGGATTCTTAACAGTTGGAGTGTATGGTGTATGTGATACTCTCGTCTGTTTTAGGAATCCTTTTCCTCCTACTAGGTTGTCTCATCCAGTCTTGATATGAGAACTTGTGCTTGGTATAATATCTGGTTATATCAGGTTCAGCAGATATCCCTGTGAGACCTGTTCGTTTCTAAGGGAAAATGGTGGAACAGAGGATCTGGGGGTGTGGGGAGATGGGATGTAATGTATGAGAGAATGAAAAATAATAATACGAATTTGGTAGAAGAAAATCACCATAACCAAATCACCAACAACAAAAACTGCAAGTAATTGAAGATTATCTTTCTGAACATTCCAGGAATCTTGCCCTCAAGGCCACACTTCATAATACTTGGCTTGATACCCAGCTTTTTCTCCCACCTAAAGAACCACTTTATGTATACATTGTGTATACATTGTTCACATCTGTTTTCTTGTATATTCAAAGTAAACTGGGCCAAGAAAGTATCCTTGTCTAAAACAAAGCCAACTAGAATGTTTCTTTGGGACTTTTGAAACTGAAGCTAGAAAGAAAATAATCTATTGTAAATATAGCAAATCCTTAGCATATATGTTAATTTTTGTCTCCATCAGCTCTATCTTTTCTTTCTCTATTTGCAACTACTGGTGACCATGTTTATTGCCAGCATTTATAAGATGTATAACATCAATAATTGAAAATAATTTTGGTCACCTTTGTGGCCTCACATTTATGCTGACAGTGTTTAAGATATCAATGGATTTGGAGAACAAATAAGTTCTGAAATTGTTTAGACTAATTTGAGTTGAATATTTAAAATCATTTAAAATCATTTAAAACAAAATTAACGCAAAAATATTTCATGCCATGCTATCCATTATTGTCAAATATTTTCATACCAATTCATAGGTGTAACACTCTCAGAGAAGTAATGTAGGGTACCTGCTGATGTGGTAAGTGGCTCATCTTACAAGACTGTGACCTCTTTTAACTTTTTTATGAAAAATTCATAAGTTTAATTTCTGATATTTCATCCCTATTTAGAAACACCATCTCTTTACTTACATACTTTGTTTTGTTCTGTTTCCTTATTCTCTTTTATGGGGACCAGGTAATGTTAAACTATAAAGAAACAATAGCATACCCAAAACATTGTATTGATATTTTCCAAGAAACTTCCAACATTTTATATCTAAAATTATGAAAGGATGAGGATGGAGCTGAAGGAGGGCACTATAGCCAGGATACAAAGTGAATAAACTGTAATTAATAAAAAAATGAATTAATTAAAAACAACAGTTCACTTTAGAAATTTTTTGAAAAGTGTCTTTTTTGTAGTGATTTTGAAACGAAAGGAGAGGAGATAAAGACCTCTATCAAGGGAGGGGGGAACATACTTTCTTTTCTCTGAAATGACAGAACATCAAAAATTGGGCACAGAAGTCACCTAATCAGCATTGGTGAAATGTAACTGTGAAATCAATTAACATGGGGCTGAAACAATGGCTTGGTAGTTAAGAACACTTGCTGCTCTTGCAGGAGACCTGGGTTCAGCTCCCAGCATCTAAATGGTGGCCAGAAGCTGCCTGTAACTCCAGTTCCAGGGTACCCAGTGTTTTCTTCTGACTTATACAAGCACCAGGAACATATCGGTACACCTATGTGCATGCAGGAAAAACACTTACAGATATAAAAAGTTGCCATTTATTATCTAGCATATGCTAGATGTGGAAAGACATTTAATTTATGTCATTTTCATATATACAACTTTAAAAGATATGCATTATTATCTTCAATATAAAAGAGCAAAGTTTAAGAGCTTGTCAAAAACCACACGGCTAATAAAAATCAGAGTTGTCACTAAATATCTCTGTTTTCCTCTTATTTTCTATAAAAGTGCCAAGCATGATTAAATGATAACTTTAGGAGGTCTCAAGGACTTTAACCAAAAGCTGTCACCATGAACTAAGTAATGTTTGAAAATTTGTGCACAGTGACTGTTGTGACACTTTCTCACCATATTGAATAAGACAGAAATGAAGTACAATCTGTAGTATGTTAGACACTGTTGGGAGACATGGTTTATAGCATGCTGGGGGGCAATATTTAATGAATGAAAGAATGAATGGATGGATGAAAGAATGAGTTTTCACAGCTTGTTCATGTTATGACTACCAAATGCTGAAAACTTTTAGCAACAAAAACTTTCAGTTTTTGCTGTCTCCTAGTCTTGCTCATTACTGTCTGATGTCCTATCTTCTGCTCTTCTCACTCTGGCTCACCCATTAAGGACTTGTTCTAGGTTCTTTAACTATATCGTTCTTTTTTTCTTTTCTTTAGCAGTAATGAAATTCCCACCTACAGTATGTTATCTTGTTGACATATGAGGCAATGAAATGGCTAATTACTCTATTAGTAATCATGATATCATTTAATCAATACTTTGCTAAACATTTTGCATGTTCTTTGATAATTTTAAAAATTCATTTATTTTTTTAATTAATTACAGTTTATTCACTTTGTATCCCAGCTGTAGCCCCTCCCTCAAACACTCCTAATCCTGCCCTCCCTCCTTCTTCTCTTTCCATGACTCTCCCCAAGTCCACTGATTGGGGAAGTCCTCCTCCCCTTCCTTCTGACCCTAGTCAGTCAGGTCTCATCAGGACTGGCTGGATTGTCTTCCTCTGTGGCCTGGTAGGGCTGCTGCCCTCCTCAGGGGGAACTGATCAAAGAGGTAGCCACTGAGTTCATGTCAGAGATAGTCCCTGCTCCCATTACTAGGGAACCCACTTGGACACTGAAATGCCATGGGATATATCTGTGTATGGGTTTTAGGTTATCTCCATGAAGGTTCCTTGGTTGGAGTACCAGTCTCAAAAGACCCCTGGGCCCAGAATTTTTGATTCTGTTGCTCTCCTTGTGGAGATCCACTTACCTCCAGGTCTTTCTATCTCCTCCTTATTTCATAAGATTCCTTGCAATCTGCCCAAAGTTTGGCTATGTGTCTCAGCATCTGCTTTGATACCCTGCTGGGTAGAGTCTTTCAGAGGCCCTCTGTGGCAGGCTCCTGTCCTGTTCCCTGTTTTCTCCCTCTTACGATGTCCATCCTCTTTGCCTTTCTGAATGAGGTTTAAGCATCTTACCCAGGGTCCTTCCTCTTGCTTAGCTTCTTTAGGTGTACAGATTTTAGCATGTTTATCCTATATTTTAAGTCTAATATCTACTTATAAGTGAATATATATCATATGTGTCTTTCTGCTTCTGGGATACCTCACTGAGGATGATCTTTTCTAGTTTTCACCATTCGCCTACAAATTTCCTGATTTTCTTGTTTTTATTTGCCGAATAATATTCCATTGTGTAAATGTACCCAATTCCTGTATCCATTGATCAACTGTGAAACATCTGGGTTGTTTTCAGCTTCTGGCTATTACAAATAAAGCTGCTATAAACATGGTCAAGCAAATGTCCTTGTTCTATACTTGAGCATATTTTGGATATATACTTTTGGGTGGTGTAGCTGGATCTTGAGGTAGCACTATTTCTAATTGTCTGAGAAAGCACAGGATTGATTTCCAAAGTGGTTGTAAAAGTTTATATTCCCTCCAGCAATAGAGGAGGTTTCCCCTTTTTCCACATCCTCTCCAGCATGTGTTGTCACTTGAGTTCTTGATCTTAGCCATTCTGATGGGTGTAAGGTGAAATCTCAGGGTGTTTTGATTCACATTTCCCTGATGACTAAGGATGCTGAGCATTTCTTCAAGAGTTTCTCTGCCATTCGATATTCCTCTATTAAGAATTCTCTGTATAGATGTACCACAATTTCTGCATCCATTCTTCAGTTGAGGGGCATCTGGGTTGTTTCCAGCTTCTGGCTATTACAAATCAAGCTGCTACAAACATGGTTGAGCAAATGTCCTTTTTGTGTACTTGAGCCTCTTTTGGATATATGCCTAGGAGTGGTATGGCTGGACCTTGAGAAAGCGCTATTCCTACTTGTCTGAGAAAGTGCCAGATTGATTTCCAGAGTGGTTGTACAAGTTTACATTCCCACCAGCAGTGGAAAAGGGTTCCCCTTTCTCCACAACCTCCCCAGCATGTGTTGTCACTTGAGTTTTTGATCTTGGCCATTCTGATGGGTGTAAGGTGAAATCTTAGGGTTGTTTTGATTTGCATTTCCCTAATGGCTAATGAGGTTGAGCATTTCTTTAAGTGCTTCTCTGCCATTCGATATTCCTCTATTGAGAAATCTCTGTTTAGCTCTGTTCCCCATTTTTTAATTGGATTACTTGGTTTGCTGCTTTTCAGCTTCTTTAATTCTTTATATATACTGGATATGAGTCCTCTATCAGATAAAGGGTTGGTGAAGATTCTTTCCCAATCTGTAGGCAGTCACTTTGTTTTGATGACGGTGTCCTTTGCTTTACAGAAGCTTTTCAGTTTGATGAGGTCCCATTTATTGATTGTTGCTCTTAGAGCCTGTGCTGTTGGTGCTCTGTTCAGGAAGTTTTCTCCTGTACAGGTGAGTTCTAGGGTATTCCCCACTTTTTTTCTAGCCAATTTAATGTGTCTGGTTTTATGTTGAGGTCTTTGATCCACTTGGACTTCAGCTTTGTGCAGGGTGATAAGTATGGATCTATTTTCATTTTTCTACATGTACACATCCAGTTGGACCAGCACCATTTGTTGAAGATGCTAACTTTTAAGAAACTAAGCAAGAGAGAGGACCCTAACTAAAATGCTCAATCCCCATCCTGAAAGGCAAAGAGGATGGACATCAGAAGAAGAAGAAAACAGGAAACAAGCTAGGAACCTGCCACAGAGGGCCCCTGAAAGCCTCTGCCCTGCAGACGATCAAAGCAGATGCTGAGCCTAATGGCCAACTGTCAGGCAGAGTGAATGGAATTTTATGTAAGAAGTGGGAAATAGTAAGAGCAGGAAAGGACAGGAACTCCACAAGGAGAGCAACAGAACAAGAAAATTTGAACACAGGGAACTTCCCAGAGACTCATACTCCAACCAAGGACTATTTGTGGAGATAACCTAGAACCCCTGCACAGATGTAGCCCATGGCAGTTCAGTGTCCAAGTGGGTTACATAGTAATGGGAAGAGGGATTGCCTCTGACATAATCTGATTGGCCTGCTCTTTGATCACCTCCCCTTGATTGGGGAGCAGCCTTACCAGGTCACAGAAGAGGACAATGCAGCCACTTTTGATGAAAGCTGATAGACTAAAATCAGAAAGAAGGAGAGGAGAACCTCCCCTATCAGTGGACTTGGGTAGGGGCATGCATGCAGAAAGGGGAGGGAGGGTGGGATCGGAAGGGGAGGAGGGGGGCTTATGGGGGATACAAAATGAATAAAGTGTAATTAATAAAAAATAAAAAAAAGTTTAAAAAAAAGAATTCTCTGTTTAGCACTGTTCCCCATTTTTTAAATGGGTTCCTTGATTTGTTGCTGTTTAACTTCTTGAGTTCTTTATATATTCTGAATTTTAGCCTTCTGTCAGATATAGGGTTGGTGAAGAATCCTTTCCCAATCTGTAGGTTGTCATTTTGTTCTGACAACAGTGTCCTTTGCTTTACAGAAGCTTTTCAGTTTCATAAGGTCCCAATTATTGATTGTTGATCTTAGGGCCTGTGCTGTTGGTGTACTGTTCAGTAAGTTGTCTCCTGTGGATGACCATTTTTACTATGTTAATCCTGCGAAGCCATGAGCATGGAAAATCTTTTCATCTTCTGATATCTTCTTTTATTTCTTTCTTCAGGGACTTAAAATTTTTTTCAAACAAGTCTTTTACTTCCTTGGTTAGAGTTACACCAAGGTACTCTATGTCCTTTGTGGCTATTGTAAAGGGTGTTGTTTCCCTAATTTCTTTCTCAGCCTATCTGTCTTTTGTATACAAGAGGGCTACTACTTTTTTTTTTTTTTTTTTTTAGTTAATTTTGTATTCAGCAACTTTGCTGAAGTTTTTTTTATCAGCTGTAAGAGTTCCCTGGTATAATTTTTGGGGTAACTCGTGTATACTATTATATCATCTGTAAATAGTCATACTTTGGCTTCTTCCTTTCTGATTTGTATCCCTTTGATCTCCTTTAATTGTCTTATTGCTCTAGCAAGGACATCAAAAACTATGTTGAAGCGATATGGAGAGAGTGTTCATCCTTGCCTTGTCGCTGATTTCAGTGGGATTTATTTAATTTTTTCTCCATTTAGTTTGATGTTGGCTATAGGCTTGCTGTATATTGCCTTTACTATGTTTCGGTAAGTGCCTTGTATCCCTGATATTTCCAGGACTTTAAACATGAATGGGTATTTTATTATATCAAATGCTTCTTCAGCATCTAAGGAGATGATCATGTGGGCTTTTTTTTTTTCCTTTCAGTTTGTTTACATGGTGGATTACATTGATGGGTTTCCGTATATTGAGCCACCCCTGCATATCTGGAATGAGGCCTATTTGATAATGTTGGATGATATTTTTTATGTGTTCTTGGATTCAGTTTGCAAGTATTTTATTGAGTATTTTTGCTTTAATGTTCATAAGGGAAATTGATCTGAAATTTTCTTTGTTGGGTCTTTGTGAGGTTTAGGTATCAAGGTGACTGTGGCTTCATAGAATGAGTTTGGTAGTATTCCCTCTGTTTCTATTTTGTGGAATAGTTTGAAGAGTATTGGTGTTAGCTCTTTGAAGATCTGGTAGAATTCTGCACTGAAACCATCAACCCCTGGGCTTTTTTTTTTTTTTTTTTTTTTTTTTTTTTTTTTTTTTTTTTTTTTTTGGATGGGAGACTTTTGATGACAGCTTGTATTTTCTTAGGGGACATAGGACTATTTGATTTATTTACCTCGTCTTGATTCAGATTTGGTAAGTGGAATCAATTAAGAAAATTGTACATTTCGTTTATATTTTCAAATTTGTGGCATATAGGCTTTTGAAGTAAGACCTCATGGTTATTTGGATTTCTGCAGTGTCTGTTGTTATGTCCTCCTTTTCATTTCCAATTTTGTTGATTTGGATAGTGTCTTTCTGCCTTTTAGTTATTTTGGCTAAAGGTTTGTCTATCTTGTTGATTTTCTCAAAGAACAAGCTCTTGGTTTCATTGATTCTTTGAATTGTTTTATTTGTTTCTAATTTATTGATTTCAGCCCTGAGTGTGATTATTTCCACCTGTCTACTCCTCTTGCTTATGTCTGCTTTTTTTTTCCTACTGCTTTCAGGTGAGCCATTAAGTTGCTTGAATGGGATGTTTTGAATTTCTTCTTGAAGCCACTGAGTGCTATGAACTTTCCTCTTAGAACTGCTTTCATTGTGTCCCATATGTTTGGGTATGTTGTGCCTTCATTTTCATTGAATTCTAGGGAGACTTTAATTTCTTTCTTTATTTCCTCCCTGACCCAGCTGTCATTGAGTAGCAAATTGTTCAGTTTCCATGTGTGTGTAGGCTTTTTGATATTTCTGTTGTCACTGAAGTCCAGCTTTAGTCCATGGTGGTCAGATAGGTTGCAAGGAATTATTTCCATCTTCTTGTATCTGTTGAGGCTTGCTTTGTGATCAAATTTATGGTATATTTTGGAGAGAGTTCCATGAGGTGCTGAGAAGAAGGTAGATTCTTTTGTGTTTGGGTGAAAGATTCTGTAGATGTCTGTTAGGTCCATTTGATCCATAACCTCTGTTAGAGTCATTGTTTGTTTAATTTCTGTTCTGTTGACCTGTCCTTTGTTGAGAGTAGGATGTTGAAGTCTCCCACAATTAATGTGTGGAGATTTATGTGTGGTTTAAGTTTTATTGATGTTTCTTTTATGAATGTGGGTGCCCTCTTATTTGGGGTATAGATGTTCAGAACTGTGATATCTTCTTGATGGAATTTTCCCTTGATGAGTATGAAATGACCTCCCCCTTTTGTTTAATTTTGGTTGAAAGTCTCTTTTATTAGATATCAGAATTGCTACTCTTGCTTGCTTCTTGGGCCCATTTGCTTGGAAATGGGAGTAATGCCCATTACTCTCAAGTAATGTATATCTTTGTAACCTAGATATATATCTTGTATGCAAGAGATTGTTGGGTGTTGTTTACATATCCATTCTGTTAGTCTGTGTCTTTTTATTGGAGAGTTGAGTCCATTGATGTTGAAAGAGATTATTGAATAGTGGCTGTTAGATCCTTTTATTTTTTTTTAATTTAATTTTATTTTTATTAATTACAGTTTATTCACTTTGTATCCAAGTTGTAACCCCCTCTGCCACCCCCTCCCAAACTTACCCTCCCTCCCTCCTCTTCTCCCCTAGTCCAAGGACAGGAGAGGTCCTCCTTTCCTTCCATCTGATCCTAGTATATCAGGTTACATCAGCACTGGCTGAATTGTCTTCCTCTGTGGCCTGGTAAGGCTGCTCCCGCCTCAGGTGGAGGTGATCTAAGAGCCAGCCCCTGAGTTCATGTCATACTAAAATCTGTACACCTAAAGAAGATAATCAAGAAAGAGGACCCTGTGTATTCAAATAATGGGACACCAATGTTTGAAACCTAGAAGGCACAGAAAACATGCAGCTAAATGCCTTTGTTGTGTCTTATTTGACTATTTTGAAAGAATCCAGCTTTTCTGCATATAGCCAAACAGTTTCTGGTTACTTTTTTGCTCAGAAATCTTTGCTTATCCAGAGCATGTCTCTAGGGAATAATTAATTTTGTAAAGACAGCAAACACAGTTTGATCATAGATTTTGACTTTTAACCTTTGTCAATGTTCCTGGACATTGCTGAAAAGGGGTGACTGCAGTATAAACACACTGTGACCACTGGAGGGGGGAGGGATAAAAACAACTTCATTAAAAATGTCTGGCAGACAGCAAGTGCTGAATAATCATGGGACTGTATAACATACAGTAGACCTAAGAGCACTAAGGCCACATTAACACCCAAACTTGACATAGTTTAAAAGTGACCTCATTGCTGTTTCTAAAATATAATGGGCAGAGTGGCCTAGTTTCATATTCTTGACAGTTACAATTTTTTTAAAAGTGTTGGCTACACTGGTGCAACATTTCATCTTTCATCTTTTTTTTTTTTAAAGTGCATTTCTGGTCTACTAGGGAGACATGGAAGACATAAAGAGAAGACCTGGCTTTCTCTCTCTCTCTCTCCCTCTGTGTGTGTGTGTGTGTGTGTGTGTGTGTGTGTAATTAGCCTGAACTAATTGATATCATAGATATGGGGATAGGTGTTTCTTCTTTGCTGTCTATAAGCAGTAAACATTCATGTTAATAAGAATTGCATTTGCTTTGGATTATGTCATGTATTCAAGCCAGTAGAATCATTTCCTCAGTCTCAAAGCATTTGAAATTATAAATTATTTCTTTAATTCATGAGCTGTTTTATAGCCAAGCATGCTGCTTAAGTTGGTCCTAGGAGAACTATTTTTTTTAAGAAGACCATTCTAGTAGCTATAGTGCTTCTTGCAATTAAATCATTTTGAATAGGGAACCCATTTTAAAAGCAATGTTGTGAGTGGGTGTATAGGGCTTATTATTATTTTTTATTTTTTTGGCTTATTATTTTTTAATAGATTTTGTTTTGTTGTTGCTAATATGAGGACAGAATAGCACAGTAGTTGTGAGCTTAAGCTTGTAGGAATAGCATTTCAATTCAGCTTCTAGCTCTGCCACTTAAGAATGATCTTGTATTTAAGCAGTCTGTGCCTCAGTTTCCTCACCTATGCAATAAATATTATGATGATAAAAATGCTACCTCCTTCACAAAGTAATTAATGTGACTAAAATCTTATAAAATATCTAGACCAGAACTTAATGTGTATTAATATAAGTGTAACCTTTTTGTTGTTGTTTTGGTTTGGTTTTTGTTTTTTCAGTACAGGGTTTCCCTGTGTAGTGTTGGCTATCCTGGACTCACTTTGTAGACCAGGCTGGCCTTGAACTCAGAGATCCTCCTGTCCCTGCTTCCCTGAATGCTGGGATTACAGACATGTGTCACAGCATCCACCTCTTCTGTCATTCTTCCACAAGATTCCCTGCCCTCTGCCCAATGTTTGACTGTGAGTTTCATCATCTGTTTGGATCCATTATATGGTAGAGTCTCTCAGAGAACAGCTATGCTAGTCTCCTATCAAAACAAACAAACAAAGAAACAAACAAACAAACCACAATGGTTGAATTTAAAAGCCTACCATTATCTAAAAGAGTTCTATGTAGGACATATTTTCTGTTTTGAAATCTTGCTTCTTCCCACTGAAGAAGGGGAATTAAGTTTAAAGTCCTATATGTGGACAAATTCTATTTGTAGGCAGTCTTCCAAATATTACACATAGGTTGCAGAGCTGATTCTTGCTCATTTTAAATTCTTTTAATGCTACTTTTAATAGAAGCCCAATTTCCGGCATCTCTAATGAAACATCAGAACTTAACCAGATAACATTTTTAAGTACCATCTTTCTTGCAAGTGTTTTATTTTCTGATATGGGGTGGAGACTAAGTACTGTTGTGCTTCTTTTCAGGGCAAAGGGACTTGGCTTTGTCTAAGTGAGCTGACTCTGGATCTCAGCTGGGTCAGAGGAAAATACCAGGCTCATCAAGAAAACTGACACATTTTTCTAATGTGTGTATAGAGACAGCTTCCAGGAATTCTCTCCTGTGATTTGGTAGTTTAAAGAAAAGAGCCTAATGATACCTTATTAGAATCCAATGAATCACCAATAAAATGTATACCAATAGGTAACTTTGTTAAATTTAATTATTTAAAAATCTTGGTTTAGACACTTTGTAAATAAATGATCAAAAACAGCTTTAAACTTCTCTGGTTCAAGATGCCATTTCATTTGTCATTAATGGACATTAAGTCTCAACAACCAGTTAGGCCAGATTGTCACTATAAGGAAACCTGTTTGTCAGTTTGCTCTGTGGAGTATTCCGTCAATTTCCATGCCAAGATGACTAAGATCATTAAGTTTATTGTATACAAAGACCCAAGTCATAATAGACTAAAATATTTGATAACCATTTTTTCCAATAACACTCATGCTTGCTTGTGTGTGAGAGATTGGATGCCAATCGTAACACTGAGTTTCCATGGATTAAGATTTTCTAATCTAAAATTAGGAGGGGAGAAGTATTCCTGGTCTGTGCTCTTAAGGATTATCTCATAGACCTGGTCAGGAAATACTGGGCGTCTAAGCATTAGGAAGGGGATGTACTCAACTAGCAGTCTATATTGCATAAAAGCTTAAAAATACATTTTAAAAAGAACTAAGGAGGCATGAAAAATAGGACCAAAGTCATTCAGACCACCACTAAATCTTGTTCTCTATAAGGAACTGTGACCTTCTTTAGAATGCATGGCACCTGCCATTTTTGTTGTTTTTGCTGTTTAGGGCTCAGTGTCTTCAGCCTAGAATTTTGTTCAAGATATACACATGATATATGTCTCTAAATGTAATACTTCTATGTAAGAGAAAGATCGATGACAAAGTAAATGTAAATTCTTTTAGCTTATTGCTTTTGATTTTTGTTTCTTTTTTTAAATTTTATTTTATTAATTACACTTTATTCACTTTGTATCCCCCCATAAGCCCCTTCCTCCTCCCCTTCCAGTCCTACCCTTCCTCCCCCTTCTTCACACATGCTCCTCCCTAAGTCCACTGATAGGGGAGGTCCTCCTCTCCTTCCTTCTGATCTTAGTCTATCAGATCACATCAAGAGTGGCTGCATTGTCATCTTCTGTGTCCTGGTAAGGCTGCTCCCCCTTCAGGGGGAGGTGATCAAAGAGCAGGCCAATCAGATTATGTCAGAGGCAGTCCCTCTTCCCATTACTATGGAACCCACTTGTTTCAGAAGTTTGCTGGGTATGTGTGTTTTTATAAAAAAAGAAGTGAAGTGAAGTGTAACAGTTTTACCAGAATAGACCACAAGAAAACATGCTAACAGTTCACCTCCCCAAACACTTAGACTAGACTCCTATTGTAGCATTGATCTCTACAGAACAAAGACTGGGGAACTTAGAACTAGGCAGCCCATGGCCAGCTCTGTTGTGTGACAAATGGACTCTGAAAGCATGCTTTTAAGAAGTGCCAATGAAGCTCTTCACTGTGGAATAAATGCCCTTGCTTAAGTCAGTTGTCAGTTAAGGACTAACTCATCAAAAGTGCTAAGACTGAATTGATTCAATTTTCATCTGACTGTGTTATTAGAGACTGCAGTGAATGTTTTCCATATTCTTAGGAAATGATGCTTTCTCAGTCTCTATGTGAAATAATGTTTGCTTCATGTATTATTTCTTGTATAAGATATATTATCATGTATAGTCTTTTATAAAATGCATATATATGATTAATCTAGGTCTGTATAATATTTAGCATATACATACCACATGTGCTGTATATATGTTATTATATATTACACAGAGAGACAAACAGGCACACATCATAAAGAACTGATGAGACATCATCTGAAGGACAGCCCATTCCAATAATACATTTGAAAGACTAATTTTCTTAAAATATAAGCAACCACAATCTTGTTTATTTAAGAGAAACAACTCAAACTTGGTCATATTACTCTATGTTTATGTAAATTATGATCACAGACCTATTTGAAATAGCTTTCTTTTCTTTTTAAAAAATATTTATTTATTATGTATACAGTGTTCTGCCTGAATGTACACCTGCATGCCAGAAGAAGACATTATAGATGGTTGTGAGCTACTGTGTGGTTGCTAGGAATTAAACTCAGAACCTTTGGAAGAACAGACAGTGCTCTTAACTTCTGAGCCATCTTTCCAGCCCTTGAAATAGCTTTCTAAATCAAATTCAACAGAGATATAAAATCACAATAGTAAAATAATTTTTAGAATAACTCAGTAAATATTATGTAATTTCTTAATAACATTATCAGTATTAATTTCTAATATGACATGTTTAAACAAAAAAATTCCATCACTACCACTAAAAATAAAACTACTGCTAGGATGTCATGTTAGATTTTGTTTTGTCTTGAACATATACACAGTCCAGTGTTAGAATGCACATATAATTGTGGATTTTTTTTGTATCATTTGAGTTTTTGCAAAGTTTCATTATTACAGATAACCAAACATCTTTTAAAATATATATAAGTTATGTCTCATTTTTGAAGACAGGGCCTTGTCTGTGTAAAATTATTTGAGTATGTTTTACTAGAGTATATTGGTTTTGTTTTTATTAATTTATTTTTATTAATTACAATTTATTCACTTCGTATCCCACCTGTAGCCTTCTCCCTCATCCCCTCCCAATCCCACCTTCCCTCCCTTTTCTCCTCCATGCCCCTCCCCCAGGCCACAGATACTTGGCCTGGTAAGGCTGCTCCCCCATCAGAGGGAGGTGATTAAAGAGCCAGCCATTAAGTTCATGTCAGAGACAGTCCCTGCACCCATTATTAAGAAACCATCACCTCCCTCTGAGGGGAGAGCAGCCTTACCAGGCCACAGAAGGTGACAATGCAGCCATTCCTGATGTGATCTGATAGACTAAGATCAGAAGGAAGGAGAGGAGGACCTCCCTTATCAGTGGACTTGGGAAGGGGCATGCGTGAAGAAGGGGGAGGGAGGGTGGGACTGGGAGGAGGAGGGAGGGACTTATGGGGGGGATACAAAGTGAATAAACTGTAATTAATAAAAATAAATAAATTAAAAAAAGAAACTCACTTGGAGACTGAGCTGCCATGGGCTACATCTGTGCAGGGATTCTAGGTTATCTCCATGCATGGTCCTGGAGTATCAGTCTCAGAAAAGACCCCTAAGCCCAGATTTTTTGGTTCTTTTCTTCTTCTTTTGGAGGTCCACTCACATCCAGGTCTTTCTATCTCCACCTTCTTTAATAAGATACCCTGCACTCTGCCCAAAGTTTAGCTATGAGCCTCAGCCTCTCCTCTAATACCCTGCTGGGTCAAGTCTTTCAGAGGACCTCTGTGGTAGGCTCCTGTCCTGTTCCCTTTTTTTTCCCTCTTCTGATGTCCATCCAGTTCAGCCTTTCTGAATGAGGATTGATCATTTTACCCAGGGTCCTCCTTCTTGTTTAGCTTCTTTAGATGTACAGATTTTATTATATTATATGTCTAATATCCACTAATTAGTGAGTATATACCATGTGTGTCTTTCTGCTTCTGAGATACCTCACTCAGGATGATCTTTTCTAGTTCCCACCATTTGCCTGCAAATTTCATGATTTCCTTGTTTTTAATTGCTGAGTAGTATTCCATTGTCTAAATGTACCACAATTTGTATCGATTCCTCTGTTGAGGGACATCTGGGTTGTTTCCAGGTTCTGGCTATTATGAACAAAGCTGCTAGGAATATGGTTGAGCAAATGTCCTAGTATACTTGAGCATAATTTGGATATATGCCTAGGAGTGGTAGAGCTGGATATTGAGGTAGCACTATTCCTAATTGTCTGAGAATGCACCAGATTGATTATTTCTTTCTTTTTATTTTTTTTCAGATTGATTTGTAAAGTGGTTGTACAAGTTTACATTCCCACCAACAGTGGAGGAGGGTTCCCCTTTCTCCACATCCTCTCCAGGATGTATTGTTACTAATAATATGAAACAATGTTAGGATTCCAGCAATAAATACTAAAGTTGTGAATTTGGTAACATAAAGGCTAGTGCTTAAGACTAGAGATAAGTCTTTCTTCCAGTTATCAGAACATAGTGCCTGGTATAAACCAGGCATAACAGTTTGAAGTTAGAAGCCAAAAATAGTTGAAGAATAAAAGCTAGGCAAATACACACAACATTATAAAACTACGATGTGGAAATCTGAATACTTATCAGAAAACTGTGCCAACCACCCACACATAATGAGTTTAAAAACTGAAAAGACTGTGACCAGGACCTTTGGAGCCAAGGCAACATATTGGCTCTAGTAGAAGCTCTTTACATTAAGATATTGAACATTCTGATGGGTATAAGGTGATATCTCAGGGTCATTTCGATTTGCATTTCCCTGGTGACTAAGGACATTGAGCAGTTTCTTAAGTGTTTCTCTGCCATTTGATATTCCTCTATTGAGAATTATCTGTTTAGCTCTGTACAGCATTTTTAAATTGGATTACTTGGTTTGTTGCTTTTTAACTTCTTGAGCTCTTTATATATACTGATAATAACCCTCTATCAGATATAGGGTTGGTGAAGATCCTTTCCCAGGATGTAGACTGTCATTTTGTTCTGATGACTGTGTCCTTTGCTTTACAGAAGGTTTTCAGTTTCATGAGGTCCCATTTACTGATTTTTGCTATTAGAGCCTGTACTGTTGGTGTTCTATTCAGGAAGTTGTCTCCTGTGCCAATGAGTTCTAGGCTTTTACCCACTTTTCTTCTAAAAGATTTAGTGTGTCTGGTTTTATGTTTAGGTCTCTGATCCACTTGGACTTTAGTTTTGTGCAGGGTGATAAATATGGATCTATTTGCCTTTTTCTGCATGTAGACATCCAGTTAGACCAGCACCATTTGTTGAAGATGCTGTCTTTGTTCCATCATATGGTTTTGGATGGAATCAAATATTCGTAGATGTGTGGGTCTTCTACTTGATTGTATTGATCCACCACTGTGTCTCTTTGACATTACCATGCAGTTTTTATTACTGTTGCTCTGTAGTACAGCTTGAGAACAGGGATGGGGAGACCTCCAGACCATCTATTGTTGCACAGAATCATTTTAGCAATTCTGGATTTTTTTTTCATATGAAGTTGAGAATTGTTCTTGCAAGGTCTGTAAATAATTGCGTTGGTATTTTGATAGGAATTGCATTGAATCTGTAGAATGCTTTTGGCAGGGTGGCCATTTTCAATATGTTAATCCTGCCAAGCCATGAGCATGGGAGATCTTTCCAGCTTATGATATATTCTTCAATTTCTTTCTTCAGAGACTTGAAGTATTTTTTTTTCTTAGAAACAGCTTATTTTATTTGAAACTTTACTTATTTATAAAAACAAAATCTGAATATACTTTCACAGAAAACTTAGTTTTCCCCATAACCATAAGACCACAAAATGGAAGTAGAAAATATTTGATATGGCCCAAAATATTCTATTATTATTTGAGACAAAGACAACATGATGTTCATTTGATTCAGTGTATTTTTCAAACAGGTTTTTTAGTTGCTTGGTTAGAGTCACACCAAGGTACTTATGTTATTAGAGGCTGATGTGAAGAGTGCAGTTTCCCTAATTTCTTTCTCGGCCCTTTTGTCTTTCGTATATAGAAGAGCTACTGATTTTTTCAAAGTAATTTTGTATCCAGATATTTTGCTGAAGGTGTTTATCAGCTGAAGGAGTTCTCTGGTTGAATTTTTAGGGTCGCTCAGGTATACTATCATACCATCCACAAATAGTGATACATTGACTTCTTCCATTCCGATTTGCATCCCCTTGATCTCTCTTAGTTTTTTTATTGCTCTGGCAAGGACTTCAAGTACTTTGTTGAAGAGATATGGAGAGAGTGGGCAGCCTTGTCTTGTCCCTGATTTCAGTGGGATTGATTTAATTTTCTCTCCATTTAGTTTGATGTTGGCTATAGGCTTGCTTTATATTGCCTTTACTATGTTCAGGTATGTGCCTTGTATCCCTGATCTCTCCAAGACTTTAAACATGAATGTGTGTTGGATTTTTGTCAACTGCTTTTTCAGCATCTAAGGAGATGATCATGTGGGTTTTTTTCAGTTTTTCTACATGGTGGATTATATTGATAGATTTCCATATATTGAACCACCCCTGCATGCCTGGTGTGAAGCCTACTTTTTCATGGTGGATGATATCTTTTAAGTGTTCTTAGATTCAGTTTGCAAGTATTTTATTGAATATTTTTGCAAGATGTTTCATAAGAGAGATAGGTCTGACTTTTTCTTTTTTTGTTGGGTCTTTTTGTGGTTTAGGTATCAAGGTGACTGTGGCTTCATAGAATGAGTTTGGCGATGTTCCTTCTGTTTCTATTTTGTGGAATACTTTGGAGAAAATTGATGTTAGCTCTTCTTTGAAGGTCAAAAACTCAAGTGACAGTACATGCTGGAGAGGATGTGAACAAAGGGGTACCTTCCTCCATTGCTGGTGGGAATGTAAACTTGTACACCCAAGTTGGAAATCAATCTAGCACTTTCTGAGACAATTAGGAATAGTGCTTTCTCAAGATCCAGCTAAACCGCTCCTAGGCATATATCCAAACATGTCCAAGTACACAACAAGGACATTTGCTCAACCATGTTCCTAGTAGCTTTGTTCATAATAGCCAGAACCTGGAAACAACCCAGATATCCCTCAACAGAGGAATCAATACAGAAATTGTGGTTCATTTGGACAATGGAATACTACTCAGCAATTAAAAACAAGGTAATCATGAAATTTGCAGGCAAATGGTGGGAACTAGAAAAGATCATCCTGAGTGAGGTATCTCAGAAGCAGAAAGACACACATGGTATTCACTAATTAGTGGATATTAGACATATAATATAAGATAAACACACTAAAATCTGTACACCTAAAGAAGCTAAGCAAGAAGGAGGACCCTGGGTAAGATGGTCAATCCTCACTCAGAAACGCAAACAGGATGGACATCAGAAGAGGGAGAAAAAAGGGAACAGGACAGGAGCCTACCACAGAGATCCACTGAATGACACTACCCAGGAGGGTATCAAAGCAGATGCTGAGGCTCATAGCTAAACTTTGGGCAGAGTGCAGGGAATCTTATGAAAGAAGGGGGAGTGGAAAGACCTGGAGTGTCAGAAGCTCAACAAGGAGAACAACAGAACCAAGAAATCTGGGCTTTTCTGACACTGATAATGCAATCAAGGACCATGTATGGATAACCTAGAACTCCTGCACAGATGTAGCCCATGGCAGCTCAGTGTCTAAGTGGGTTCCTGAGTAAAGGGAGCAGGGGCTGTCTCTGACATGAACTCAATGGCCGGCTCTTTGATCACCTTCCCCTGAGGGGGGAGCAGTCTTACCAGGCCACAGAGGAAGACAATCCAGCCAGTCCTGATGAGACCTGATAGGCTAAGGTCAGATAGAAGAGGATAACGACCTCCTCCATCAGTGGACTTGAAGAGGGGCATGGGAGGAGATGAGAGAGGGAGGGTGTGACTGGGAGGGAATGAGGAAGGTGCTACAGCTGTGACGCAAAGTGAATGAAATGCACGCAATATAAAAATAAAATTAAAAAACTATTGCCCCAATTTCACTCTGGTTAGTATTGGCTTTCTAGATAAGATCAGTGACAGTGTTCCCATTGCTTCCTGAATTTCAAAACAAGGTGGTTGGTGAGTAAAGAAACACAGATCTTTGTCTTCTATCTTTTTTGAGTCATTGTATCGAAATGCAGTCGTACAGCAGTATAAAAGTCTATATCAGTATGTTTAGGGATAGACTTGGACAGGTCTAACTTGGAGAAGTTACTAAAGAAATTTCAATCCAAAACTTTAATGGATTCACCATAGAGTATTGATATGTCCGCAGTTGACTTATAATCAAGAAACCATGGCAACAGGTCATAGAGAGTAATTCTCAGGGGTCATGATGGTTTAGCAAAATTTTCCACACCATGTTCTGACCCTCTGAGCTTTCTGAAAATTAATAAATGCCCCATTACTGAAAGGGAAAAGTTAGCAGGCTGACAATTAAAACAGCAAGACAAGTCGTGGCCCAAAATCCCAATAAACAAAGCACCCAAAACAAATGGACAATGGGTCTTTACTCTAACAGAAGTTTCCCTTTCCATTATACTAACTATAGAATTCAATCCAGATAATGGACATCCCAAAGCCATGTGGTTCATGGTTCAGCACAATAGAGAATTATGGCTTGTAAGTATACTTTGATTCTTACCAAAAGTAAATGTCAAAATACTTGACTTTGCTTCTGTTCATATGGCTAATTGAATTAGCAAGTTCAAAACCAACCAGTATAGTGTTACAATATAGACCACCAGCTTGCTCTATATGTACGTAGCTGGCAAACATTTAAGTGGGTGGTAAATGTCAGAGCGTTTTTGTAGGTTGGAATTCTTTTATTAGACTATAAGTGCCACGTCTTATAGTGTTTTGGAGCCCCAGATTTTATAATTTTGGACTTGTGGTTAGGAATGGACAGTGAGAAAATGCTGAGAAAAGAGCTAAAACTAAAAAAAAATAAATAAAAATAAAAAATAAAAAAGTGTATATTCATCTCTAAGAAAAAGGCTACAACTTTCCTACATAGTTACTATGAGAGTTTGAAATTAAAAGTATAGGTGACCTAGTAAGGCTGCTCCCCACTCAGGGGGAGATGATCAAAGCAGGCCAATCAGTTCATGTCAGAGACAGTCTCTGTCCCCATTACTATGAAATCCACTTGGACACTGAATTGCCCTGGGCTACCTCTGTGCAGGGGTTCCAGGCCATCTCTATGAATGGTCCTTGGCTGAGTATCAGTCTCAGAAAAGACCCCTGTGCCCAGACTTTTTGGATCTGTTGCTCTCCTTGTGGAGCTCCTGTCCTCTCCTGGTCTTATTATCTCCCATTTCGATCATAAGATTCCCTGCACTCTGCCCAAAGTTTGGCTCTGAGTCTCAGCATCTGCCTGGATAATGTTCTCCTGATGATACCTGATAGACTAGGATCAGAGGGAAGGGGAGGAGGACCTCCCTTATCAGTGGACTGGGGGAGGTGGAGAGGGAGGAAAGAAAGAAGGATGGTGGGATCGGGAGGGAGGAGGGCGGGAGCTACAGGGGGGAACCAAAGAGAATAAACTGTAATTAATAAAAATAAAAATAATTTTAAAAAGTATAGATGACAGAAGTTGTAAAGTGTTAAGCGTGTTTTAAAATTAGTGTTGTAAATTAATTTATTACTAAAGTTATTAAATATTTTGTTAAAATTATCCAGCACCATTAATGTTTTGTTCTAACATGTGCTGAGGCAATTTGACAAAGTTCTTTATTTAGTCCCAGCACCAATTCTCATATACTCAGTACCAATTCACTTTCCTCACTGGGACCTCAGGACTCCTTCCAAAGGTTGTGATGGTGCTAATTCCTTGACAATTAGGGAATACCAAAAGGGTAAACTTCCTTGGTCACAGAAATACAGAAAACTGTCCTTTGAACATGAGCCATAAAGAGAAAAAAATAC
Organism: Psammomys obesus; assembly: GCF_907164565.1. Taxonomy (NCBI): domain Eukaryota; kingdom Metazoa; phylum Chordata; class Mammalia; order Rodentia; family Muridae; genus Psammomys; species Psammomys obesus. Next base: position 61,013,216 of record NW_026591086.1, on the reverse strand, counting down.
ATATATATCTTTCCTCTCATATAGGTATATATGTTTGTATGTGTTATATTATATATACAGTATACACACACTATACCCCTAAGTATAGAAGAAAATAATAGAAAATATAATGAAGTGAAGTTATTAAAATAAATATAATGAACTAAAGGGAGTAAGCAAGTCATGGTATTTCAGAAAAGATTATGTATTCTCATGTGGAAAGGAATGTACAAATAAGAAAGCAGAAGAGAGGACTGTTTTAGTAACTCAGGGTAAAGGGGAGCTGACCTAGCAATGTAAAAAGATTCTATTATATTTGAAAAGTTTCAAAAAGATAAAGGTGATTGTGACAAAAGGGACATAAGTTGAAGACCATAGGACAAGCAGCTGTAATGAATGCTTGAGACGTCAATGAAAGGCTAGATCAGGGATCCACACACTTGTCCTGTTCATGGCAAACAGTGAAGCACCCTCAACTTTTCAGTGCCATATGGTTAATGGTTTGCTACAAAACATAGCAATAGACAGAGGCAGAATAAGAATTTAAGGTAAAAGATAATTGATTCTGATCTCCTTCAGTACATCTTTAATCTATTTATCCATCTCAAATATCCAATTACCTTAATCATATATTGAAAATATAGTCTTTTGCATTCTCCAAAGAAGACATAGAAGAAATATTATACTTCCTACTTTAGACAATTATAAAAATCTTATTTATTAATTTTAAGACAACAATTAAATTTGTGTATATTTTGGTGTAAACATACTATTTTGAAATTTGTACATATTGTGAAATGACCAAATAAAACTACTAATATATATTGTCTCATACACTTATTGTTTAGGGGTATGGTAGAAACACTTAAAATCTAGTCTTTTATCAAAGTTCAAGTATGTACAAGTCACCAGTTCAATTACAGTGCTATTCAGTGACTTCTTGACTTGACTCCTTTTACCTAAGGGAAATTTGCACTGTTTGATCAACACTTCCTCAGCATCACATCCCGACTTCTGCAGCTCCAGGGCCCTTGTAGCCAGTTCTGCCCTCTGTTGATACGGAGCCACATCAAATCTGATTTTAACTTCAGCTATCGTTGAATTTGAATAATTTATTTCAGGTTATTTATTGTGGACAATTTTCTGCTCTAATGTCTCAGGCTGGAATCAGATCCAGTCTGATTTCAGATTTGACTCCTCAAACAAAAATTCTTTTTTCTAACTATTTCTAATTCATTGTTTGGGTACTCTGTCTTCCAGTTAGAATATTAAGGATGAATATGTACATAAGACAAAGTCTCTTGGTGTAGATCATTAGAAGAAAATATACAAGGCTAATTAAGAAGATTTGTGATATTCATAAAAAAATATGAATAAGAAACACATAGGTAATGGCATGAGTAGAAAATAAAGACAATTGTACTGATTTACCACTAAACTGATGCAATAGGAATAAAACAATGTATAACACAGTTAATTTAGATAATTATCATGGATAAAAATTATATAAACAATGAAATCTATATTTAATGACTCCATGCTTAATGGAGTTTACTTAATGGAATTTAATTTCATGTCAATGCTAGAAAATATAATCACATAATCCATTAAAGTCATTGAGACTATTTTATACACATAATAAGCTTCAAAATTAGATTAATTGTTTCTGATATATCTGTGCAATAAGGCTGTATTGTCAAGCAAGGCAAAACTTTTCCCTTTCTTTTTCTTGTCAGTGACAGTTAAACCCAGGACCTTCTGTTCTCTACACGTATTCTGTCATTTCTGTTGTTTATGCCTTTGAGAGGAAGTCCTACCCATCTAGAGTTATTTATTTTCTTCACTGGACTTTAGAATCTTCTGATTTTAAGGGAGTCCAATTCTCAGCTACTTCTGAAGACTTTCTGAGGGTTTATCACATCTGGAACAGCCCCCCCTTGAGATGATGAACCACCTTCAAGTGGTTCTGTGAACTTTGACCTCAGTCTCTATGTGGGTTACCTGCTTTTTAAATCACTTGCAAAATGCATTTAATTTCAGTCAAGATGAAAAAAGTGTGGCAACAACTGAAGTCCGGAGTGCGTGTTCCCTTATTTCCTCCAGAAAGCACACAAGCATATTTTTTCTTAAGCCAACTTGGTCAGAAGAATGTGAAGGGTAAGGTAGCTAGAAATGCCTGCATTTGACTGCTTGCCTTGTGACTGTGATCTTTAAGGCTAAAGTTTTTGCAGTTATTAAAAGCTATTTGCTGTGAGATCTTTTATATTCTTAGCAGATTATTTACATTCTTTTGCATATTTGGGTTTCAACCACTCAGCACTGTATTGGCTTATTGAAGATAAAAATATTCAAGCTAAATATTACTTTATAAAAATATGTTTATCTTGAAAAAATAAAATTTGAAATTGAAACATTTTTAAGCTCCTTTTGTGAACTTTTACAAAAACTGTTGATTCATTAGGCTTTAAACTACTTTACATTTTTTAACTTATGTTTATGTGTCTCCAGTGTACGCTACATGAGTACATGTTTCTATAGAGGCCAAAAAAGGGCATCATATCCTAGGAAACGGGTGGTACAAACTGTTATGAGCTGGGAACTCATCTGAGATAGCTCTTTGGCTAAAATCTAAACTGTTTTAAAACAATATTCAGTAATTCAAGTATTATCTATACTCTGAATCTATCACCATCATTGATGAATAAGAATTGACTTGACTAGGCAAAATATTATTCTTAATATTGTAATATGTTTACATTGATAATAGCTACTATCTGGTAGCATTATTATCTAGGATGAAATGCATTGTACATTTAATTTACAGTTTCACAAGATTATGGGTGCCTATTTATGGAGTTCACAAAGCACGCTGAACATTCAGTTCACAGAGTAACAGGTAACTGCTGGTTAATATTTTCTTCTTAGAGTGTTGCTGCTTCTGAATCAACAGCGTGTCAGCAAAGCCCTCCCCCACAAAAATAAGAGAATGAATGAAGTGGGCTTTCTGTCCTACTTAGCTCTGTTTAACACTGCAATGCCTTTGGGAACCTGTTCCTCAGCAGTACAAACCCTCAGTTGGCAACAGTGATGCTCAGGGACAAAGATGCCAGTAGTGCCTTAGCACTTCCAGAAACTGGGAAATCATAAACATTCATGACCAATTTAGACTTTTTCTATCATCATGTCAAATATTGCTAAAGGTATAAAGTGGAATAAAACAGCTCAGTGGTTCCTTCTTAAAATTTTCTCTAATGGAGGTCAACCTTGATTAATGAAATGATCAGGGGGAAATACCTAATTATTCCTCTAGATCTACTTAATCCTGGCATCAATTTTCTCTTTTTAGTTCCTAAAAATGAAGATGATGACATATACAATAATAAAACATTCCACATTTTCACTCAAAAAGTGGAACTGTAACTGCTCCTAGAAGACCACATATTACCTTCCAGACATAAGTATTAGTGTTCTGGCATTAAGAACAGCTAAGTGGCTTCAGGTTTTCTGTTTGTTTGTTTGTTTGTTGTTTTAACCAAGTTTCTTAACAAGCAACTTTTAGTCAAACCAGCCAAACCAGCACGCATTGGTGCTGGTGCAGAGCCATGTTGTATCAGAAAACTGATGCTTTCTTTGCATACATCCCATCTTGCCACACACCCTGAGTTGCTTTTAGAACCAATCTTTGTTGTAACCTTATTTGAATTCTGAAAACACATTTGGCTTTTAACATGGGTGCAATTTGGGCACTGTCACAGAATTTGTGATTTCCGTGACACAGGGAGTTCTTGCTGTCTGTGGCAGCTGCAATTTCACCCCGTAGCACCCCTTCTCTTAAGACTTACTAGGTTTTTAGAACGTAGATGCCTTTGGCAGGGAGAATGTTTTTATAGTTTATTATTTTTGTTTGTTTATTAAAATTTATTCACTTTGTATCCTGACTATAGTCCCCTTCACCTCCTCCCAGCCCCACCCATCCTCCCTTTTCTCCCCCTATGCTCCTACCCTAGTCCACTTATAGGGGAGGATCTCCTCCCTTTCTATCTGACCCTAGCCTGTCAAGTCTCATCAGGGTTGGATGCATCATCTTCCTCTGTGGCCTGGCAAGGCTGCACCCTCCCCTAGGGGGAGGTGATCAAAGACCTGGCTACTGAGTTCATTTCAGAGACAGCCTCTGTACCCTTTACTAGGTAACCCATTTGGAAACTGAGCAGCCTATGGGCTTCCTCTGAGCAGGGGATCTAAGTCTTCTCCATGCATGGTCCTTGGTTGGAGTATCGGTCTCTGCAGACCCCCCTGGGCCCAGGGTCTCCTTGTGGAGTTCCTGCCCCCTTCAGGTCTTTCTATATCCCTCTTTTTCCATAAGGTTTCCTGCACTCTGCCCAAAGTTTGGCCATGAGTGTCAGTATCTCCTTCCATAGCCTGATGGGTAGAGTCTTTTGGAGGCTCCCTGTAGAAGGCTCCTTTCCTGTTCCTTGTCTTCTCCAAGTTCTGATGTCTATTCTGTTTGTCATTCTGAGTGAGGTTTCAGCCTCTTCCCTTGGGTCCTCTTTGTTGTTTAACTTCTTTAGGACTATAGATTTTAGTATGTTTATCCTATATTATATGGCTAATATCCATTTCTAAGTGAGTATATGCCACTTTGGAAATCAATCTGGCACTTCCTCAAAAAATTAGGAATAGTGCTAACTCAAGATCCAGCTATACCACTCCTGGGCATATATCTGAAAGATGCTAAACCATACAACAAGGACATTTGCTCAACTATGTTCATAGCAATATTATTTACAATAGCCAGAATCTGGAAACAACCTAGATGTTCCTCAACTGAAGAATGGATGCAGAAATGGTGGTAAATATACCACAATGGAATATTACTCAGCAATTAAAAACAAAGAAACCATGAAACTTGCAGACAAATAGTGGGAACTAGAAAAGATCATCCTGAGTGAGGTAACCCAGAAGCAGAAAGACACATATGGTATATACTGACTTTTAAGTGTCTGGGAAAATTTTTAAAACCTTGATATCCAAAAAGTGAGAATAAATAAAAGCTGTCAGTGACATGGCGAATGTGATTCCATGCCTTCAGTTTTCTTTTCTTTTTTCTTTTTATTTTTATCAATTACAGTTTATTTACTTTGTATCCCTCCTATACCTTCCTCTTTCCTCCCCTCACAATCTCACCCTGCCTCTCTCCTCTCCACCTATGTCCCTCCCCAAGTCCACTGATAGGGGAGGTCCTCCTCTCCTTCCTTCTGATCCTAGTCTATCAGGTCTCATCAGTATTGGCTGCATTGTCTTCCTCTGTGGCCTGGTAAGGCTGCTCCCCCCCTCAGGGGAGGTAATTAAAGAGCAGGCCAATCAGTTCATGTCAGAGACAGTCCCTGTTCTCATTACTATGGAACCTACTTGGACACTGAACTGCCATGGGCTACATCTGTGCAGGAGTTCCAGGCCATCTCCATCCATGGTCCTTGGTTGGAGTATAAGTCTCAGAAAAGACTCCAGTGCCCAGATTTTTTGGTTCTCCTTGTAGAGCTCCTGTCCTCTCCAGGTCTTACCCACTTCTTTCATAAGGTTCACCACATTCTGCCCAAAGTTTGGCTATAAGTCTCAAAATATGCTCTGATACCCTACAGGGTAGAGCCTTTCAGAGACCCTCTGTAGTAGGCTCCTGTCCTGTTCCCTGGTTTCTCCCTCTTCTAATAGAAGTTAAACAGCAGCAGTTAATCCAATTAAAAAATGGGGTACAGAGCTAAACAGAGAATTCTCAATAGAGGAATATAGAATGGCAGAAAAACATTTAAAGAAATGCTCGAAGTCCTTAGTCATCGGGGGAAATGCAAATCAAAATGACCCTGAGATTTCACCTTACACCCATCAGAATGGCTAAGATCAAAAACTCAAGTGACAACACATACTGGATAGGATGTGAAGAAAGGGAAACCCTCCTCCACTGCTGGTGGGAATGTAAACTTTTACAGCCTTAAGTTTTCTTATCTGCAAAATGGAATATCAAGAGAATTTTATAATTTTATGAATTACTGTTATGAAACTGTGAAGAAGATTAGATGGGTGGAGTGGTTAGCTCAGTAGCTATCAGGGACTGATAGATACAGACTTGATCAGTACATACTTGATGGAGGTTGTTTGTTATTTTGTTTTATTGTTATTGAAAGTTCTTTGCAAATTCAGAAGTCTAGAGCTTAGTTCATAATGAAAGCTTGTTGGTGAGCATGAGGGCTTGGTAGCAGTGTGGGCAGTTGGTATAGGAGAAAGAACCAAACTGAAGGAAATACTATTAGCAACAATATATATATTTTAATGATTTAGACTTAGGCCAACTTCGCTTGGTGTCATTTTATTGAGGGGGGTGGATATGGAATACTGGGAAAGAACATCAAAAAATGACAAACAAGCAGAATGGGATAATTGGAATGAATTCTGAAAGGAGGGTAAGATAAATAAGACTTAGCCTTTGTCTCTGTCTCTAATTTGACAGATTACCAAAAAGTTGGTCCCATGAACATGATAATGCAGAATAAGCCTTGCAAGGTGAATAATGCTTTACTTCAAGATGGTTGGTTATTTGCACATTTTGTGGCTTCTAAGTTATCCCCTGGCAAAGAAAGAGTATCAGGCAGAGAGACAAAAAACTAAAGTCATTTCCACTCTAGTAAACCCCAGAACAGTTTGTCAAATATTCAGTGTGCACGTGTCTCATCTGGAAACCTGTTCCAACGCAGATTCTCACTGAGAAGGTCTTACTTGGGTTCATCGTATATGTCCCCAGGTGGTGCTGTGGCTGCCTGCCTGTGGGCACGCATCCTGTGGCCAGTCCTTTAAACCATAATGATTTACTGAGAGCCTACTAAGTCTGGAAGCAAATAGAAAAATGATTTTATTTATAAACTCTAAAGGTGCATTTACCTTACACTTTTAGAAAACAAGAACATGAATGCAGTTAACAGCAGGAAAAATAATATTGCTGTGCTTGCAGAGGATAAAGCACCAGTGTGTGACTTTCACAGAAAACAGCTAGAATGATTTAAGTACATTGTGAGCCAAAGAGCTCTTTTTTTTATAGGGCTCCTGACCTGACACCAGGTGACTATTTGCATAACCACCCGAGAATGCTGAGATTTCTATACTTCTGGAACTCTCACCTTCTTCCTGAGCAGAGATAATTTTAGCAGATTTCTGGCTGTGCACCCATGATTTACAGCTGATATCCATGCTGTGGCTTGATTGTTTTACAGAGAGTTTGACTCTACCCTTCTACTTATTCTTCCTGTTATCATCTCCTATTCATGCACTCTTCTTAGCAAACATCAGAGTTTTAATAATGGTGTTGTAGTAAATAATCGAATGTATTTGACTATATATTATTGATCATTAGCCCCATGATTATCATGGTGGTATTATTACAGTGGTATCTAACCTATCTCAAATAATGAGACACAGACAATTGTTACATTTATAATCACCTTGTTTACCTTGGGCCTGGCAGACATTACTACCTACACTGTCTGAATGACTTCACCATCCATCTCCTAGCCCCCATCCAATGACATCCGCCTTAATCCTCCTCAACTGGACTACCTTTCATCCATAATCCCAGAGTACTTGCTTATATTCTTCATATTCTTCATTTGGGCCTTTTCACACCATTATTGGAGTCCTTCCTTAGCCCAAGTGGTGTTTTCTCCCGGCAAACCCCTCCTGGAGTTCTCCTCCTTTCTCTCTGATTCCTCAGATTCTCCAAAGCCTGGGAACCTTAGCCACACCTACCCCATTCTGGCCTGCCCAATATAGGCTGTTTAATTAGCCAATTAGGTATAATGACTTAGGCAGGTTTACACAGTGGGCCAGTAATTAGCATCAGACCAATCAACAGACAGCAGGCTGTCAGACTTGGCTATGTGTTTAAAGCAGAGCTTGCAGGCTTACAGCATGGCCTAGAATACCCCAAAATGGTGAGAAGAAAGCATGGTGTGACTGATACTCAAAAGGAAGTGCTGAGAGAAGCAGCTGATGAGGATCCAGGGACAAGGAAACCAGATATGAGGTGTTCCTTTGCTGCTGTATAACTCTCTGCACCTGCTACCCCATCCACAGAATGATATATTAACACTTGTTTCATTCACGCAACCAATAGAAGAATGCTGGGATAAGTTCATTATGAACATTCTTCACAAGCATGTACACAATCAATAATGTGAGCATTTGGTTTGTCTGCTGTATCTGTCAGTCACTGACTTGCTTCAACTTGAGTATTAAATGGCAATGTTAGGGATTCATAAGGTGTTGGATGGCCCTCAAGGCTGATAAAATCATTGGTAAAATACTGGATATTTCTCCTCAAGATTTATCCTGTTGGGGGGTCTTTCCAGAGACTCATACTCCAACCAAGTGCCATGCATGTAGATAACCTAGAACCCTTGCACAGATGTAGCCCATGGCAGTTCAGTGTCCAAGTGGGTTCCATAGTAATGGGAACAGGGACTGCCTCTGACATGAACTAATTGGGCTGTTCTTTGATCATCTCCCCCTGAGGGGGGGAGCAGCCTTACCAGGCCACAGAAGATGACAATGCAGCCATTTCTGGTGAGATCTGATAGACTAGGATCAGAAGGAAGGAGAGGAGGACCTCCCCTATCAGCAAACTTGGGGAGGGGCATGAGTGGAGCAAGGGGAGTGAAGGTGGGATTAGGAGGGAAGGAGAGAGGGGTTTATGGGGGGATACAAAGTGAATAAAGGGTAATTAATAAAAATTAAAATTAAATAATAAATATATATATTTATATATATTGGAAGAGTTAACACAAGTTTAAGTTATGAGCAGGGAAAAATGTAATTGGCTGTCCAAATAAATATGCCTTTAAGAATGAAAGAAAAAAAAGATTTCTCCTGTTGAAGAGGCCAGGAAATAACTCACATTCGTTAACTTTTATATTTACAACAACAACAGCAACAAAGAAATGATGCTTTCTCACTTTTGATAGGAAGGTGAAATTCAATTACCCAAAAATGTACTTCATTTTTCTGATTTGCATTACCCTGTGTTAAACATCAAATTAGTACTTTTCTCGAATGATAGAAAACCATCTAACATACCATAGATACCTTTGGGCAGAAAAATACAACTTGCTTTTGTTTTCTCTGATACTTTGTTTCTGTTGCTGATTCAGATTCAACTAAGAGGATTTGGGAAATAACTATGACCTGTCCTATCATTTGTACAAAATTAATCACTCTTGCCAAGTTGATTGGGTCAATTTTCAGCAGTTGCTCAATGCTTTTGATATTTGGCACCTTATCTCTGTTCAATACTGACTTCCATATGGAAAATTAAGAAATACTAGTAAAGCCACTATTCTTGAGAAAGAGTACTGCATACTTGATCCTTAACTGTCCTCAGAATTTTAGGCTCTTTAGAAATTCACTTGCCTTAAGTAGAAATGCAAAGTAGAATGGGTACAGTGTCATTATTTGATAAACAGGCTGTCAGAAGAGCCAGTTTTCATTGGGGATGAGGCTACCAGTAGGATTTTTGTGCCCAGTGAATGACCTCATGCCTATGTGCCTATGAGCAGCATTACTTGAACTCAATGGGTTAAATTCAATTAACTAGCTATAAAGTAGTATACAGAGTTAGAAAGAAGATTTGATAGGGTGTTCTGGGACCAGTTCCAGGTGAGGAGTAAGGAGTAGATATAAACATAATACATTGAATACTTGTATAGCATTTAAAAATTAAATAAACATTAATTTATATCAAACTCATTATACTGTGATTTTTGTGTTTAGAAGATAATAAATATGTAAATAATAATAAGCTTGAAATATATCCCTTCATATCAAGGGTTCCAATCTTATTTTCATCTTTATCTTTGACAGAGGAAATTTTGTTTACTATATTGGAAAATGGTTATATAAAAAGACTAGCCACCGTCACACTCAGATAGTTTGTCATGTATCCACACAAAACACACACTTACACACACACACACACACACACACACACACACACACACACACACAAACTGTCTATCTTGACGATACACCAGTTAGCTTGACTCTTAGCCCTATAACCTGAGTTTGGTCTATAATTGCTCATTTTTCTTTTATACTGAATTCTCTTTCATCAGATTAGTAAACTTGGCTTTTAACCTTCTACTTTAAGTCTCATCAGGATTGTTTTTATTCTACTTTACCCTGTTTTAAGAGTCAGACTAGGATTTTCAGAAGTCTTCAGAATCTATCTAAATTCAAATCAGTGAATAAACATTATAAAGACAGGAATTGCTTTGGAAATAGCTCCATATTACCTCACATTGAATGGAACCTATCTAGGTGTACAACAACGAAGAGTTAGCTAAAGAAAATGTGAGGTCTATGCCCAATGGGATGCTTTTGGCCATAAAGAAGTGATGCAATTCGTAGGAAATGGGTAAAACTAGAGAGAATCATATTAAGAGAATTGAGCAAGTTTCAGAAAAAAATGAGTATTGTATTTTAGGTTCCTAGATGTTATAGAGATATATAAAATCATATAGGTATATATGAAAACCTCACATTACTAGAGTCCTCTGAAAGATAATAGTTATGTGTTACCATTATTTTTAATTAGATTTTTATTTTTACATTAATTACATTTTATTCACTTTGTTTCCCAGCTGTAGTCCCCTCTCTCATTCCCTCCCAGTCCCATCCTCTCTCCCTCATCCCCTCCTATGCCTCTTTCTAAGTCCACTGATAGAGGAGGTCCTCCTCCCCTTCCATCTGACCTTAGCTTGTCAGTTCTCATCAGGACTGGCTGAAATGTCCTCCTCTGTGGCCAGGCAAGGCTGCTCCTCCCTCGGAGGGAGAGGTCAAAGAGCCAGCCACTGAGTTCATGCCAGAGACAGTCCCTGTTCCCCTTACTAAGGTACCCATTTGGATACTGAGCTGCCATGGGCTACATCTGAGCAGGGGTTCTAGATTATCTCCATGCATGGATCTTGGTTGGAGTATCAGTCTCAGAAAAAGATCCCTGTGCCCAGATATTTTGGTTCTGTTGCTCTCCTTGTAGAGCTCCTGTCCTCTCCAGGTCTTACTAACTCCCCCTTCTTTCATATGATTCCCTACACTCTGCCCAAAGTTTTGTTATGAGTCTCAGCATCTGCTTTGATACACTGCTAGATAGAGTCTTTCAGAGGCCCTCTGTGGTAGCCATTATTTTATTAATGACTTTATGAACAATATTTTCATGAGTTTTATCTCCAAATGTAATGCCAATAAAGACAATAATTAATAAATGACCTGGTAAACAAATAAGACATTTATTTATAACTATAAAGTTGTGCTGGAAAGAGTATGGGTAATTGCAGCTTGGGGAAATCTCCCTGATGAGATCTGGTAAGCTAGAGTCAGATAGAAGGAGAGGAGGACCTCCCCTATCAGTAGACTTGGAGGAGATGAGGGAGGGAGGGTGGGCAGGATTGGGAGGGAATGAGGAAGGGGGCTAAGCTGGGATACAAAGTGGTAAATTGTAATTAATATAAAAAATAAAAATTTAAAAAATCAAGATCATGGACAGCCATTGTTAGCTAAATTTAACTATGTTTTAAAATACATTCTATAATCTCAAAAAAAGCTCCTACATAAAAGAAAAAATGTAATTCTCATTAAAGAACACCCTGGAATGGAGGTTTTCTTTTATACAATGTTACTTCTAAATAAATGACAGTATGGGACATACAATGCAATGAACCCAGAAGGACATCTTTGGGACTGCATCCAAATAGGATGGGGGCTGGCATTTGAAACCATGTTGACACAGAATTTCTTAGTTTTGAATTCCATCTTTTTTCACATGGTATAACTGCCCAGATATTTTTCTTTGTAGTTTGCTGGACTGAAAAATTATGAACTATTCTGTTTTGCCAGCATGTGATAGCAGAAAAAATTAAGTATTGAGTAAACAAAAATGACCATTATTTTCATTCCACTTTTCAAAACAGGAATCTTTCCTTCAGTGACTTCTTAATCATTAATTGAAAACAACTGTCCAAATTCTACTTGATTATACTTTTCAATAGACTGCTTCACCAGGCACTAAAAGAATATACATTTTTTTTTATTAAAATAGTAGTTACTATTTCAGAAACAGACTGCATGGTGAATGCATAGACATTTCAGTTTACACTAGGAGAAAGAATTTTAGCTGAATTCTATTAATACTTTTTACAAAGATATGTGCATTCTGAAACATATATGGTTCATAAAAATGTCACATTATTAGGGAAGGTGGGTTTGAGAGGGAGTGAGGGGGGCTACAGCTGGGATACAAAGTTAATAAACGAATTAATATAAAATAAATTTAAAAAATGTGCTATGTGATATTGCAATGCAAAAAAATAAAGGTAAAAACATAAATAAATAAATTCCTGCTGCCACTTCCTCAGATGATATCTCTTTTCAACTGGGATAAATGGAACCAGTGAGAATGTTGTAATAATTAAAAGCATAATTCTGTAATATTCCTAGCATGGTGTCAGTTCTATAACAATTAAAAGTTTTCCTCATCTTTGTCATGCCAGTCCTGTTCTAACCAGCCTTGTGTAGTGAAGAGATAGGAGGCTGAGGACATGAGATAGAAAAGAGATTTAGGAAATAATAGTTAGCGGTGCATGATCACTGTTTCTCTGTGCATAAACACTGAATTTGCAAGCACTCAGCTATTTCTGCCCTCTTTCTGTTAACTCCAGTTAATGTGAACAGGCAGTCTTTTTCCACATTTATTCTCCCTACAAAGTGACATTCATTAGCCAAACTTTGAGGACTATACAAATATGATGTACAACCAGAAAACCTTTATCTTAGAATGGAGGAGGGGGAAATGATCCTAGTTGTGGCAAAGAGGTGGGGTGTTCACCTCCAGAAAGGTACCCTCTGTGTTCTATTTTCTTTCAGTAGAGGTTCACTGTCAACCTGACTTAGTCTGTGGTCACCTATGTTTTCTTTCTTACTTTTAAGAAAGAAAGAAGAAAAATCAGTTTCTGTCTTTTCAATCTTAATGTGTGCTCAAGCCAGTATGTTGCTCTCTCTTAAAGTATTTACATGTGGAGCCTGAGTTTAATTTGATATAAAAGGTTTTGTGCTTGCCTAATTCATTTTAGATGACAGGTAAATTGAAGGTAATCTCAACAGAAGGGTAGCTTTTTCTGTCCTCAAAGCACACTAAAGAATGTCTTTGGCTATGAGTCTCAGCATCTGCTTTAATACACTGCTAGGTAGAGTCTTTCAGAGGCCCTCTGTGGTAGGTTCCTGTGCAGGGAATCATATGAAAGAAGAGGGAGTTAGTAAGACCTGGATAGGACAGGAGCTCCACAAGAACCAAATATATCTGGACACAGGGGTTTTCTGAGACTGATACTTCAACCAAAGATCATTCATGGATATAACCTAAAACCCCTGCTAGGACATAGCCCATAGCAGCTCAGTATCCAAGTGGGAATCCTAGTAAGGAGAACAGGGACTGTCTCTGACATTAACTCAGTGGCTGGCTCTTTGACCTTCCCACCCCTAATGGGAAGAGCAGTCTTGCCAGGCCACAGAAGATTGCAGCCAGTCCTGATGAAACCTGATGAGCTAGGGTCAGATGGAAGGGGAGGAGGACCTCCCCTATCAGTGGTCTTAGAGAGGGGCAGGGAGGAGATGGGAGAAAGAGGGTGGAATTGGGAGGGAATGAGGGAGGAGGATACAGCTGGGATACAAAGTAAATAAACTGTAATTAATATAAAAAATAAAATTTAATAAAAAAAGAATGTCTTTGGCAGGTACCCTCTAAAATGAGGGTTAGTACATCCCAATTCCACAGATGCCAGAATTTAACTCACTCTTGGTTTCTGATTTCTACTGCTTTCTGAACTAATATTTGCTTTTGGAATGTTTTAGTATGGAAATCTAAAGAAGTCAGTTATGGAACAAACAAGTGTACCTCTGTAAATATTTCAGTAGAATGAAGCAAGGGCAAATTATTAATTGCTCTCTGTGGAACATCTTTCTAAACTATCAGTAGCATATACATTTGCATAAAAACAACAAAAACATTACAAATGAATTACTTAAATACACATAATCTTTAGAGTGAACTTGGGAAAAAGAAATGACTATTCGGAGATTAGAAGATTATCTACTCATTACATACACCAGGAGTATTCCTCATGGAATCATTCTAAGTGTAAAAATCTAGGAAAAAGATTTTCTAGAAATGACATACTAAATAAATAAAAAAGCAAACTTGTGCCAGACCATAGATTCAGACATATATGGTCATGTGAAATCCATGTAACACTGGCAATGGAGAATGGCTAATTGCAGAAGAAAGCAACAAATATGACAAAGATTATTTGGGTTGAACTGTGAGCTGATGATTCCAATAAGCAACTATGTCTCAGGCCTGGCTAACACTATGCCTTCCTTCAGTGAATACTCATGACAAATAGATGCAGAACTCTAGCTCACAGTCTATGTGTCAGTATGCTCTACAGTACTCAGGATGATTGTAACACATTCTTGACAGTTGTTTTCTGATCAGCCTAGCTCTGTTCATGGAGAGAGGCTTCAAACAATCCTCAGAGTATTGTTTGACAGATGCGTATTAGGACAAAAGCAACTTCCCTAACTGCTGATTTGGAAATAAAAAATCAGCAAAGGCTTTCAATTACATTGCACACCCAGGCACTTTTGATGTCAACAATTTGTTTCTCAATTCTTACACTGATTTTATGCATGGATGCTATTGAGTTGATCTATGTTTACAGATGCTTAATCATTCAGACTGTATAGGATATATAGGTGGGTGCCAATCTTGTAATCACAACTACTGACTACTTCTGGGAACATGATAAATATGTCTAATTTGGTAAGGCTTAAGTAGACAAAAGACTTTATTAAATGACCATAAATTAGTCTGGGAGCACATTAAGAGAGTATGTATCCTTGACAGATTCACTGAGAACTGAGGTTTCTAACAATGTCTAAGGCTAAATGCTCTTGCAAGCATGGCCATCACTAGGGGTTTGGAAAGACATTGCTTTCTGAATCTTCCCACATTATAGCCTCAGTCATTTGGGGATTGCATGCAAGGCAATTTTAGGGGTTGGCAGGGGCCAGAAATTAATGTGCTTTCAAAAACCTAATGCTGATTTTCTCATGATCACATCAAGGTCCTGCCTAATACTTGCCTCAGACATTCATGACAGCCTAAAATGTCTGCAATTCCTGGTTATTTCGATTATTATTTCCTCAAAAAAAGGCAACACAGGATGTTACATAGCAGTTTGAAATAAGGGTGTGGGAGATAAAATTGAGCATCCTTGAAAAATCAAGTGTCTTGGGTCTCTTAGACTTTCAAGGCTTCATTTCTTCCTATTTACAGACTGAGAACAGAAAATTTTATGTGAAAACTCAGGAGTAGAATCTATGATGCAAATTATGCTTTCAGTGGATTTGACTGTTCTTATGAAGCATAATTTTCTCAAGTGTTTGCTAGTCAATTGACCATCACAAATTACTAAACATCAAAAGGCAGAATTAAGTCTGGACTTCTCTTGGCATAACACAATTCAGATCATATTTTTCAAGGTCAAATCCACAATTTTAATGCCTAACTACACACAAATCCAATTTGTGGTTGCCTTGTCTCTTCATTTGGACAAAAGTGTAAGTGATCACCAACATTTAGAATTTTGTTTCTTTTAAGTTGATCATCCTTGTACCATATAACTTGCCACTCATTGCTATTTTTACAGATATTGAAGTGACTCTTGCTACCAGGGACTCTTCTTTGATATGTTGAATATTGAAAATAACATCTCCGAATCCTAATAGTTAAGGTTGAAATAGAGAATGTTCTATTTATACAAATAAAATGAAGATAGTTATACAATTTATATTCATATAGGTATATGTTTCTGTCTACAACAATAGTATCCAAAGTGAAAACTCACAAGTATATTGTATATATGTGTTCTCTCCATATTCCATATTTTAACCACTTCTCAACCATAATACATCCTTTTGTTCTCAAACCATAATTATCTCTCTGGAGTATGTGTCAAGAGCCTCCAGAGTAATTAGATTGATAATCATATTCACTCGTAGGTTCTAGTGTAGTTCACTGCTTAAGTAATGACGTATTATGTTATTATTATACACTAGCAGTATTTATTGATATTATTATCTTCACAGTTATTATTTGTTTATTTGTATACTATACTACTTTGATCTTAAGATATGGGTACAGGGGCCTGGTGTGATAGTTCAATTTGTGAAATGTTTGCCTTATAAAGACCTGAGTTTGATCCCTAGAACCTATGTATCAATGTGATTGTCATTGTAATCCTAGCATTGGAGAAAGAGAGGCAGGAGCATCCCTGATGTTTTCTGACAACAATTCTAGTTTGGTTGGTGAATTCCAGGCCAGTGTCTCAAAGGAAGTAGATGATGTTCCTAAGAATGATAACTAACATTGTCCTCTGCCTTCTATATGCAAAAACATATGTGTACCTTCACACACATGAACACACACATAAGCTCATGTTTACAAAGGCTAATAATTCATTTACTGTGTTAACTCTCGGAAATCATGTCTTCATTTCGTCTCAGATGCTCAAATGTTTTAACAAGTGAAAAGAAATATAAGAAGACACTCTGTCAGTGTAGAAGGTCAGGATGTGACCTGTTTCTTAGATCATAGAAGAATGACATCTGTTTCCCTGGTCTTACTTGATTCAGATGGATAAAACAACACAGATTGAGACCTTTTATTCAAAATGGCTAGGATCAGAATGTTTCAGATTTTGAATTTCTAATCTTCTTTTGGACATTAATCATTGGAAATGAACCCCAAACACTAAGTTTTGTTATTTTTAATATACATCTTTACATGTAGCCTGAAGGCTATTTAGCACAGTATTTTGGAAGATTTTTTAAAAAAATATGTTTATGAAGGGGAGAGGATGTACAGGTGAGCGCAGGTGTCCACATAATTTTTCTGTGTGCCTCTGCATTTACTCAAAGTTACTATATGAGGTCAGTTTGGAGTTCCACTTCTTTACCTCCTCCTCATTTGGGTTTAAAGGGTTGAATCAATGACTTCTTGTTGATACAGAAAATCATCAGATTTTGGAGCTCTTCAAATTTTTGAATTGGTGTTCCTCAGCCTGTACACTGATTTCAGAGGATATGGAAGCAGTTTGAGTTGCCCGAGTCTACACACAATGGGAAGAAGTAAAAATCTTTTCTGTGATGCAAACACATGGGACTGTCCTGTACAGGGAACATTTTCTTGTCTTCCTTGGTTATCTAATACATAAAATACAAAGGTTTATTTCAAAAATTGGATGAGTTTATGGAGAACAAAACTATCCCATAACAAGAGGAGACTAAAGTTCGTTTTGTTCATTCAACCTCTTGTTATTCATCATTTTTGAAAATAGCTCTATCAAGTCACCAGTGACAATGCTGGTGGTGGCTTGCTAGTCACTAATGCATCATCCATTATGAGTAGCTGTATTATGTGGATGTAAACACTCATTTTTTTTTACTTCTTTTTACATATTCAAATTAAAAAAATAATGTTAACAGTATTTATGTTAATAACAGACTCAGGGTTTTTGGACACAAAAACAATAAAATCAAGACCCAACTTAGTGTTCCTAACACACCCAAAGCATGGATGGGGTGAGGCAGGGTTATAGATAGCAATTGGCTGCCCCCAGACAAAGGAAGAGACAACCTTTGTATCAGTTACCGGGGTGAGCTAAGGTCTTGTAATTTCTGCTGGTAATAAGGATGCTACATTTAGAGAAATTTGATTCTGAGTCAAGAATAAATAAATGGTCATCCATGCTTTGTTATGGAAACATTGTGGCGCCATCTCAGTTACTGCAGTGTACCGGGCATATCTGGCATATGAGATATGAGTAAGAGGATCCAGAAAGGCAGCATATACTGTTAGAAGAATGGGTAAGAAGGCAGGGACAAGAACTGACTATGTTAAGTTCTGGGAGCTTGTCTGTCCCTATGGTGATATCTGACTCTAGCAAGAGAACAGAAATGACAGTTGCCATCTGAACGATATTTTTAAATATTTTAAATATTGTAAGTCATTTTAAAAACTAAATCAGTACTTCAGCAGCTCAGCTACATGTAGCTGCACCTCTGAACTGACGAGGAAGGACCAGGGTACATTGTACTGCCTCAACCAGAAATAGACTCCATGTTGTAGGATTCTTCTTCCATGCTTGTCTTCAACTTGTCAGACCCACTCTTCACGCTTTAGACTCACAGAGGCGGTAATCCTCTGTACAGGTACCATCTGCACTGTTTCCATGGAGGATGGTAATGATCTGTGTGACCATTATGGACAAGCCTTGGACTTTTCATTAAAATCACATCAAGGAATGCTATTCAATGCTGTTTAATTTTGACCCCTTGGAGAGGGGACACACAAAAAAATTTACAAAGTTATCAAAGCCTCTATTTAACAGATGTGGACCCTGATTACAGAGACTTTGTTATTAACCTATAATCACACCTACTAGCTAGTAAGAACACAGCTCCACCTTTTCTCCACCTTTTCTGGGTTTTTTTGTTTTGTTTTGTTTTGTTTTTTTGTTTTGCTTTTTTTTTTTTTTTCAAAACTCCCCATCTTAGCAAGAGTCCTCCCTCTTGATTAGTTTCTTTAGGTATACAGATTTTAGTAGGTTTAGCCTATATTATATGCCTATATGAGTGAGTATATACCCTGTGCATCTTTCTGCTTCTGGGATAGCTCACTCAGGATTATCTTTTCCAGATCCCACCATTTACCTGCAAATTTCATGATTTCCTTGTTTTTATTGCTGAGTAATATTCCATTGTGTAGATGTACCACAATTTGTGCATCCATTCCTCCACTGAGGGGCTTCTGGGCTGTTTCCAGCTTCTGGCTATTACAAATAAGGCTGCTACAAACATGGTTGAGCAAATGTCCTTATTGTGTACTTGAGACTCTTTTGGGTATATGCCTAGGAGTGGTATAGCTGGGTTTTGAGGAAGCACTATTCCCAGTTGTCTGAGAATGCAATAGATTGCAACAGCAGTGGAGGAGGGTTCCCCTTTCTCCACAACCTCTCCAGCATGTGTTGTCTCTTGAGCTTTTGATCAAAAAAACAAAAACAAAAACAAAAACAAAAAAAAAACTCCCCATCACTTTGACTTCAAAAATAACACACACAAAAAAAAACTCTATTTTTGTGCTAGATTATTTTTTTAAACATACAATTATATGACAGTGATTTATGGAAAAAATCATTATTACTAACATAATTAACACACATTACTAACAAAGTGTCTGCTATGTAAGTATATACATCACAATTTTTTGTTAGAATAATAATTGTCAGGTTGACCCATTCTGATCTTGAATATGGTTAGTAGTGTTTCTGCTGTACACACAATAAAGATAGTTACCTACCTTTAGTTACTGGTTTCATTGTTGTGGCAAATATGTGATATGAGCAACTTAATGGCAAAGGGGTTTATTTTGATTCAGAGTTGCAGAGGATAGAATCTACTACAGTAGGGAAGAGATGGTAGGGGCATGTGGCAGCTTGTCACATTGCTTCCATAGCCAAGAAACAAAACAACAGTATTTAAGCTCCTTTTTATTCAGTCTAGGACCCGGCTCATGGAATTATCCTTCTCCTGCCTTCACTGGGGAGACTTCCAAATTTAGTTACATAATTCAGTTAATACTCCACAGACATGTTTCCTAAGTGAAATGATTTTTTTCCTTGAATACACTTTCATAGTGCAGAAGAGAAATACTTAGAAGATACAATCAGAAATAAGAAGAGACCTAAGCAATTATATGATGGATAAGTTCTTGTCTCAGCCACTTGAAAAAGGAGTCATCAAACCCACCATTGTTTTTTCTTTCTATGACTTCTAAGATTTGATGAATCAGAATACTTTTGAAGGCTTGATGTCATAGAGAACATTTGGTTTATAGCCACCTTATATAACCCATGTTCTTCTTAGAAGGCTTTTTATAATCAAATGCTAAATGTAAAATTCCATAAATATAAATGTCAAGGAAATGTGACATTTTTAAGTAGTGGTGCAGAATAGAAACACTCTCTCAGGTAGGCTGTTAAAATTAGGAAGCTGGGGGCAGGCTAGATAGCTCACCATTTTTAAGAGCATTTGCTTCTCTAGCAGAAGATCCAGGTTCAGGTCCCAGCACCCATATAAGGAAGCACACAACCACTTGTAATTCCAGTCACAGGGGCATCCAACACCCTCTTCTGGTCTCTGTAGACACTAGGCATGCATGGAGTGAACACACATGTATGCAATCACCCATACATAAGATAAAATAAGTCTTTAAAAAGTTAGGAAGCTGCTAAAATCCTAGTATCAAAGTTCAAACATCATTTTACTTAGGAATATTAATGCTTCTTATATTCATTTTACAAAACATGAAAGACAATACACTTTACTCACAAAAGATCCTTGCTACATTCTAGCTTGCTTTTCTTCTGTCCGGAATATCAGACAGCGATTGAACATTTTCCAATGCCCTTGTCTGCATATAATATGACACATTTTCAGCAGTTATTCACCCTTATGTATATATATTGGCCCAAGAAATTTCTCCTGACCTCAGAGAATTGAAAAGCATTGATAATAAATCCCAGTTTAGTAGGTTTTGTGCAGAAAAAGATACACTACATTCACAGGAATGTGAAAATGTTTAGAACACATTTTCGTGGTACTTACCTAGTGTCTCTAATTCTAATTCTAATTCTTTCAAAAATTAGAGTTCAATTCTGGTTTCCATATCTATGAAGACAGAAAGCTAGATTTTGTAAATAGTTTAACATAGGCTATTTATTTTTAGCATTCATCTTCTTTTTTCACAGAAGCCTAATCTTGAAATGATGTCATTATGGTCTAAAGTCAGGGCAGTTTTTTTTTTTTTAGGTTTATTTTTTTTTTATTAATTACACTTTATTCATTTTGTATCCCCCCATAAGCCCCTCCCTCCTCCCCTGCCGATCCCACCCTCCCTCCCCTTTCTGCATGCATGCCACTCCCCAAGTCCACTGATAGGGGAGGTTCTCCTCTTCTTTCTGATCTTAGTCTATCAGTTCTCATCAAAAGTGGCTGCATTGTCCTCTACTGTGGCCTGGTAAGGCTGCTCCCCCCTCAGGGGGAAGTGATCAACGAACAGGCCAATCAGATTATGTCAGAGGCAGTCCCTCTTCCCATTACTATGTAACCCACATGGACACTGAACTGCCATGGGCTACACCTGTGCAGGGGTTCCAGGTCATCTCCACGAATAGTCCTTGGTTGGAGTATGAGTCTCTGGGAAGTTCCCTGTGTTCAAATTATCTTGTTCTGTTGCTCTGCTTGTGGAGTTCCCGTCCCCTCCAGCTCTTACTATTTCTCACTTCTTACATAAAATTCCATTCACTCTGCCCATCAGTTGGCCATCAGGCTCAGCATCTGCTTTGACAGTCTATACTGCAGAAGCTTTCAGAGGCCCTCTGTGGCAGGTTTCAAGGTTGTTTCCTGTTTTCTTCTGGCTTTCAGAGGCCCTCTGTAGCGGGTTCCGAGGTTGTTTCCTATTTTCGTTTTCTTCTGATGTCCATCCTCAGTTTTTTTTATAACCTAAGCTACATCTCTTGGATGAAGAACTATGACTACTCTATATGCCAATCATGAGGGTTAAATAAAAACATTCATAATCTTGTCATATTGCTAATATTTTCTACTATATGTGTTTAAATAAGCATTTTTAAACATAAACATATGCTTTAATATATAAGGTGTCCAAACTGGCAAAAATCTCATTTATATTATCAGGTTATATAGAAATTGAAATCTGTAATTTCTCTGGCAACAACATATCGATATTTCCTACTTGCTGTATCACATACCAGATCAATTAGATCTTGACTTGTCAACAGATGATAGTGAAGTATTCTTCTCAGGAAGCTCTAAAATAAACATTTGTGATCTAAATATTCCATATCTTGCAGAATGAGAGAATACTGGATTCATTACATTTTTATGTTATACATAAGAATTTTGCATTTTAACAGTAACTTACTTATGAGAATGTGGTTCTTAATATGTACTATGATATTTCTAATATTTCTAATACAAAGTCTTTACTTTCCTCATGAGTTAACATGCAAATTATGTCTTTGCAACTTGACAGCAGCATGATCTTTATCAAGTATGGCTATTCTAAAAATTGACTAAACATCTAGAGCAACTTAAAAGGCAACTTAAAAGCTAAGCACTCATGTGTTTGCTGACTTGGTGTCCTAGAGAAGTGAGCTTACGCAAGGATCTAAACAAAAATAAGATTTTGTAACAACACACCCTTTCTGTAACATATGAAAAACCTGCTTCAAATTAATAGGCGATTTGTAAGTTTCAAGCAAGAAAACTAATACGAAGTTAAGTGCCCAAGGTAAATCATCCTCAGTGATATGTTTACAGACTCATGGAAACACAGAAGAGCCCTGTGCTTTGAAATCATGTGAAGCCCTGTATGAATGTCATCCTCTGCACTTGTTTCTTAAATTTGCATTTGCAGCCTGTAAGATTGAAGGTGTTTCCAATAAGTTGATGTGCACAAACTATCTACTGCAGTATGTAAGGCACAGGAAACCTTAGATTGGAACAAATAGTACAATTATTCATCCAATACCACTTTTGCCAATGACGGGGTTATGCCAGGACCTATTTTAAGAGTTACAACCACTAAAGGCTGGAAGGATGGTTCAATTGACAGAATGCTTACCTTAAAAACACAAGGAACTAAGTTCAAACGCCAAATCCATGTGAAAAATGCCGTGTGAGGTAGCATGCACTTATAATCCCAGCCCTGGGGAGGTAGGGACTGATGGGTTCTAACTCTCTTCTGACTTGTACATGTACACTTGTGTAAAACTACTCACAAATGTGTACCTCATCATAATCTGTACTATACAGAAAAATATATACGCATATCCTCAAAACATGAGCTATAATCTTTACTTCTGTTTTTGTTGTGTTAGTAGATAAAAGGTAGCTTCTTTTAGGTCATACTGTTTAGAAGCCTTTAACTTCCTTTGGTTAGGCTCTTCCTTCACTGATGTTCAGTTGCTTATCTCAGGGCTGCATGCCACACTGTGTTACACAGACCTTCTGTCTTCCAGGCCATCATGATACATACCTTCCTGAATTACCAAGTGATTTGTCATAACTCAAGTCCCACCAATTTATAGCAGCATTGGGTCCTATTTCTTGAGACAACTCATCCAATTAAGTGAATTACCGCTCAAATTATTTTTGGATCTGATAGCTACTTCTGACAAATGATACATTTATGTCATAAAGGTGATTTCCTTTGTCTCACATCCCCCTTATCAAGCACTAGAGGCATCTCCAGTTACCACAAGTCTGCAAAGGAGTCTTTGGGAGGCTGTGATTTTGCTTTCACCTATCCTACTAACATACCTTGATTTGCCCTATAGGCAGGATGTTTTCTAAAACTTGATGTTCATGTACATATATGTAAGCCCCTTTTTAATGATAGATGGAATTTTACCTGTTGAATTTTAATTTCTTCTCCTTTCCAAATTGGGTAGATTCTTTATTTCCTGGAATGCAGAATAAGAAGAAATAATTATGAATATACCTCATTTCTAGCATTCAGTCTTAAAAGTCTGAGATTAAAAATAAGCAGGGGTCTTGGTCCTCTCCATGCATAGTCTCTGCAAGACCTCCTGAGCCCAGATTTTTTATTTTCTTGCTCTCCTTGTGGAGCTCCTGTCCCCTACAGGTCTTTCTATATCCCCTTTCTTCCATAAGATTCTCTGCACTCTGCCCAAAGTTTGGATATGAGTGTCAGCATCTGCTTCTATACCATGCTGGATAGTCTTTCACAGACCCTCCATGGCAGACTCCTGTCCTGTTCCCTGTCTTCTCTCACTCAAGATCCAACTACACCACTCCTGGGCATATATCTGAAAGATGCTCAACCATACAACAAAGACATTTGCTCAACTATGTTCATAGCAGCTTTATTTGTAATAAGAAGGGAAACAACCCAGATGTCCCTCAGTTGAGGAATGGATACAGAAATTGTGATACATTTACACAATGGAATGTTACTCAGCAATTAAAAACAAAGAAATCATGAAATTTGCAGGCAAATGGATGTAACTAGAAAAGATCATCCTAAGTGAGGTATCCCAGAGGCAGAAATAAACACATGATATATACTTACTTACAAGTAGATATTAGACATATAATATAGGATAAACATTCTAAAATCTGTACACCTAAAGAAGCTAAACAGCAAGGAGGACCCTAGGGAAGATGCTTAAAAAGTGTTTTTGACATTATTCCACTAAATTCTTCTGTTTTGAGATAATTGACTTTGTAAAAATATAAAACAAAACAAAAACTTAGGGCTGGGAGATGCCTCAAATTAATTTTCGCATTTTGAAAACAGAGAAATTGGGTGGAATCATGTTTGTGATATTCCTTTAAGAATTTGTATTTAATTTGAATTGAAATTTGTACTCCATAAAGTATTAAATAGTATTTTGGGAAGCCATTTCTGTCTGTTAAGCTCTGTGAAGCAAGCTTCTATTTAAAAAGCAATTAGACACTCTGTGTAGAATGCATAGCACACCTGGAGAAGAACGCACCATGGAACATTAGAGCAGAAAGGTGCCTAGGGAATACTCTGCAAAGAATCTGTCACTGGTTGCTTTTTCTTTCTCAGAGGATTGCCTCAATAGCTTCCTGCTTCTTATTACTGTGTATAACTCACTATCGTGATATTTACAGCTCAGTGCCATAGCAAACTTAAGCTTATGCCTTAAAAGATCAGCAAATGTAGCATTAGGTATCTTGATGATCATTCTATAGCCAAGGGTTGTTTGAAATTTTACTACAAATTGGAATTATGGAAGTTGAAATACATTGTTAATAGAAAAGTTTAAGAAATAATATCAATGGGAAAATTAAGAGTGGTATAAAGTTAGGAGTACTGGAAAAGCTGTTTCTCAACAAACTTTTACAACCAAATAGAAAAAAAGAAATCTATGAATTTCAACAGGCCAAAGTGCATTTAACAAAATGAAATTTATATTCCAGTTGGGCAAGAAAATGACAACAAGTAATACCAGTATAGAATATATTAAAAATAATGAGTATGAATAGAAGTGTAGATAGAGGTAAGTACAATTTTACTTTAGATTCTTTGGGAAAATTCACGTTAAGTATATATTTGGAGGACAAGAGGAAGTTCACCTTATGAGTTTGAAGAAAGAACTTTTTAGGATGGGAAGCTGTCTGTGAAGAGGCCAGAAATACGAAGCTTTGCTTTTTTTTCTCATGTGATTGCCTCAATAGCTTTCTATTCTTAATACTATGTATAACTTACTATAGTAATATTTACAGCTCAGTGCCATAGAAAAACTCTAGGAACAATATCCAGTTCCTAGAGTGAAGAGATGAGGACAAGTAAGATATGAACTCTGAGAGGTAAATTGTATAGGACCTCTAAGGCAGCAACCACGATACTTGTGTTGAATATAGCATTAAAGGAGTCATTGGTTTGGGATTCAGAACAAAGAAAACAAAGGGGAGGTGCAAATCAGTGGAAGTTTACTTACTGGACATGCTCCCTTTCTGTTTTTTCCCTTCCAGCTTGGGCAGAAGGCACCACTGTGTAAGAATAAAAGCATAAATTATAGATGAAGAAATCAGTGACAATACTTGTTGCTTCCGTATTTGAAGTAAAAGATGAGGAAAGTATGGAAGCAAGGCAATAGTGGTACTGATATGGGTTGCTGATGTTTTTAAAGACAGATGGAAAAATTTCTGGTGAAACTGAAAGATGGAAAATAACCAAAGATTAATGATGATTTCTTGGTTAAAGAGATGCAACATTCTAGAGAGTGGGTAAAGAAACTGTAAGAAGTTACTGTGTAGGAAAATGAGTTTTCTTGAGTTGTTAAATGGGAATTCTGAGGTACAGCCCAACAGATAACCAATTGATCTGAATTTAGAATATCTACTTATTAGCCAACACACAAAGATCTATCCATCTGCTTCTCAACTGATGACATTGTTTTCTATATCTCTCCTTTTTGAACTGTGCAGGATTTTAATACATTAAATAGCCTCTTATTTATTTTGTTGTTGCTTTTTTTTTGCCTTTCTTGATTTTGATTCTGATTTCTTTTGTTAATTCAGTAACACGCAGATTGAGTGAAGATGAAAATATCATTTTACAAAGGCTTAGTCAGGGTTACCTGCTTTCACAGCAGTCTCCTCAACAATGAACACCCAATAATGAGGAGATGTGACTTCAAGACTTTGTTATAGTACAGAGATCGGCATGGTGGAGGGCTTGCTACATTCCAGCTGAAGTAAATCATGTTACTGTTTTTTAGCATCCTTCTTTGAGATAATAGGATTTCACAATGATTTCACACTTATTTGTATTACAAGTTCTTTAGAAAGTGTGATTGAAAAAGTGTTATACTCCTAATTTGTTCCTTTTCCATTTTCAAGTTGAGCCATAAATTTTGGGGTGATATTTTTATATATATAATATTTATACTAATGATATAATGCATGAATTCTATGCAATCTAAAATTTGAGATCCTCTGTATCAGTTCTTTAAGTAATTATGGTTATTTTTCATAATTTTGGATATCTTCTAATTAGTTATTAATATTATACCTCAATCATAGCCCCTTCCCTCCTCTCCTCCCAGTCTCTTCTCTCCATCCCTCTCCTATTCTCCCATTCCCCCTTACCTGACCTTTAGAAAAGGGGAGGATCCCCAAACCCACCCCAGTACATCCAGTCTCATCAAGACTATGTACTTCCTCTTTCACAGTGTCCTGGCAAGGGTGAAGTGATCAGAAAACTTGCAACAGAAGCCATGTCACAGACAGTCTCTGGTCTCCTTTCTGGGGGCCCCACATGGAGGCTAAGCTCCTCATTGGGTATATATGTGTGGAGGGTCTGGGTCTAGTCCAGGCATAGTCCTTGTTTGGTGCTTCAGTCTCTACGAGCACCTATAGGCCCAGATTAGTTGGGGATGTTGCTCTTCTTGTGGAGCTTCTGTTCCCTCTGGGCCCTTCTATCCTTCTGCCTACAACTCTCCAAGGCTGGCAGCATACCAAATGCAATTGGTACATTTATCTGTTCTTTATCCATTCTTCAGTTGAGGGCCATCTCTGTTGTTTCCAGTTTCTGGATATTAGGGATAGAGCTGCTATGAACACAGCTGAGCAAATACCCTTGTTGTGTGGTGGGACATCTCTTGGGTATATGCCCAGAAGTGGCAAAGCTGAATCTTGAGGTAGAAGTTTCCCGATTTTTTGAGAAACCTCTAAGTTGATATCCAAAGTGGTTGCACTTTTATTTCTGGGCCTTCAATTTTATTCTATTGATCAACATTTTTTTTTTCTATTGCAGTACCATGCAGTTTTCATTAAAATCACTTTGTAGTACAGGTTGAAGTCAGGGATGGTGATACCTCCAGAAGTTCTTTTATTGTACAGGATAGTTTTAGCAATTCTGGTTTTTTGGTTTTTTGTATGTTTGTTTTTCCATATGAAGGTGAGATTTGTTCTTTCAAGGTCTGTAAGAACTGTGCTGGTGTTTTGATGAAAATTGCATTGAATCTGTAGATTGCTTTTGGTAAGATGGCCATTTTCACTACGGTTAGTCCTATGAGCATGGGAGATTTTTCTGTCTTCTGATATCTTTTTCAACATAATTTTTAAGAGACTTGAAGTTCTTGTCATAGAGGAGTTTCCCTTGCTTGGTTAGAGTTACACCAAAAATACTTTATCTTATTTTTGACTATTGTGAAAGGTGTCGTTTACCTAATTCTTTTCAGCTTGTTTCTTGTTTGAATACAGGAATTTTACTGTTTTTCTGTGTTAATTGTGTATCCAACCACTTTGCTGAAGCTGTTTATCAGCTGAAGAAGTTCTCTGATAGAATTTTGGAGGTCACTCATGTTTACTATCAGATCATCTTTAAATAGTGATACTTTGATTTCTTCCTTTCCAATTTGTATCCCCTTACTAGGACACAGAGAAAGAGGATGCAGACAGTCCTGATGAGACCTGATAGGCTAGGGCCAGAGAGTAGGGGAGGAGGACCTCCCTAATCAGTGGACTAGGGGTGGAGTATAGGGGGGAAAGAGGGAGAGAGGGTAAGACTGGGAGGAGATGAGGGAGGGGGCTACAGCTGGGATACAAAGTGAATAAATTATAAATAATAATAAATAAATAATACAAATGATAATAATGAAAAGATTCTCTGAGCTCTGCCTAATGTTTGGCTGTGAGTCTTTGAATCTGTTTTCATCAGCTTCTGTGTGAAGTCACTCAAATGAGTGTTATCCTCCTATCTGCAAGAATAGTAGAGTATTATTAATAGTGTCTGCAAGAATAGTAGACTATTATTACTAGTGTCAGTAGTGAGTTACCTCTCATGACATGCTACTCAAGTTGGCAAAGTCATTGATTGGTTGGGTCAAAGATTTTGTGTGGGGGTTGGTGTCCCCCTCCCTCCAGTAGAAGTCCCTCTTGGCTACAGGAGTGGTCACTTCAGGCTCCATATCCCCCGTTGCTAGGAGTCTCAGATAGGGTTACAATAGACACTGGGGGGCCTTCCCCATATCATAGGTGCCCACCTGAAGATGTCAGTTCTCTCCTCCAGCCCTTCCCCACTTTCCCCACACCTGATTCCCCTCTTCCCTTTCCCAACTTCTCTCCTTTCAAGTTTCCTCCCTTCATCTCCTTCAGATGTCTGTTTTATTTCCTCTTCTGAGTGAGATTTAAACATTCTCCTTTGGGCCCTCCTTATAACTTAGCTTCTTTGGGTATGTGGACTGTAGGATGGCTATTCTGTACTTTATGGATAATATCCACTAATAAGTGAGTACATATAATGTGTGTCTTTCTGGGTATGGATTATCTTACTCAGTATAATCTTTTCTACTTCCATCCAATTGCCTACAAATTTCATGATCTCCTGTGTCATGGAGATCCTGCAGCTTTGGATCTGTAGGACCAGCTTTTTCACATGCTCCAATGGTTCATAGATAAGGTAGATGTTGGTGTGGGCCAACACAAAGCCCTGGATTTGGGCCTGAGAGAAATTTGAGCTGGTGAGCCTGCTAATTCTCCAGCATCCAGACCACCAGGGTGAGCTCTCCAGTACTGCCCCAGCTAACTCACCCAATGCCACAGCCAGCAAGGGGCAGAGCCAGCTCTGTTGCCATCGTGTCCTCTGGCCTGCTCACCTGTACCCCCACCATCAGGGCCAGCTCTATTGTGCTGTCCCCGCAAGGTGCAGAACACCATTTCCCAACTGTAACAGGTGGCAAGCAGTGGAGAGTAAGGGGGACATCTCTCCTTTGTCCACACTGCTACATGGCAGACAAGTTGCAGGACCAACTCTCACACTCATGACCTCAGGGTCAGCTCACCCACATTTCTGCCACCAAGGTCAACTCTATGATGCTGCCCAGGTGAGGTGCAGGGCCTATTCTTCCAAGTGCTGCGGACAGTGAACAGCAGGGACAGTTCTTCTACTCTCATGACCCTGGGCCTACTCTCCTGCCTGTTATAGGTGGTGTTACCTATTTTTCTTTCTCCCCACCTCCCTTTTTTATTTTGGATTTTACATAGTGAGCTGTTATTTGTTTGTTTGTTTGTTTATTCATTTTTCTCTCATACATTACATCCCAACCACAGTTTTCTCTCCCCTCCTCTCTTCACAGTCCCCACCTTAATCTCTCCTCTCCCTCATATCCACTCCTCTTCTGTTTCCCTTCAGAAAAGCCTTCAAGGTATATCAACCAAATATGGAATAATATGTTACAATACAACTTGGCTCATATCAAGGCAGTATGAGGCAACCCATTAACAGGATATGGGTCTCAAAAAGAGGCTGAAAGAATCAGAGACAGTCTCTGCTCCCACTGACCCACAAGGACACCAAGCTACACAACTGCAACATACATACAGAGGGCCAAGCACAGACCCAGATACCGATTGTCACTTCAGTCTCTGTGAGCCTCTATGTGCGCAGGTTCAGTTGTTTCTGTGGGCCATGTTCTTTTGGTATCCTTGACCTGATAGTGACCA
The DNA here is from genome assembly GCF_907164565.1 of Psammomys obesus. NCBI lineage: Eukaryota > Metazoa > Chordata > Mammalia > Rodentia > Muridae > Psammomys > Psammomys obesus. The sequence continues at coordinate 60,983,000 of NW_026591086.1, read as the reverse complement.
CTCCTGTAGCCAAGAAGGACTTCTACTGGAGGGAGGGGGACACCAACCCCCACACAAAATCTTTGACCCAACCAATCAATGACTTTCCCAACTTGAGTAGCATGTCATGAGAGGTAACTCACTACTGACACTATTAATAATACTCTACTATTCTTGCAGATAGGAGGATAACACTTCACACATCTTCTGGCTCCTATAATTCTTCCTCCCTGTCTTCTGTAGAATTTCCCAAGCTCCACCTAATGTTTGGCTTTGGGTCTCTGCATGTGTTCCTATCAGTTGCTCGATGAAGCCTCTCTAATGGCGATATGCTAGGCTCCAGTCTACAAGTATAACAGAATATCATTAGTGATCATTTCATTGACATTTTTTTCCAGCCATGTTTGATTATATCTTAGGTCTCTGGATTTTCCAGCTTCAGGTTCCTGGCTCTCCAGGAAGTATCAGGATTGGGCTGACAGGGGGTTTCCATTGCACTAGGTTTGGATCTTGCCCCCCCAAAAGGCCCTCAATTTCAGTGGTCTCTCCCAGTACTCTCTCCCTCTTCCCCACTACCTGGTCTTTCCTTTTATCATCCTTACCTACCCCTAGTCCACCCTCAAAATCTATTCTATTTCTCCTTCCCAAGGAGATCTATGTATCACCCCTTGACCCTTCCTTGTTACTTAGCCTCTCAGGGTCTATGGAATGTAGCATGGTTACCCTTTACTTTAAAGCTAATATCCACTTACAAGTGAGTTTGTTTATACAATGTTTGCTTTTCATGCCTGTGTTACCGCACTCAGGATGGGTTTTTTTTTTTTATTTTTTTTCTAATTTTCATCATTTGTCTGAAAATTTCACTGATGTTATTTTCTTTATCTAGTCTTTAGTTGAAGGATATCTAGGTTGTTTCCAGTTTCTGGCTATTATGATTAAAGCTGTTATGAGCATAGTTGAGCATAGTTGTATCCTGTAGTAGGACGGAGCATCCTTTGAGCATATGTCCAAAAGTGATATAGCTGGGTCTTGAGATAGATCAATTTTCTGTTATTTGAGAAACAGTTGTATTGATTTTCAATGTGGTTGTACAAGTTTGCACACCCATTAGCAATGGAGGAGTGTTCTTCTTGCTTTACATCTTACCAGAATGATCTGTGGTTTGGATCTGACAGGTATAAGATGGATTCTCAAAGGAGTTTTGATTTGCATTTCTCTAATGACTAAAGATGTTGAACATTTCTTTAAATGTTTTTCAGCCACTTGAGATTTCTGTTGAGAATTCTCTGTTTAGATCTACACACCATTTTAAATTGGATAATTTGGTTTATTGATGTCTAATTTCTTGAGTTCTTTATCTATTTTGGATATTAGCCTTCTGTCAGATGTGGAGCTAGTGAAAATACGTTCCCATCCTGTAAGCTGCCGTTTTGTTCTAGTGATAGTGTCCTTTGCCTCACGAAAGATTTTCAGGGTCATCAGGTCACAATTGTTAAGCACCAGTCTTAATGCCTATGCTATTGGTGTCTGTCTAGTGTTTCTTTATTATCTACACAAAATAAAACTATTGAAAAAAATATATTTCTCAGTTGTTTATATCTTGCTGAGTGATTGTGTGGAAACCACTTAATTGCCATTCCCTGCAACCTAATGCCTCTATACATAGAAATAAACTTGGCCATTTTAACATTTTGCCTTTTAAAAAATATTATAACTTAGAATAAGTGCGAATCTCACAGTCACACTGCTTGTTTGTGCAAACTTTGGCTGGAAAAGAGTTAATGGGGGAATGGTTTGGCTTAAAGTATGTGTACTCTGGAGTTTGTGTTTGGAGTTTTGGGAAAAGAGGTGAGACAGCTTTTGCTGGCAAGCAGTTAACCTGGTGAAAGCTAAGCTTGTGTCATGCTGTGCAAAGCTTTGTATGAAGATATTTTTTTTCCTGTAAGCCCCAGAGATCCTCAGAGGAGGCACATTCCATGAGCCAAATAAGGAGCTACAGGTGATGTTGATTTTGCTGGTATTAACCATCTAAAGATTTAGAAACTGAGGTGTCCACATGTAGAAAAATGCAGATAGATCTATAATTTATCACCCTGAACAAAACTGAAGTCCAAATGGATCAAAGACCTCAACATAAAACCAGATACACTAAATCTATTAGAAGAGAAAAGGGGAAAGTGCCATAAATTCACTGGAACAGGAGACAACTTCCTGAACAGGACATCAACAGCTCAGGCTCTAAGATCAACAATTTATAAATGGGACCTCTTGAAAATGAAAAGCTTCTGTAAGGCAAAGGACACTGTCAATAGAACGGAACAGCAGTCTACAGACTGGGAAAAGATGTTCACCAACTCCACATCCATCAAAGGGCTACTACCAAAATATATAGAGAACTCAATAAATTAAACACCTGCAAATCAAATAATCCAATTAAAAATGGGGTACAGAGCTAAACCAAGAATTCTAGACAGAGGAATCTCAAATGTCTGAGAAACACTTAAAGAAATGCTTAATGATTTTAGTCATGAGGGTAATGCAAAGAAAATTACTCTGAGATTCCACTTTACTCCAGTCAGAATGGTTAAGATCAAAAACTCAAGCAACAGCACATGCTGGTGAGGATGTAGAGAAAGAGGACCACTCCTCCATTGCTGGTGTGAGTGTGAACTTCTACAAACACTTTAAAATTCAATCTGGCCCTTTCTCAGAAAACTGGGGATAGATCTACCTCAAGACCCAGGTATACCACTTCTGAGCATATACCCAAAATATGCTCTACCATACAACAAGGTAGAGCTTGTATGCTCTACCATAAAACTTGCTCAACTATGTAGCAACTTTATTCATAGCAACTTTATGTATAGCAACTTTATTCATAATAGCCAGAATCTTGAAACAACCTAGATATCCCTCACCTGAAGAATGGATAATGAAACTGGTACATTTATACAGTGGAATACTGCTCAGGTATTAAAAACAAGAAAATAATGGAATTTGCAGGTAAATTAGTGGAAATAGAAAAGATCATCCTGAATGAGGTAACTGAGACCCAGAAAAACACACATGGTATACACTCATTTAAAAATAATTTTTGATTTACAGATTATCCCAGTATGTCTTATAAGTCTGAGGCAAAATGAAAACTTGACAAATTGGAATTTTTATGAAATTTTCTGAAGAATTCTTATTCTAAAATATAAAATTTAAATTATCTATAATCTTAGAAGGGAAGGCCAAAAGTATTGCTTAAACATAGGGATATATTTTACATATAGGATATATACTTTAATTTTACACCTGCGTTTTTACTTTATAGATACATAACTTTATTATTGAATAGTTATGATGTTCAAGAACTAGAACCACATGCTTCACCTTTTACATCTTTACCATCTGATATACAAATTTGAGACTAAAATAAATGTTTTATATTACAAAGTTTTCTTAGGAACCATTTATGTATACTAGCCCTAATGTACTCAATAATAACTGAGTCACAAATGAAAACATCCAGATAAGCAAACGAATAAACACTAAGCACTTGTCAGGAATGTGAGGTTATTATACATGTTTTTACTGCATCCATATTCTCTGAGAAGGCTTTAACATGAAAATTACTGTGCCATTTATTTATCTATCTATCTATCTATCTATCTATCTATCTATTTATTTATTTATTATTTATTTGGGGCAGGGTTTCTCTGTGTAGCATTGACTGTCTTGGACTGACTTTGCAGAGCAGGTTGGCCTCAAACTCAGAGAGATCTACCTGCCTCTGCCTCCCTGAGTGCTGGAATTACAGGCGTGCACCACTGCACCCGGCTGTGTTTATTTTTTTATCCTAAAACACCTGATCTTCCTATGATTCTAAAGAATTGCCATAGCTCATGTAGGTAATGTACTATTTGGACCAAAAGCTTATTTTCAAGATGAAAGCAAAGAAATAATTAATAGTAGCTGAATTTAGGAACTAGATCCATAGTAGGGTCTGACAAGGCCAAATGTTTTTGTTCCCAATACTTTAATGTTTATAAGAACTAAGCAACTTTGTCACTGCAGTACAAAAGTAGGTTGAGGGACTATGCAAATGAGTGGGTGTGGCTATGGTCCAGTAAAAATTTAAAGATGTTCAGGATAGTTCTGGCCATAGCTGTGGTCCTCCACTCCCTGCCTTGGTTGTGCTATCACTGAAGGTAGATCTCACATGGGAAAGGCACAGTGTTATTTCATATATTTTTTTATGGTTGTGGTTCCTATTCAGTGATGAGTAGTCACAGGAAAGAGGCCCCACTATCTACTGTTGATGGAAAGTTGGCTAGTAAGATGAGTAAATAGTTTATATTTCATTCTAGGCAGATCAAACTTCCTTAGAGGGCATCCAAAAGGAAAAAAAAAAAGACATCTGGACTCAGGACTTAAAAATCACTGAAAGCCGTTTGAAAAATGAATAGCGTACTGAAAGAGTGGAAGATGAGTTTAATTCTTATGGGGAAAACAGTACATGCCTAAGTGAGCAGATGCTGCTTGATCTGGATCATGAAAGATGAATTGCATTTGGCCAAACATTGAGTCAATAAAGCATATTTCAGATAGGAGGAAAAGAATGTGTACAACTAAAGATGCAAACAGGACCAGAATATGTTGAAGATGATTTTTAAAAATCTCAAATTGAATAGAACTTGCATGAGGCAGGTGAGTGGAGATAAGACTTAGTTTGATTCTTACACAAATGGGGAGCTGAACTGTAAGAAATCATCATGGAACCAGCAAAGACTTTGAGCAATAGAAATGGGCTTTTATTATTAGCTAGAAAAGAAGGTTGGGAGAGTAGGTAATGACATGAAATAGAAGGAACCCTGGTTTTACAGTCATTGCAATGAGTAGTGATGAGAAGGAGAGAAGTGTGAGAGTAGAAAGGAAAGAGGGGAGCTGGTCTGTGAAGGTAACTGTGCACTAAAGCTGCTGATTGATTTCATTTTTATGTTGATACTCAGGTTTCAGAAGGGATAATTCTGATGACTACTACTAGAGAATGCAAAAATAACAGTGCTTTGTGTTGAGAAGAAAGTAGAGAAATAAAATGACCACCTTTAAAGATACATTTTGAGCTTAGGTTGAAGCATCAAGGGCCAATATCTAGTAAGATGTAGGAAATAGATACAGAAATATTTGAAAATCAATAGCAATAAGTAGTAACTGGTACCTTGCAAAAAGATGAGAACACCCAGAGAAAACCTTGAAGATCAGAAAAACAACAAAAAAAGGCAATGTAATTAGCCCTATCCAATGAGATATATTGAGAAAGATGAAAGAAGTAGAAGCTTGCTAACTCTGAGAATATCTCTGGAATGTCATCGTATTTCCTCAGTTATCTTACAAGAGGGCAGCCAGGCATCATTGCAGCAGAGTCACCTTCACACTGCCAGATATTTTAAGCCCAAGTGAGTAGATATTCTACAACTGCAGTCTTTATAAAAAAGGAGGAAGAATTCTTGGAAAGGGCAATTTTAAATATACTGATTCTTTAAAATCCAGTATCATGAAACCAATTTTAATTAATGCAGTAGAAATCACACACACACACACACACACACACACACAGAGAGAGAGAGAGAGAGACAGAGAGACAGAGATACAGATAGAAACAGAGAGACAGAGACAAACATAAAGAGAGAGAAAATAAAAGTCATGAAAGTAGGATGAAAAACATTTTGGAGAGAATAAGGGGTTTGGTGGGAATGAGAGGGTACTTTTGGATGAATATTATCAAAGTATATTGTGTATGTGTATGAAATTGTGAAGAAATTATATTGGTAATAATATGAGTCATATGTTTAGGTTAATTATAAAGTCAAAGCCTTAGAATTGTGTTTATTGTCTCGCAAAATATGAACCTACTTGTTAACTCATTTACCTTTTACTCATTTACTGCATTTGCTCATTAACGATATTTACCTTTTAAAAAGTCACTCAGTATCCCTTTATCTAAGTGACAACAGATCGGTTTTCCTTGTCTTAATTTAGCCGATTACGACTATCTTTATTCCCACAGATGTTTCACAAGCCACAGGAAACATCCGTCACCACAGAGCATTTCTGTCAGCCAGTGAACAAATGCTGCCCATGTGTCTGTGGTCTCAGGGAATTTGAGCAATCACATTTTCTTCCTGACCCATTGAAAGCACAAATGAGTACTACACTATAGGTGCTGTACTGAGTACTACACTATAGGTGCTGTACTGAGTACCTGGCACATTAGTGAATAGTGAAGGTGGTGAGTCTTTTCACATGAGCTCTAAAGAAAACAAAAGCAAATCAAATTTGAAGTTTTGAAGATTGATTTCTTATAAAAAGATAATCACTTCAGAATCTTGACTATAAATTGCAAATAATCTAAGCCCTTACATATGCTGAATTAACTTCTCCAGTTTTCTTATGAGATGTGAATAGGATTAACATCTGCTGTAGGGGCAAGCATCAGACTCTTGGAATGTGCTGAAGTTGTTCTTCCTTTTAAATATAGTTACTATTTGGTGTGTCACTTCATCCTGAGGGCTGTATTTGTCATGTTCTATTGTTATTTCACAGTTGTGTTTCTTCTTGTCAACATACACACACAGAGACAAATATACATACATACATACACACATATATTTTCCTGTGGTGATTTGAATAGTCACCACAGACTCATAGGGTATGGTGTTATTGGAGGTGTGGTCCTATTGGAGGAAGTGTGTCACTGTGGGTGGGTTTTGAGGTCTCAGGTGCTCGAGCAGGTCCAGTGTCTCAGTGTCTTCCTGCTGTCTCCCTGTTCAGATGTAAAACCCTAAGCTACTCCTCCAGCACCACGTTTGCCTGCTTGCCACCATGCTTCCAACCATAATGACAATGGTCTAAACCACTGAACTGTAAGCCAGTCCCAATTAAATGATTTCTTTTTTAAAAGTTGCCATGGTTGTGGTGTCTCTTCACAGAAATAGAAACCCTAAGACAAACATTGGTACCAGGGACTAGGCCATTGCTGTGATAAGCCAGACCATGTTCTTATTTGGAGGAATGTGTACTTGGGACTTTGAATTAGGAAAGCAGTTGAACAATTTAAGTGGGGCTTAATGGACCATGCTAGTAAAAACATGGAAGACGGTAGTGCTGAGGGTGATATGAACTGTGGGGGTTCAGTTCAACAGGTTTCAGAGAAGAATTTTAATATGTGGCCTAAACACATTTCCTGTGTATGTGTGTGTGTGTGTGTTGTGTTTGTTTTTGTTTTGTTTTGTTTGCAAAGATTGTGGTTGCTTTCTGTTCTTTTCAAAAAAAAAATCTGACTAAAGCTAAATTGAAGAGTAATATAGTAACAGCTTTAGCAGAGGATATTTGTTTTTCTGAGTGGCTTATTGGCTACAATCAAGATATCAAGGCAACAAATACAATGAGGACATGGGAGGAAGAACTTGTATTCATAGCTGATGGCCTATGAGAGTATGAACATCTACTTGTGTTGGGAATTAGTGTGTCAGTTTCTCAAAACCAAAAATCTAACTACCATACAATTGGGCTAGTCCATTCTTGGCCATATACCCACAGAACTCTGAGTCAACACAGCAAGCATATCTTTGTACACTTATTTGTTGTTGGTAGTGGTTTTGCTGTATTGTTCCTAATAGTCAAGAAATGGAAGTGGCCTAGATGTCCATCAGTAGGTGAACAAATAAAAAAAAAATATGGTGCATGTGCAACAGTGGAATTTTATATATCTGTAAAGAAAAGTGAGACTATGACATCTATAGGAAGTAGTTATATAGTTGAATAAGAGCTAACTTCATGAGTCACAATAATAATTGGTGTTTCTTTTTGTCCCTTTGAGTAGTACCTTTGTCCAGTACCGTAAAACTTCAGCTGAGAAATCCATTGCTCCTTTCTTAGCACACCTTTAAGTTTGATTTTTTTTCTCTTTTTATTGTCAGCATATTTTTCTATGACTTTGAACTTTGACAATTCGATTACAATATGCTTTGGCATAATCTTGTTAAATGGAATATACTTGAAACATTAACCTTCCTCTACATAGGTATCTATGTCTTTCTCAAGATTTAGATGGTCATTTGCTATTATTCATTTAAATAAAAATTTCAGCACTTTATCTGTGTCTTTGAATTCCTATGATTTTAAGTTTTTCTCCTTGGACACTGTCATTCAACTATTGTGAACATTTTGTTTCTCCAATATAACCCATTCTACCCCATCCCTCGGTTGCATGTTTTCCAATCACCTGTTTTTAAGGTCACAAATTCCTCATGTTCCTTGATTGTTTATGGATCTATGCTATTGAAGTTTTAAGTTCACTCATGGTATTTTGCAGTTCCAGAATTTCTGTTTGATATTTTCAAAGAAAATTTCAATGTCTCTTAAAATTCTGGGCTCAATATTTTAGAGGTTTCATCGTTTTCTTTATCTTCTTAATGTTTGCTGAAAATCCTGAAAACACTCATTTTGAATAATTTGGTAGACAGTTCATACAATTCCATTTCGTTAGAGTCTGATTGTTGGTGACTCCGGTCTTCTCCCAGGAGTCAACTTCTCTTTTTGGTTTTCATATCTGTTACTCTGCATTGATGTCTGTGCATTTGATAACTCAGTCATCTCTCCCAGACTCTATGAACAAGTCTCATTATAAACAAAAATTCCCATTGAAGATCTGTATAAATAAGGGTAGGATGTTTACTCTGCAGCTCTGGCACCAGACCATGGTCTTTGTGCAACTGACATTAGTGTTGAAATTCCCAATGATTCTCAGCAGCTGACACTGGATGTCCAGAGTGAACCCATGTTGGTGTCTTTGGTGGTAATGACTGATAATATCTTCTTGGTCTCTTTTACTTACAGTGTGGAAGTACTGGCATTTGCAGTGTTATTTTATAGTATTTTTACAGCTGTTTCTCTTAAAAACAAACAAAAATAAAACAACAACAACAACAAAAGTGTACTGAAGTTGGGATGTGTTCCTGATATGCCTGTGAATTTATTTACTAGGAAAGTCCCACTTGAGATTCACAGTGCAGGATTGTAGAATCTGGAGATTCTGAGGTCAATTTGTCAGCCAAGTATTTACTTTTTGGTACTGTGAAATTGAATCTTTTCTTTGCTTATCACCTATATCCTGCTACTTTGTTGGCTTAAGAATTCCTTTATTTGCAGATGTCTCTTTCATGTTCAAAAGGTAGCCTTGACATATCTCTCTCTATCTCATTATATATATATATATATATATATATATATGTATGTATATGTATATATGTATGTATGTATTCTATAGGACACCTGGCATATTGAATCAGTGAAACCTGCTGTCTCCCTAAACAGTGCAATTTCAGCTTAATTTATCTAATTATATCTTCATTGTTCTCATTTCCAAATAAGATCATATTCTAGGTTATAGAAGTTAGAAATTCAGTGAATAAATTTTAAGGAATCATAAAGAATACTGTATTATTCAAGCAAATCAACAATGTATCCTTAATGATGAGCAAGCTTTTGTTTAGATATTTGTGTCTTTGTCACCGGATTATTCATTTATTCTTGGCTTTAAGCTAAACACATTAAGAGTAGACTCATTCAAAATAGAATTTTGGGTCTCATAGCAATACAAAGACCCAGAGATAATGAGTTTAGACTACAGACTCAGACTTGGAATGATGATTTGTATAATCAATAAGGAGTTGGATTTTAAGATTCATTTAGGTAGAGTATATTTATTGATTAATTAAAATCAAGGACATGGGTATAATTAATAGGATAGTTAATCATGCAAGTCAAAGTGTGTACCCTTCATTAAAAAATATTTATGACAAAATCCAACACCCATTCCTGCTTAAAGTCTTGGAGAGATCAGGGATACAAGGCACATACCTAAATATAGTAAAGGCAATATACAGCAAACTTATAGCCAACATCAAACTCAATGGAGAGGAACTTAAATCAATCCCACTGAAATCAGGGACAAGGCAAGGCTGCCCACTCTCTTCATATCTATTCAACATAGTACTTAAAGTCCTAGATTGAGCAATAAGACAACTAAAGGACCTCATGGGGATACAAATCAGAAGGGAAGAAGTCAAAGTATAATTATTTGCAGATGATATGATAGTATACATAAGTGGTCCTAAAAAATTTAACCAGAGAACTCCTTTAGCTGATAAACACATTCAGCAAAGTGGCTGAATACAAAATTAAGTCAAAAAAAATCAGTAGCCTTCTTGTATATGAAAGAAAAAAGGGCTGAGAAAGAAATTAGGGAAACTACACCCTTCACAATAGCCACAAATAACATAAAGTACCTTGAAAGACTTGTTAAAAAAAAAAACACCTCAAGTCTCTAAAGAAAGAATTTGAAGAAGATATCATGAGATGGAAAGATCTCCCATGCTCATGGACAGGTAAATAAATATAGTGAAAATGGCCATCCTGCCAAAAGCAATTCAATGTAATTTCCATCAAAATACCAAGATAATTCTTTACAGACAATGGAAGAACAATTCTCAACTTCATATGGAAAAACAAAAAACCCAGATCCTGTAAAACAACAAATCATCTAGAGGTATTTCCATCTCTGATCTCAAGCTTTCCTACAGAGTAATAGGAATAAAAACTGCATGGTACTGGCAAAGAAACATTATGGTGGATCAATGGAATCAATTAGGAGACACAGAAATAAACCAACGCACCTACAGATACTTGAATTTTTTACAAAGAAGCCAAAACCATACAATGGGGAAAAAAAAAAAAAAAGACAGCATCTTCAACAAAGGGTGCTGGTCCAACTGGATGTCTACATGCAGAAAAATGCAAATAGATCTATATTTATCACTCTGCACAAAACTAAAGTCCAAGTGGATCAAATACTTCAACATAAAACCAGACACACTAAATCTTTTAGAAGAAAAAGTGGGGATGAGCCTAGAAGTCATTGGCATAGGAGACAACTTCCTGAACAGAACACCAACAGCACAGGCTCTGAGATCAACAATCAATAAATGGGACCTCAGAAACTGAAAATCTTCTGCAAAACAAAAGACACTGTCATCAGAACAAATCAACAGCCTACAGACTGGGAAAGGATCTTCACCTACCCCATATCTGACAGAGGGCTAATATCCAGAATATATGAAGAACTAAAGAAGTTAAAAAACAACAAATCAAGTAACACAATTAAAAATGGGGTAAGTAGCTAAACAGAGAATTCTTTGTAGAGGAATATAGAATGACTGAGAAACGCTTAAAGAAATGCTCAATGTCCTTAGTCATCAGGGAATTTCAAATCAAAATGACCCTGAGACTTCACCTTGTACCTATCAGAGGGGCTTAGATTAAAAACTCAATTGATAATACATGCTGGAGAGGATGTGGAGAAAGAACTCTCCTTCATTTCTGGTAGGATTGTAACTTGTACTACCACCTTGGAAATCAATCTGGCACTTTCTGAGACAATTAAGAATAGTGCTCCCTCAAGATCCAGCTATACCACTCCTAGGCATATATCCAAAAGATACTCAAGTACACAACAAGGATATTTGCTCAACCATATTCCTAGTAGCTTTATTCGTAATAGCAAGAACCTGGTAACAATCCAGATGTCCCTCAATGGAGGAATGGATACAGAAATTGTGGTACATTTACACAATGGAATAGTACTCAGCAATTAAAAACAGGAAATCATGAAATTTGCAGGCAAATGGTGGGATCTAGAAAAAATAATCCTCAGTCAGGTATCCCAGAAGCACAAAGGCACACATGGTATATATTCACTTATAAATGGATATTAGATATATAATATAGGATAAACATACTAAAATCTGTGCACCTAAGGAAGCAAAGATAGAAGGAGGACCCTGGGTAAGATGATCAGTCCTTACTCAGAAAGGCAATGGGGATGGAAAATGGAAGAGGGAGAAAACAGAAAACAGGACAGCAGCCTACCATAGAGGGACTCTGAAAGACTTTACCTAGCAGTGTATCAAAGCAGATGCTGAGACTCGTAACCAAACTTTGGGCAGAGTGCAGGACATCTTATGTAAGAAGGGGGAGATAGTAAGACCTGGAAAGGACAGGAGATCCACAAGGAGAGCAAAAGAGCCAAAATATTTGGACACAGGGGACTTTTCTGAGACTGATACTTCAACCAAGGATCATTCATGGATGTAACCTAGAACCCTTGCTCAGATGTAGCCCATGGCAGCTCAGTATCCAAGAGGTACCCTAGTAAGGGGAGCAGGGACTGTCTCTGACATTAGACAGAGGCTGGCTCTTTGACCATCTCCTCTCTGAAGGGTGAACAGTCTTCCCAGGCCACAGAGGAGGACAATGCAGCCAGTCCTGATGAGACCTGATAAGCTAGGGTCAGATAGAAGGGGAGGAGGACCTCCCCTATTAGTGGACTTGGAGAGGGGCATGGAAGGAGATGAGGGAGGGACTGTGGGAGTGGGAGGGAATGAGGAATGGGACTACAGCTGGGATACAAAGGAATAAACTGTATTAATATAAAAATAAAAATGTAATTAAAATACTATAAATAAGAATTTTGAGGCTTATAAAGCTCTACATCTAGCTGAGAAGTGATTGACAATTGGTGGCTGATGGGGGAAGAACAGTAAGTTTCCTTTAGCTGTAGTCTTTAATGGGCTACTCTACTGGATGTCCCTAACCCATGTACATATAGGCAGTACTAATTACACTAAATCTGTCTTTAAATGAGTACATGAGTTTGGGAGGAAAAAGTAGTGGTGGATGTAGGAGGAAATGGTGGAAGAGGGATGGAATAGAAAACATATGTGCATGTATAAAATTCTCAAACAAAAATTTTAGATGCTATTATCTCAGGATAATCTGAATTCTGAATGTAAGGCATGTTATTTTTGTCTTCTTTTTGTGGTTTATTTTTTATTAAATTTTTTTCTTTTCTTCTTTATTATTATTTATTTTATTTTTATTAATTACAGTTTATTTACTTTGTATCCCCCTTGTAGTTCCCTCCCTCCACCCCTCCCAATCCCAGGCTCCCTCTTCTCCACCCTTGTTCCTGTCCCAGTCCACTGAAAAGGGAGGTCCTCCTCCCCTCCCCTCTGATCCTAGTCTATCAAATCTCATTAGGTGTCAGCTGCATTGTCATCCTCTGTGGTGTGGTAAGGCTGCTCCCCCTTCAGGGGGAGGTGATCAAAGAACTGGTCACTGAGGTCATGTCAGAGACAGTCCCTGTCCCCATTACTATGGAGCCCACTTGGATACTGAACTGCCATAGGCTACCTCTGTGCAGAGGTTCCAGGCCATCTCCATGTATGGTCCTTGGCTGGAGTATCAGTCTCAGAAAATACCCCTGTGCCCAGACTTTTTGGATCTGTTGAGCTCCTTGTGGAGCTCCTGTCCCCTCCAGTTCTTACTATTTCCCACTTCTTTCTTAAGATTCCCTGCACTCTGCCCAAAGTTTGACTATGAGTCTCAGCATCTGCCTTGAAACCCCACAGGGTTTCAGAGGCCCTCTGTTTTAGGCTCCTGTCCTGTTCCCTGTTTTCTCCCTTCTCCAATGTCCATCCTGTTTGCCTTTCTAAATGAGGATTGAGCATCTTAGCCAGAGTCCTCCTTCCTGATTAGCTTCCTTAGGTGTACAGATTGTAGTATGTTTATCTTATATTATATGTCTAATATCCACTTACAAGTGAGTATATACCATGTGTGTCTTTCTCCTTCTGGGATACCTCACTCAGGATGTTCTTTTCCAGTTCCCACCATTTACCTGCAAATTTCATGATTTCCTTGTTTTTTTCTTGCTGAGTAATAATCCGTTGTGTAGATTTACCATAATTTCTGTACCTATTCCTCAAATGAGGGGCATCTGGGCTGTTTCTAGCTTCTGGCTATTATTTTTTTATATTAATTACAGTTTGTTTACTTTCTATCCCAGCTGTAGCCCTCTTCCTCATTCCCTCCCAACCCCACCCTTCCTCCATTATCTCCTTCATGCTCCTCTCTAAATCCACTGATAGGGAAGGTCCTCCTCCCCTTCCATCTGACCTTAGCTTATCAAGTCTCTTCAGGACTGGCTGCAGTGTTCTCCTCTATGGCCTAGCAAGGCTGCTCCTCCCTCAGGGGTGGGGAGGTCAAAGAGCCAGCCACTGAGTTTATGTCAAGGCACGTTTTCTAAAAATTTCTAAGGTCAATACCTCTTACACATAAAATTATTCAATTCAATAACATGGATCTATTCCTTATCATATAGTCCCTAGCTAACATTTGACTCCTGTGCTTTTGCTTGTGGGTTGAATAGATATTATATGAATAGTGAATAGCTTTGGGGAAGTGATGAGATTGTGATAATTTTGTGAAATTTACTAAGAAGCCAATGTTCCACTTTCTTTTTCCATTACCTACCAAGATGGTACAATTCTGTACTCTTTTACATCAGTGCCAATTTTAATGCTGTAATGCCTCCAAGTAGCTACAGGAAGGCTACCCTAGAGGTCAAGAAACCCACAGTTTAAAATACTTCAATGGTATTATTTATTTGCTCAATTTTTAAAAATGTAACCAGAACCATTGTAGGGTAGATAGATGTCTATTTTGCATAACTTAAACTGTATGTGGAATAAAATATTATTATTGAACAGAGACATAGTTTATGGCTCTTCCTTTTCCTAGATCTCTGTAAAACATGTGTTCTGTATCCCTGTTATCCTGCCCCCATGTGGCCATTTTCATTCTCCTCCAGCTTTTAAAGAAATTTTTCATGATGGTTTATCACAGCTGGAGCATAGTAATCACCATCAGAAAGATGAGTCATGAATCTCACCTTAGTCCTAGCCCAGGCTTCTGCGACATTTAGAAATGTTTCATTACTTTTCATGAAATTCTGAAAGCTTGCTGCTTATGGAAATGAGTTCTATGTATTACGTGGCCAAGCCTGTTTGTTGCTTGTACAGAAATTTTGTTATATGATGAGACATCTTCACTCCATCTATGAACTCATCTAGGTGTTTGACTGAGAAAGTGTCTGAGTATATATATGGTTACCTAAATTTAATCTCAGCTTCACTAGATGTATAGAAAACCCAACATAGTATCTCACTGATGTGGATGAGGTATCTTTCAGGATGTGGGGAGATGACAATTTCCAGTCTACAGTATCTAACCACATTATCTTTCTTATGTGGATGAGGACTATTAATGAGGTTATAGCCACAGATGTTTGTCTTGTCACCGCTGCTTGATTCTTGTACAACATGAGTGTGACATTTCTCTAGCAGATCTTAGACTATTTTGCTTGATATACCCTATTAAAATCTTCATTACACTGAAGATAATCTATGCAAAAGTCCAGCTCTGGCGGGGTTCAAAACAGGAAGGAGAATGGGTGGAACAGGTAAAAGACTTGGACCGAGAGGGGCAGTTCACACACTCTGTCACTGAGACAGCTCAGGGCACCTTATTTATACATCTATTTTTTTCACAGCTGAAAGGTTTCACATTCACTTTCTCACATGCAGTCTCTTTTAAGAACTTCTTACATTTAACAATAATGTGCACATTGTACTCTTTCTTGCTTCTCCTTCCTCAATTCTTGCAGTTTTCTATGTCAAGAAAGAGGAAACGTAGCCTCAGCAAGCAGTTCACTGGTACATAATCAAGTGACCACAGTTGGCAACAATTGTGGTTACAGGATAAGGAGGTTATAGAGTACAGAGCCCCCAGATTGGCATCTCCCCACATCCTGATCAGGAAATCTAATTCCTCTAATGTCCAGGGCTCTTTGCAAATTAGTAATCTAAAGTAGTTCCTCATCCTTGCTTCACCTCAAAATGTTCATGTTAAGTCTTGGAACCAACAATACAGCAAGACCTTTCTTTTTTTATATGATTATGAAGTTTTCCTGGGTTAGGTTGAAGTCTGACATCTCCAGATAGCCATTTTTATTATGCTTAGTCCATGATGGTGGACTCCTTTTTCTTATCAAGGCTCTAAAAATCCCC
Organism: Psammomys obesus; assembly: GCF_907164565.1. Classification (NCBI taxonomy): domain Eukaryota; kingdom Metazoa; phylum Chordata; class Mammalia; order Rodentia; family Muridae; genus Psammomys; species Psammomys obesus. The sequence goes on along the minus strand of NW_026591086.1, from coordinate 60,967,005 downwards.
CTTCCATCCCCACCAACCTGGCTGACCCCAGGTATTTTAAGGAGAATCACATAGCCCTCAGGGCAGATTACAGGCCAGACTCTTTCCTGGTCCAATAAGTATCTGGGATTTCCTAGAAATGTGTTACCCTGATAAGGATCTTAGTCTTTAGCAGTGACCTTCAACTGTACTTGGATATTTTCTCCTCACTCCTAGGATAATTAGGTACTATGTTCTTCTTATGACAGGACCATACATGGTAAATGAGGCACTGTACCACTACATGCAAATCAACTATCCTTAACCTCCTGACTCTAGCAAACTCAACACAATAACCCTCAAAACCAGTCCCATGGTTTATAAATTCAAATAATTTCAAGTGATTTCAAGTAAATTGGCTGGCTTGTTGTGTGCTATGATATGCCATCAGCCTTCTACTATGGCAGCCTAAAATTTGTCATTTATCCCCCAATGGGCCACTTCTCACCAGGCAGGCCTGCCCTCTGGCCCAGTGGACCTGGAACTTGCCGATCAGGTATGCAAGCCGACCAGGCATGGGCTTTCACCCGAACCTCTGCCATGCTCAACACAGCAGCTTCACCAAGAGCTGTAACACTTAGGTATCACCACAGACTTTGGAGTGAGGGCATTTCCACTGCCACCAGTGATCTCATTCTAGAAGAGCTAAACTGTAACACTATGTGGAAAACATTTTTCACAGCCCAGCCTATTGCCTGGACCTCATCCTAAAGCTCTCTAGTTGCTCCTGAGAGAAACATAACCCCATTCTATTTCCAGAAGTCAAAATTCATGGACCCCAGCCTGATGGATAATGACATATGATCATCTAGCTGTTATTTGAAACAGGTCGGTGGGCAAATTGTTGTCAGAACCAAGTTCCTATCATCAGAGAACATTTGAACATCAGCTAATGTACCTAGACCAAGCCCTTGTGTTCACTCAAGTGCATCATCATTATTAACTAACAGAAGAGCAGTGATCTGTTCCATTCCCACAATCCTCAGAGACAAACAAGAATGAATCATAGCCTGAACTTTCTTTTTCTGATTCTTGAGAAATGTCTGTTACAGGCAAAGTGAAAGTAAAAATTGCCAATAGCAAAGCCAAAAATGCAAACACAAGGCAAAAGCTAACCAAGCATTCCCTTGGGAAAGGTCAGGAGATTCTGCATAAATACCCCCATAGGTTCTTGCCATGTGGGGACCCAACTCCTCAGGCTTTGCCTGAAAGGGTTTATTTCAGCTTATACTTCAAGGTAATAACTCTATGACTGAAGGATGTCAGGACAGAACCACACAGGGCATGAATTCCTGCATCTTTTCTAGAAGAAGCATGGCCCCTCTAAATCTACTCATGTCTGATTAAATAATATGCTGTTGGGATAAAGTATGGGGAGAGTGAGAGGGAAGTTAGAAGGCTGGGAGAGATGAGGGAAACAGGAATGTGGGGACATCTCTGAGACAAGCTGGAGACTGTGCCAAGGCAGGCTTTTGGAAGGATATGGGGGTGATTCTGAGACTTCTAGCAGTATGAGGGCACAGTGAAGCCTGTCAAGACTTCCAGGGGAGTGAGGGTGATACAACTCACCCACAAAACCTCTACCCAAAATTTACCCTGCCTACAAGATGTACAAGGATAAAGATGGAGCAGAGAGTGAGAAAATGGCCAACAGGTGATTGGCCCAACATGAGACCCACCTCATGAGAAAGCCAACTCCTGACACTATTAATGATATTCTGCTGTGCTTGCAGAGAGGAGTCTAACATAACTATCTTCTGAGTGTCTCTACCCAACAGCTCTTCAAAACAGATGCTGAGATCCACAGCCAAACATTAGGCAGATCTCGGGGAGTCTTATAGAAGAGTGGGAGAAAGAATAGACGAACCCAAAGGGAATAAGAACTCTACAAGAATACCAACAGAGTCAAGTAACCTAGGCCGATGGGGGCTTACAGAGACTGAAGCACCATCGAAAGAACATGCATGGAGTGTACCTAGGCCCCTACACATATGTAGCTGGTGGGCAGCTTGGTCTTCATGTGGGTCCCCTAACAAGTAGAGCAGTGTCTGGCCTTAGTGGAAGAGGATGCTGTTAGTGCTGATGTGACTGGATGTGCTGAGGTGGGGCTCCCCTTTTCTGAGGAGAAGTAGAGAAGAGAAAGGGGAAAGGGGGTAAGAAAGTGGGACAGAAAAGATAGGAGGGAGGGGGCTAAGGGCTGCGATCGGGATGTATAGTGATTATATAAATAAATTAAAATTTTTTCAGGAATATCCAGTTAACTATGTCACATGTTTGCATATATACATATATATATATATACATGTGTGTGTTGTATGTGTATATACACTCATATATAGACTCATGTACATATATATGTATGTATGTATGTATATATGTGTGTATGTATGTTTGTAGGCAGTGCCTCTGAAGACAAAAGCATCTATGTCTTGAACCTGTGATCCTGTTTACATAACAAAGGGGTTATTACAGATGTGTAATTCTGTTAATTATCTTGACACAGGGATCAAAGATATTCTGGATCTTAAGTGTAGTTCCAGAAAGAGAGGTAACCTGGAGGAAATATTTAATGAGAAATTTTACTAGATTTTCAGATGGATAATAGAGGACAGGAACCAAAGAATGCAGGTGACATCTACATACAGGTAATGAGAACGAAACAGATTCTTCCTTGAAGCCTCTGATGAGTGCATATTTTTGCTGATATCTTCAGTTTATCCCATAAAGACCTGTTGGATTTGGACCTCCAAAGTTAATTGTGAGATAATAAATTTTAATTAAAATGAGTTAAAAATAACAACCTTTGTTTTGATCCATAATAGTAACTAGTTACCAATAAATTATTATTGATCAAAGACTGATTTTTCCCAAATGCTGCATGCTTGACATATCTGGGTAAAGTGTGGACAGCTTAGGCCATATACTCTTCAAAAAACACACTCCTTTTGTGTTCAGCTATGGTCACTTTCAGATTTCGAAATTGTGATGCAAGAAGCACATGGACTTTGCATCCTCAAGATTCTTTTTGAAACCATTAAAGCATAATAATAAACATTAGTGAGCTGAGGATACAGCTCCGTGGTACAGTGCTTTCATAACAAGCACAAAGTTCTATATTCAATATTTAACGTGTCAGAGGGGGAAATTATCATATTCTTTACTTTATCCAAATTAATATTGTCCTTTGCTCTCATATATGCCTGTGACATAGAAGTCTGCATTTCTCAGAAGCAAAATGTACATGACCATTGCTTTGATTTGGAGATCATATGTCAATACTTCTTGTCAAAGGAACAGTGAGAAAATGTTTTTTCTCATCCTCTTTCCTCTTTGTGTTACAAACTCTAATTTTCTCATCCACCTATGAAACTTCAGGTATATTCAATATTCTACAACACCATAGTGTACATACTGTTTCCACCCCTGCTTCTCCTCACCACAGTCAATATATGCTGAGCTCAGCCACATCCCTTTTTCCTACTTTCCTACTGTCCCAATAGTTGAAAGTCAACTTTGTGCCTCTTGCCTAGCATAATCCAATTCCAACGGCAAATAGTTCTGTATATACTGACCACACTGATGTGCAGGTCACTGTCACATCCCCATTTTTCAAATACTACTTTATGATCCTACCTGCTTTAGAGCTCTTTGACTTCCATTAGAGTCATTTTGTTGGTGATATAACTAATTTAATGGTAACATCTTTAAAGAAAATTATGGGTACCACGCTTTAGTCTAGTAGATCTCAGACTTAAGAGAGGATTGGAATCATCTGACGGATTTGTTAAAACATGTTTCCCGTCTCTGTCCTATGAGGATTCATCTCAGCTGCCTTTGCAAGGCACCTTCCTACGCACACAGACGGAGGCCTAGAGGTGGCTATCAGGGAAGATGATATGAGATTGCACAAAACAGCTATTTCCATCAAGTTTGGGACATGAGTAGAGAAGAGAGTACCTGTATCTGTACCAAATCTGTATCTGTACCAAATCAAGAGGAAGATACTAAAGTTAAAAAAAATTGCTAAGATGTTATTGCAACTGAATACTTTTCTTTTATGTGGGAGTAATCAAAGATGATAAGGCTATCTCCAGAAACAAGTAATAACTAAGTAAACAGTATGAAAATAGAACATTGCATTCTTCTCTGCCTCTTATTCCTGAGCCCAACTCAGATGCCTATGTGATTATCCTCAGAAACTTAATTTTGACATGGATTTCACTCAGGCTGAAATTTTGGAACATGAGATAAACAAAACAAAACAACAGCAACAACAAATCCAGTGGTTTTTAAACCACACCAGCTTAAGTATTGGAGAGCCTCACCTGACTTCTCTTTCATACTTCAGTTCCAGCAGTTCATTGAAAGTTCAATACAAGTTCCATGATTAGGAGATGAAGTCAGATACTGGGGTCCCAACTGTTGGTAAAATTCTCAGTTTATATGAAAATTTTACTTGCTGCAAAATGGAACAATGCTGTTAGGGGTTGGTCTGATGCTTGTATTTTGATGCTAATTACTGGCCCTCAAGATATGGTTACTGCCCTATTCTTATGGAAAACTGCCCAAGATATTATTCCTGATTGGTTAATTAAAAGGCCTAAAACCTGGGCATAGCAGAATGGGGTAGGTATGGCTAAGGCTCCCAGGCTTTGGGAACAGGAGAATCATGGGAAACAGATATAAAGAGATGGGAAGAGAGAAAGAAGGAGGACACCATAGTAGGTTAGCCTGGACAAGTGACCACATGGGCCGGGAGGAAGGACTCGGAGGATGGCATGGAAAACACCAAGATGAAAAATATCAGTCCTGATGAGACTTGATAAGCTAAGGGCAGATGGCAGGGGAGGAGACCTCTCCTTTTCAGTGGACTAGGGGAAGGGGATAGGAGATAAGAGGGAGGGAGGGTGGGACAAGGAGGCGTTGAGGGAAGGGGCTACAATCAGGATAAAAAAATGAATATATTGTAAAAAAAATACTTCAAACTATAAAGAAAAGAAAAATATGAGCAAGTATTTATAAAATTAAGGATAGAAGGAAGCCCAGATAGGAATGGTTAAGGCATATGGCATGGGATTTGGGCTGGGAGTTTATTGAGATAGCGTAGGTGGAAATACCTGCTTGTCCCAAGGTAAATAAGACAATTATAAAGTCAAACAAGTGTTTGTGTATTAGTGATTGTGATAGAGGGTTAAATAAAACCACTGAGCTAATCATAGGGTTAACAATAAACATTATATGGTCCAAAATCCATTTATTTACAACACAACATTGTCTGCCTCAAAGGTTTCTCAGCATAAAAAATCAAAAACAAAAACAAAAAAACAGGACTTACAGATTTACAGATTCTGGCCACCCATGGGATTTACTCTTCCTCTGGAGAAGTGGTGTTGTCTTTTGTAAATCTTGTGGACTTTGAAGTAATGCCCCAGCAGCTCTCTGAAGAACAGGGATAGGCCTGGACTAGGCTGGTGAGGTTTCTGGCTGAGTTAAACAAATGCAGGACTCTTTTTAACTAAACACTAAAAATTTTGGATTGAGCCTTGTGGTACATACCTGTAACCTGTTTGGGAGACTGAGGTAGGTAGATCACAAGTCCAAATCAGCTTGTTCATCTTAGTGATAGCCTGCCTCATAACAAAAACATTAAAAAGTACTGGGAGACATATCAGTGATAGAACACTTTTCTAGCATGTGAGAAGCCCTGACATTCAGACCCAAACACATGCACAGAGAGAAGGGGGTGGGTGGTTGAGTGAGTGAGTAGGCATATGGATGGGATGGAGGGATGTAGAGTGATTTTGTTTGTGATAACTATTTTGGCATTAATATTTATTGCTATAAATGCTGCATTGAAGCTATTTTGCTTAGTGGTTGATTGTAAGCTTTCACTTCACTGCTGGGGAGTGAGGATCTAGAAGAAAGGTTTCCCTATTTTGCAGACACATTACTTTGTAATGCTGTTATGAGTGACCTTCTGTTTACTAAAGAGCAGGGATACAAAGATGCAAGATCTACAAATTTTCATCCCCACAGCTCAGTTTCTCATTCTGCAGAGTCTTCTTAGTTGTTGCTTTCCCCTCATCAAGGAAACACTGTATCCTTATCCAGTTTTCCAACTGAATGCTAAAGGGATAGCTTGACATATTCTACTAGTCGGCTCTGTCTCATTGTTATGGATGCCAGAGCCGTGTGTGTGTGTGTGTGTGTGTGTGTGTGTGTGTGTGTGTGTGTGT
>NW_026591086.1:60957738-60960741 GCF_907164565.1 Psammomys obesus | reverse complement strand
GTGTGTGTGTGTGTGTGTGTGTGTGTGTGTGTGTGTGTGTGTGTGTATCCCGAGAGAAACTGAGTTACAGCCTCTGAGTTAACATTCTCTCCTTTTGTATTAACTGTCACGCTACAAAGTCATCTTTCCCACTATTAGAATGGTGTGTAGATCTCGGAAAGAAGGGAGGCATGGGTGTTGAAGTCATGGCAAAGGCAATGCTTATATTTTCCTCTAATATGTGGGCCTCATGTTCCTAGACTCATCCTCCTGGGATTCAGCATTTTGCTATGAATGGCTTTTCAGACAGATGGCACGCTGACACTATGCAAGATTCACAGCCCACCTTGCCACACCTCATATCTCTGTGCTGCTGAACAGAGTTGGTGTGAAATGTTAGTGTTGACTGCAGTTTAATGAAGCTATTTCAGTGTCTGTGCTTCACTGAATCAGCATGATTTCTAGGGGAAATAGCCTTAAAATTGATGTAAATACCTTAGAATCAATATGTTGTGATGAATAGACCTTGCATTTTAGTATTTCTAAATGTTAGATTTTGCTATTCTTTCAGAGAATGTATTTCAGCATGGATAGCTCAGAACTTTCCTTGAGAAGAGTGTCGCAAATCAGAAGAAAGTAATTCTGAGATAATAATCATGCGTAAAGCTTTTAGTCTCTCTGAATTTTGTGGTGGAATTGTATGTATTCAAGCATTCGTGTCTGTGTGTGCATGTTTGTACATATGCATAGGTTATATCAAGTGATTTACATTAATGTGTTATATTTAATGTTCTACTAAAACAGAATGCTTTGTCTTCCTTCATTACGATTCTGTTACAGACTACTTAATTTCACTGTGTTCTGTGGTGAGACTTGCTACTGTTTGACACATTGTAGATTTTTTAATAAAATTTTTATTTTTTATATTAATTAGAGTTTATTCACTTTGTATCCCAGCTTTAACCCCCTCCCTCCTTCCTTTCCAATCCCACTCTTCCTCCCTATTCTCCTCCTATGCCCTTTCCCTAGCCCACTGATAGGGAAGGTCTTCCTTCCCTTCTATTTGACCCTAGCTTATCAGGCCTCATCAGGACTGGTTGCGTTGTCTTCTTCTGTGGCCTGCTCCCCCAGGGGTAGGTGATCAGAAGGTCTGTCACTGAGTTCATGTCAAAGAAAGCCCTAGCTCCCCTTATTAGGGAATCCACTTGGAGACTGAGTCTCTGGGCTACAGCTGAGCCAGGTTTTAGGTACTCTCCATGCATTGTCCTTGGTTGGGGTATTAGTTCCTGCAGGTTCCCCAGGGCTCAGGGTTTTGTTTTTGTTTATTTTTGTTTTGTTTGACTCTGTTGGTCTCCTTTTAGAGTTTCTGTCTCCTCCAGGTCTTTTTATCTTCCCCTTATTTCATAAGATTACCTTCATTCTGCCCAAAGTTTGGCTATGAGTCTCAGCTTCTGCTTCGATACCTGGATCAGTAGTCTTTCAGAGGCCCTCTGTGGTTGGCTCCTGTCCTGTTCCCTGTCTTCTCCTGCTTCCAATGTCTATCGCATTTGTCCTTTTGAATGATGATTGAGCATCTCCCTAGGGTCTTCTTTGTTGTTTAGCTTCTTTAGGAGTATAGATTTTAGTATATTTATCTTATATTATAGGGCTAATATCCACTTATGAGTGAGCATATACGATATCTGTCTTTCTGCTTCTGGGATACCTCACTCAAGATGATCTTTTCTAGTTCCCACCATTTGCCTGAAAAATTTATGATTTCCTTGTTTTTAATAGCTGAGTAGTATTCCATTGTGTAAATGTACCACACTTTCTGTATCCATTCTTCAGTTGAGGGATATCTAGGTTGTTTCTACCTTCTGGCTATTATGAATGAGTTTTGGGCCCACTTTGCCTCTTATAAGCTCATAATTATAATTTATTCTCTCTTGAATAAATTTCATGGAAAAGCTCCCAGGGAATGAACTATTTGGAAGGTAGTATAAAACAAAGAATACACACTGGGAAGTGTCTTCTGGGACTTTTTCTCTGGGTGCCTATGGCATGATGTTTTCCTGATTTGGCTGTAACAATGTAATTGCAAGTGACAACATTATTCTTGGAAAGAGACAGATAATTTATGAAAGTCTTTGTCATGTATGGATACACATACAACTATGCAACATTTTATACAGCTTAAATATGCATATAAATGTACATGCATTTATATGTACATGTATGGGAATATACATACAAACAGGCAAACACCCACACAGGAGACCTGCATATCTCATCCCTAAAGTATTAAAAATCTAGTATGTAATTCAACCATGTAACCAACACATTTCCAAAATAACTCAAGATCTATATAGACTTTCTTAGTCCTGTGAATGAAAAACATGTAATTTCTTAAAGTATTTCACAACCTTATCATCTCTCACTCCCACCCCAACCTTCCCACACTGAGGTTTGTCTCTCTCATCTTGCTTTAAGCTTTGAAAATATTTTTTTCCTGTAAAATTCCTCCATCTCTATGTCTTCACCTCTCCTGTTGCTTTCTTTCTGTTTATACTTTTTTCCAATTCTCCATCACTGGAGCTAGACAGATTAAGAGGCCTTAGAGAAAAGAAAAGGAAAAGGATGGGACAGTTAAACAGAAGTCCTATGTAGTTGACTGTGTGGTAAGCCTGAAAAGAGCTAAGTTTCTGCATGGTTTGTTGCTCTCATTGGGTATTACCTTGGCTGTTTGTCATAAAGTAAGCTGATGGCCTGCAAAAGTTATAAGACTTACAGATTACTGTCTTTACCAGCAATAGCAGAGCCAGGTATGGTGGCACATGCCTGTAATCCTGGAACTTGGGGAGGCAGAGACAGTAAGATGTTTGTGAATTTGAGGTCACTCTGGTCTGCAAAATGAGTTCAGGACAGCCCAGGTTTTTTTGAGAAATTCTGTACCAAAAAAAAAAAAAGAAAAGAAAAGAAAAAAAAGAGAGAAAAGAAAGAAAGAAAGAAAGAAAGAAAGAAAGAAAGAAAGAAAGAAAGAAA
>NW_026591086.1:60917170-60957728 GCF_907164565.1 Psammomys obesus | reverse complement strand
AAAGAAAGAAAGAAAGAAAGAAAGAAAGAAAGAAAGAAAGAAAGAAAAAAAGAAAGAAGAGTATCAGGAATAACATATTTATGACTTATGACTTTTATGGTACGATTAGAAATTCAAGCTTTACCCTCACTATTTATGATTCTATATCCAGCTTTCTGGAATATAATAAAGTAGATGTAAAGTTTTAGAAACATTAATTTGTTCTAACTTTTAAAAAATCAATGGACAAGTGAATATAAACCTCATGCCTTTGACTCTACCCAGTCCCGAAGCAGATGCTGAGACTTTGGACAAACTTTGGACAGAGTGCAGAGAATCTTATGAAAGAAGGAGATAGACCTGAAGGGGACAGGAGCGCCACAAGGAGAGTAACAAAACCAAAAAATCTGGGCACAGGGGTCTTTTCGAAGACTGAAACTCCAATTAAAGAACACTCATGGAGATAACCTTGAACCCCTGCACAGATGTAGCCCATGGCAGCTCAGTGTCCAAGTGGGTACCTTAGTAAGGGGAACAGGGGCTGTCCTTGACATGAACTCTTGGCTGGTTCTTCGATCACCTCCCTTTTGGGGTGCAATCTTTCCAGGCCACAGAGGAAGGCAATGAATGCAGCCAGTCCCAATGAGACCTGATAAGTTATGGTCAGTGCACTAGGAGAGGGGCAAGAGAAGGGAGTAAGGAGGGGGCTATAACTGGGATACAAAGTGAATAAATTGTAATAAATAAAAACTAAATTAAGAAAAAAAACCCTCATGTATTTCATCTTTAACTTGAAGTTTCACTTCTTTATAAACTGTTTATTCAAATGCCACAGAAAAAGTTTCCTGTAGGTTTTTGTCATGGGCTGTCCATATTCTTTTGTCTTACAAAAATTTCTAAAGTTGCTGAGAGCCTTTCATGAGTTTAAAATTCTTGAAATAAATCCGAATGGACTGCTCCTATGTGTTACGTCTTCAGTATATCTTTCCTAGGATTTAAATGATACCTAAATTGAATATGAAACTCACAATTTTTCAATCCTTATCTGGAGAAATATTTGCAATTGTGATTTCATAGTGAGTTTAAGGTGTCAAATTTGCGAACTGCAATTTAGCTGAGAACAAGAGGAAAAATTTTGTGTGAAGTGAGTGTGGGCTTCCTGGTATCTAAGAGCTGTGTACTAGCTATCAAGCAGGACAAAATGACCTGTCATTTTTAACACCAAGGACCTTATCTACATAACACTTACGTCAGTCTGCAAAGTAAATTAGCTATAATATACTACTCACTGTCAGCCACATCTGCTTTTTTATAATGTTATGACTTAATTTCTGTTTCACTCTAGAAATCATTTTGTGCTTGAATATTTTCAATTTCTGGGGACTCCAGTTATAAATGACACAAAATGAATATGTTGCAGGGGAGGAAACTTAACCAGTTACATATTCCTGTAGGTGGTTATGTAATATCTCAATGCACAAAGAACTTGGTAAAGCCTAAATATAAAACCTTAACATGAGTGCTCTTTAGGCTCTTTTTGCGACTATTTGGAAGACATAGAAACCAGTTTAATCTTGGTTCATGTTACAAAGCTGTTGCCAGACATCTGTGTTTAAGTCAGAGCTCACATAGAGATAAGTAATGACTGGCCATTTGTATGTGCTGTGAGGATCTCACTGTTTCTCTATGAGATTAGAATTACAATGTGATGTCAGCAAGTTCACACAAGCCATATTTTTTAATTGCCTCAGTATTCTGTGAGATTGCTGTAAGACTGAAGGCAGTACAGCCACTCATGGGGAGAGGCAGTGGGTGGGGATGTTCATGGACAATTTTTGTACCTGCTTCTGCCATGGTCATCTTTACTCCTGTCTTCATATTCCTGGGCCTCATCTCAGGATTGCTTATGGTTAAAGCTAGAAGTAAACAATCTTTCTGAAGTTGTTCTTTCTACTTTATGTCATTATCTGTGACATCTATTTTCATCTTCCCATACATGCCTTAATATAAGCCTATTCTTGCTTCCTGGTGACCATCCGTGTTAACTTCTCTCCACTGTATCAGTCAATCCTTTCTGTTACAGACTGCTTGGTTGCTGCTATATCACATGCTGTGTATACGCAGGCTGCCTCTGTGGTACCCTTAGCTCATTACTGAAGAGATGCCGGGACAAAACCTATCAAGGACTCTGATTTTCTGAAATCTAGGCTAGTATAAAATAGAAGTTTACAAATTGTGACTGCCTCAAATGCTTTATAAAGCCAAGTTTTGTGTTGTCTTCCAATAAGTTTGTCTAAAAATAATCTATGTATACCCAAAAATATGCTCCTTTGTTAAAGGATATAATTTTCATGGAACTATTTTAGCTCAATAAATAGTACTGACATGAATGAAAACCCCTCTAGTGTTAGTAGAAATTACTCATGATGTCCAAAGCTTTTCTTTCGAGCTAATGAAGAGTTCATAATTTATATAATAATTAATCAATTCTCCTGAAAGCTTATAAGCTAGAAGGAGGTAAGAAAAATCATTTCTCTTTTGTTTATTTTCATATCTTAGTATCCATAATTGAGCCAAATGTAAAGACAACATTAAATATATGTCAAATAATCTAATAAATGATCCTTCAAAAGCTTTTCTTGTTATTAGTAGATATTGTTCTTGATTTTCCCACCTCCCAAAATGTTTGTTTCCAGTTTGGCCAGTATCCTACTGGATTGGTAGAGAGTTAGAGCAAATAAATATGTTTTATAAATTGATCCAAATATTTTTTAATTTAATTTAATTTTATTAATTACACTTTCTTCACTTTGTATCCTCCCATAAGCCCCCCTTCCTCCCCTCTCAGGCCCACCCTCTCTCCCTTCTTCATATATGCCCCTCCCCAAGTCCACTGATAGGGGAGGTCCTCCTCTCCTTCTTTCTGATCTTAGTCTATCAGATCACATCAGGAGTGTCTGCATTGTCATCTTCTGTGGCCTGGTAAGGCTGCTCCCCCCTCAGGGGGAGGTGATCAAAGAGCAGGCCAATCAGATTATGTCAGAGGCAGTCCCTCTTTCCATTACTATGGAACCCACTTGGACACTGAACTGCCATGGGCTACATCTGTGCAGGGGTTCTAGGTTATCTTCATGCCTGGTGCTTGGTTGGAGTGATCCAAAGATTTTTGATAGAAGTTCATAGTCAAATATTTCTCTAACTTGTATAGCTTAGGTTGTTTTAAATAATAAAACAAAATGCCAGTAGGCAGTTGTAGACTTAGAGTTTAATATTGATTATATTTGGGTTGCTTGAAACTACACAGCTCGTATCAACCAAAATAAGTGGTGTTTGAGTGATTCAAGCTGTTCATTTCTCAGAATGCACTAAGTGTATCTATTGAAGTTCAAATATCTATGATGCAGTGACTTGATTATTAAAAGAATACTTTTCTTTCTGTTGCATCTTCAGTTGTTCAAAATAAATACCACAATAAATAATATTTTTGTATTTCCCCAAATTCATATGCTGTATGAAGAATGGACATTTTAAACCAAGTGCTTATTCTCTAAATCACAGAGGTCATTACAAGTCATAGCAACCAAGCTTTCTTCAGGGGTCCCAAGTATTTAAGCAGCTAGCTTTGTTTTTCAACAGTTAAGAATGGAACCCTATTTTATTTCACCAGTTTATCTTCCAGAGGGATGAGTGTGGTCAGAAGAAACCCATATGCAGAATAGTTAATACCTGTAGGGATCTAGTTAATAATGAGACCAAAAAAGGTGCACTCTAGATTATGTTGTTATTAAAGGAAAAGAGCTGGTATTGCGCGTAACAACTGTGAGTTGAGATACGAATAGTTATTCTAAGTATAGCTGGCACATGATTTTGAAGAAAGACATCACATACAAGGCAAGACAAGAATCCTGCTTGGTCCCACCCCTAATTTGTATATTAGTTGTCATTTGTATAATTTCCCAAGCCAGTGAGATTATCACATGAGCTATGACAGTTATATCACTATTGCTTCTATGTAAATAAACCATTTGTTTTCTGCACTGCCATTCTACATATTTCCACTATGCAGAAATATTACATAACACTGAGCCTTGTATTAAGCTGAGCCCTCCTTCTCCTGTGGAAAAAGAGGATAGATTCTTGCCTCTAAGATCCCCAGTGTAACAGAGCACTGTGCCAACAAAGCATGGGAGATCCAGATGCTATGCACAAGATTAAACTTTTAAGTAAAATCATTATATGAAGTTTATTTATAAGTTCTTATTGAGTCTGTTTATTCTGCAATTAAGGTGGAAGATACTTGAGTTTGAAAAAAAAAGGAAAAGAAAAAGAAAACCCCAAATTCCTTATTATGAATAACAAAGGTTCAGGGCAATGACATACTTTTGCAACATCTTTGAAAGTAGTTTAAATGGTTTGTGGTCATTAGCTAAATGCTTGAAGAAATGTAAGCATTCGATAAGAATGAGCATTTGATAAATGTTTCAGTTTACTGTAGTAATGTTTCAGCTTACTGTAATAAAATGTCATGATCAAGACAAACAATGTAAGTTTGTTTTTTACAGTTCCAGAAGCCTACAAATTCAGTATAAAATTATCAGTAGAGTTTCTAATGAAGGCTTCTTTTATTATTCATAGATGGTACCTTCTGTCTGGGTCCTCACATGGTAGAAGGGGAAGGTGCTTCTTTGGGCCTCTATTATAAAGACACCAAAAGCATTCTCAAGGCCTAATCACCATCCTCAGGTCCCACTTCATGGTCAAATTTGTGATTAACTTTTAGCATAAACTACATAAACATTCAGATCTTAGCAGTCAGAACAGGAAGCGAAAAGAATTTATGCTACCATCTTTTTAAAGACATGCTTTTCTTCCTTCCTTTTTCTTCCTTTGGAGTGATCTGATAGGTACAGATGGTAGAGCTGAGATGTGCTATAGAAAACAGGTGAAGAAAAATTAAAGTTTGCCTAAAGACATGAAGAATTGAGACCCCCCAAAAAAGTTGGAAGACTTTAAGGGCCAGGGGTAGTGGCCATCTGCAGTTAAACAGTATTTGCTAGATATGATAATGCAGTTGCACATTGTTCACAGGGTCTGTGACTGCATGAGTAAGACCTGCACATGATCAAGTCAACCGGAGCCCACTGAGGCGGGGGTGGGGGAACTAACGAAACTGTACAACAACCCAGGGATGTACTGGCAGGTGATAGTTGTTGGAAGAGGAAATACCAGTTTTTTAGAGGTTCCTCCCTGAGAGGCTGCCAATGCTCCAGTGGATGGTCCTATACCCATGCACACTAGTTTGACTCAGTTTTACAAAAGGGAAACATGAAGTTGGGAAGAAATAGTGATAGGAAAGAATGAGGAGAGGCTAAAGGGGGAGGGGTGTATTTGTTCAAAATGCATTATATACATGAATGGAATTCTTAAACAATAACAAAACAATTTGAGAGAGAAAACTGGCCTTTGTCTTTGCCAATTATATTATGATCTATTATCATACTTTATCAATTCCTGTTTCTTAACTGATAGAAAAAGTATTTCTAATAATTATTTCCTGCTTGGTAACACAGCCCTAATAACAACAGTCATGTGGCTATGGAAGCACAGGTAAGTGCTAAAAAGAACAAATTAGTATTGAGGTAAGTAGAGAACCCACTAGCTGAGGTAATGTGAAAACACAGCAGAACTCACTCTCTTGTTTATCATATTCCTGTATCTAAAAGGTTTTAGGTACCAAATAAAGTTATAGTAAGCCATAGAAAAGATGGATAAAGATGTAAGGTTAGCTAAAAGTCAAAGCACTACAGAAATTCTGGCACAATTTTGACATTTTTTTCATTGGATCTATGAAAATGTTTAGTATTTTTACTTTTAAGTATGTGTGGGTTGCAAAGGTGCAAAATAGTTACAACCTGTGGAAGCAGATGTCATTGATGGTAATCTGTTGTGTATTTTATGTGGGAGATGTTACTTGTGTGTTTGAAAACATCTTAGTGTTTGTGTGGAACTTTGCCACCAGGCTGTAAACTAAAGAGAAGACCTTTCCTGGCTCCTTTCCCTTTTTTGCTAAAGAGCTTAGTACAGAGCTTCACAAAGCATTACCACTCTGATTTTTTAACGGATGGAAACATTTGCCTACATCATGAAAGTCGTTGATCTTCAGTGTGCTTTGTAACATATACAAGCATTGATTTTGAACCCAAATTTCATGTAGAGGCTTGTTTAATAATTTTCTCTTTTGTTTAATACTAGTTTACCCATAAAATTCTCAGCATTGCAAGTGAATGATGTCTTAGCTGTTTGGACATCAAACTGAAAAAAAAAATCTTGGATATAAAGGAGAGGCTGGGTCATCTACTGATCTTATCTGTCTACACATTTACACCTCTCCAGAAGACCATAAGACAATTGAGAAAGGGGATACTTGGCTCCTATGGGAACATTCAGTGTGGGAAAAATCAAATGCCAACAAAAATGAGGGGCTGATATCCCCTTATCTTTGAGAAATGTTCATTTGCTATCTTGGTCAGCTATGATTCCTTGCTCTTATGATCTAAAGTCGACCTCAGCAAGGCAAATATCACATTTTCTATCATTTGTGGATCCTATATTTTATATAAATGATAAAATTGTGTATGTATATATGACATCTAAGTAGAGTAAAATTATCTAGGAGAATGAAAGTGTAAAAGAAAGAGAAAAAGGGGAAAGAAAGAATATGGGAAGCAGCTGAGACTGGGGTTCTGGTCACAATACACAAGGCACTTTTGAAAATGTTGCTATGAACACTGTGTAAAACATGATGAAGACACACCCATTTTTCCACTGCCCTTACTTTGCTTTCCTTCTGCTCACTTTCATTTAAATCAGAGATGCATTCAAGCACTAAAAAGGAGTCATGCCTGTTTACCATGCTTTAGAGCACTGACAGAGGCAAGCTGTTATGGACTCTAAAGGTTAGACCTTTTAGGCCCACAACATAATAGGTAAAGCTGCTTGTCACCAAGCCTGGGGACCTGAGACCTGTGACCTGAGTTTGAGCCTTGGAACCAATATGATAGAGAGGAACAAACTCCTGCAAGTTGTCCTCAGTGAAACATGTTTACCCTGTCCTCCCCACACACAAAAATAATCAAATGGTAAAACATGTTTTAAAAAATGGAATTTCCCTTCTCTCTCACCATAGCTACTACAGAGAGAGCATAAAGGGAGAAGAGGAAGGGTGGGTGGGGCTGGGAAGAGATGTTGGAGGGGGCTGCAGAGGGCATACAAAGTGGATAAATTATAATAAATAAATATAAAAATAAAAATAAATTTAAAAATTAAAAATACAGACTACCCTCCTCTACCCTAAGATTTTTCAACTTTGGAAACTGCCAATTCTAATATCTTGTTTATGGATCTACTTTCCTTCCAAACTTGTCTTCTCCCCTGGGACAATTCAAACGTGTTTGGAGCCTGGGCTTTTCTGAACGCTCATTTCCTCATTTTCTTTTCATATGCCATCCAATGGCCCTCATGGCTGATGCCCTAAAGTTAGCCTGACTCTAGGTACTCATTTCGCTCCTGTACTCAGGTGACTAAAGGTCATTAGGAAAAACCACGAACATTCAGGGAACTTGAACTCATGATCTACCAGAACTGTGCTTTTGGCTCTACTCAAAGCCCTATGCACAGTTACTTTCCTCTCTAAGTACCTGATCTTTCCCATTCTGTCTTTTTTTTTTTTTTTACCATCTTATTTCATTTTTTTTCTTTCTTACTGTCTTTCTTTATTTTTTTGAATTTTATTTATTTATTATCAGTTACATTTTATTAACTCTGTATCCCAGCCGTGTCCAGATCCCTCATTCCCTCCCAGTCTCTCCCTCCCTCCCTCATCTCCACCTTGCCCCTTGCCAAGTCCACTGATAGGGGGGACCTCCTCCCCATTCATCTGATCCTGTTTTTATCAGGTATCTTCAGGACTGACTGGCTGCAGAGCTCTCCTCTGTGGCCTACCTAACAGGACTGCTCCTCCCTTGGGGGGTGGGGAGGCCAAAGAACCAGTCATTGAGTTCCTGTTAGAAATAGTCCTTGTTCCCCTCACTATGGGAAACCAATTGGTTACTGAGCTACCACAGGCTACATCTGAGCAGAGGTTTTAGGTTATATCCATACATGGTCCTTGGTTGAATGTCAGTCTCAGAAAAGACCCTGTGCCCAGATATATTTGGTCCTTGTGGAGCTCCTATCCTTTCCTCATCAGACTAACTCCCCTTCTTTCTTATGATTCCCTGTACTCTGCCAAAGGTTTGGTCATGAGTCTTGGCTTTGAAAACACTGCTAGTTAGAGTCTTTCAAATGCGCTCAGTAGACTCCTGTTATACGTTCAATGCACATCCCATCTGTCTTTTTTTTTTTTTTAAATCTTTTATTTATTTTTTATTAATTACACTTTATTCATTTTGTATCCCCCCATAAGCCCCTCCCTCCTCCCCTGCCAATCCCACCCTCCCTCCCCTTTCTGCATGCATGCCACTCCCCAAGTCCACTGATAGGGGAGGTCCTCCTCTCCTTCTTTCTGATCTTAGTCTATCAGTTCTCATCAAAAGTGGCTGCATTGTCCTCTACTGTGGCCTGGTAAGGCTGCTCCCCCCTCAGGGGGAAGTGATCAAAGAGCAGGCCAATCAGATTATGTCAGAGGCAGTCCCTCTTCCCATTACTATGTAACCCACTTGGACACTGAACTGCCATGGGCTACACCTGTGCAGGGGTTCCAGGTCATCTCCACAAATAGTCCTTGGTTGGAGTAGGAGTCTCTGGGAAGTTCCCTGTGTTCAAATTATCTTGTTCTGTTGCTCTGCTTGTGGAGTTCCCGTTCCCTCCAGCTCTTACTATTTCCCACTTCTTACATAAAATTCCATTCACTCTGCCCATCAGTTGGCCATCAGGCTCAGCATCTGCTTTGACAGTCTATACTGCAGAAGCTTTCAGAGGCCCTCTGTGGCAGGTTTCAAGGTGGTTTCCTGTTTTCTTCTGGCTTTCAGAGGCCCTCTGTAGCGGGTTCCGAGGTTGTTTCCTATTTTCGTTTTCTTCTGATGTACATCCTCTTTGCCTTTCAGGATGGGGATTGAACATTTTAGTTAGGGTCCTCTCTTTTGCTTAGTTTGTTTAGATGTACAGCTTTTAGTGGGTTTATTCTATATTGTATGTTTATATGAGTGAGTATATACCGTGAGTGTCTTTTTGCTTCTGGGTCAACTCACTCAGGATGATCCTTTCCAGGTCCCACCATTTACCTGCAGATTTCATGATTTCCTTATTTTTCATTGCTGAGTAATACTCCATTGTATAGATGTACCACAGTTTCTGCATCCATTCTTCAGTTGAGGGGCATCTGGGTTGTTTCCAGCTTCTGGCTATTACATCTGTCTTTCTAAGCGAGGATTGATCATCTTACCCCATGTCCGCTCTCTTGATTAACTTTTTTAGGTGTACAGATTTCATTATGTTTATCTCTTATAGGTCTATATAAGTGAGTATATACCGTGTTTGTCTTTCTCCTTCTGGGATATTTCACTCAGGATGATCTTTTCTAGATCCCACCATTTGCCTGAAAATTTCATGATTTCCTCCTTTTTGATTGCTGAGTAGTATTCCATTGTGTAAAAATACCACAATTTCTGTACCCATTCCTTTGTTGATGGACATCTGGGTTGTTTCCAGGTTCTGGCTAGTACAAATAATGCTGCTATAAACATGGTTGAGCAAATATCCCTTTTGTGTACTTGAACAAACTTTGGGTATATACCTAGCAGTGGTATAGCTGGGTCTTGAGGTAGCACTATTCCTAATTGTCTTAGAAAGCGCCAGATAGATTTCCAGAGTGGTTGTACCAGTTTACATTCCCACCAGCAGTGGAGGAGGGTTCCCCTTTCTCCACATCCTCTCCAGCATGTGTTGTCCCTTGAGTTTTTCATCTTGGCCATTCTGATGGGTGTAAGGTGATATCTCAGGGTCGTTTAGATTTGCATTTCCCTAATGGCTAATGAGGATGAACATTTCTTTAAGTGTTTTTCTGCCATTCGATATTCCTCTGTCGAGAATTCTCTGTTTAGCTCTGTTCCCCATTTTTTAATTGGATTACTTGGTTTGTTGCTTTTCAGCTTCTTTAGTTCTTTGTATATACTCGATATTAGTCCTCTGTCAGATAAAGGGTTAGTGAAGATTCTTTCCCAATCTGTAGGCAGGCATTTTGTTTTGATGACAGTGTCCTTTGCTTTACAGAAGCTTTTCAGTTTCATGAGGTCCTATTTATTGATTGTTGCTCTTAGAGCCTGTGCTGTTGGTGTTCTGTTTAGGAAGTTGTCTCCTGTGCCAATGAGTTCTAGGCTGTTCCCCCTTTTTCTTCTAACCGATTTAGAGTATCTGGTTTTATGTTGAGGTCTTTGATCCACTTGGACTTTAGTTTTGTGCAGGGTGATAAATATAGATCTATTTTCATTTTTCTGCATGTGGACATCCAGTTGGACCAGCACCATTTGTTGAAGATGCTGTCTTTTTTCCATTGAATGGTTTTGGCTTCTTTGTCAAAAATCGAGTATTCATACGTGTGTGGGTTTATTTCTGGGTCTTCTATGCGGTTCAATTGATCCTCCTTTCTGTTTTTATGCCAATACCATGCAGTTTTTATTACTATTGCTCTGTAGTACAACTTGAGATCGGGGATGGAGATACCTCCAGATGATCTGTTGTTGTACAGGATTGTTTTGGAGATTCTAGGTTTTTTGTTTCTCCATATGAAGCTGAGAATCTTTTTTTCAAGGTCTATAAAGAATTGAGTTGGTATTTTGATGGGAATTGCATTGAATCTGTACATTGCTTTTGGCAGGATGGCCATTTTCACAATGTTAATCCTACCAATCCATGAGCATGGGAGATCTTTCCATCTTCTAAGATCTTCTTCAATTTCTTTCTTCAGAGACTTGAAGTTTTTCTCAAACAGGTCTTTCACTTGCTTGGTTAGTGTCACCCCAAGGTACTTTATGTCATTAGTGGCTATTGTGAAGGGTGTTGTTTCCCTAATTTCTTTCTCGGACCTTTTGTCTTTGGTATACAGGAGGGCTTCTGATTTTTTTGAGTTGATTTTGTACCCTGCCACTTTGCTGAAGGTGTTTATCAGCTGGAGGAGTTCTCTGGTTGAATTCTTGGGGTCGCTCATATATACTATCATATCATCTGCGAATAGTGACACTTTGACCTCTTCCTTTCCGATTTGTATCCCCTTGATCTCCTTTAGTTGTCTTATTGCTCTGGCTAGGACTTCAAGTATTATGTTGAAGAGGTAGGAAGAGAGTGGGCAGCCTTGTCTTGTCCCTGATTTCAGTGGGATTGATTTAAGTTTCACACCATTGAGTTTTATGTTGGCTATAGGCTTGCTGTATATTGCCTTTACTATGTTTAGATATGTGCCTTGTATTCCTGATCTATTCAAGACTTTAAACATGAATGGGTGTTGGACTTTGTCAAATGCTTTTTCAGCATCTAAGGAGATGATCATGTGGTTTTTCTCCTTCATTTTGTTTATGTGGTGGATTACATTGATGGATTTCTGTATGTTGAACCACCCTTGCATGCCTGGGATGAAGCCTACTTGGCCAAGGTGGATGATATCTTTGATGTGTTTTTGGATTTGGTTTGCAAGTATTTTATTGAGTATTTTTGCGTCAATGTTCATAAGAGAGATAGGTCTGAAGTTCTCTTTTTTTTGTTGGGTCTTTGTGTGGTTTAGGTATCAGGGTGACTGTTGCTTCATAGACTGAATTTGGTAATGTACCTTCTGTTTCTATTTTGTGGAATAGTTTGAGGAGAATTGGTGTGAGCACTTCTTTGAAGGTCTGGTAGAATTCCGCACTGAAATCATCTGGCCCAGGGCGTTTTTTGGAGGGGAGACTGTGAATGACTGCTTCAATTTCCTTGGGGGATATAGGGCTGTTCAGTCTTTCTATCTGATCTTGACTTAATGTTGGAAGATGGACTCTATCAAGAAAATTGTCCATTTCATTTAGGTTTTCAAATTTTGTGGCATATAGGCTTTTGTAGTATGACTTAATGATTGTTTGAATTTCCTCAGTGTCTATAGTTATGTCACCCTTTTCATCTCTGATTTTGTTGATTTGGATAGATTCTTTCTGCTTTTTAGTTAGTTTGGTTAAGGGTTTGTCTATCTTGTTGATTTTCTCAAAGAACCAGCTTTTTGTTTCATTGATTCTTTGAATAGTTTTATTTGTTTCTAATTGATTGATTTCAGCCCTGAGTTTGATTATTTCCAGCCTTCTGTTCCTCCTGGGTGTATCTGCTTCTTTTTTTTCTAGGGTTTTCAATTGGGCCATTAAGTTGTTTGTATGTGATGTTACGAATTTCTTCTTGCAGGCACTTAGTGCTATAAATTTTCCCCTCAGCACTGCTTTGATTGTGTCCCACATATTTGGGTATGTTGTGCCTTCATTTTCATTGAATTCTAGGAAGTGTTTAATTTCTTTCTTTATTTCTTCCTTAACCCAGCTGTCGTTGAGTAACAAGTTGTTCAGTTTCCATGTGCGTGTAGGCTGTTTGTTATTTCTGTTGTTGTTGAGGTCCAGCTTAAGTTCATGGTGGTCAGATAGAAACAAGGGATTATTTCAATCTTTTTGTATCTGTTAAGGCTTGCGTTATGACCAACTATATGGTCTATTTTGGAGAAGGTTCCATGCGGTGCTGAAAAGAAGGTATACTCTTTTGAGTTTGGATGAAAAGATCTGTAGACGTCTATTAGTTCCATTTGATTTAGGAACTCTGTAAGTGTTTTTATTTCCCTATTTGTTTTCTGTCTAGTTGATCTGTCCCTTAGTGAGAGTGGAATGTTGAAGTCTCCCACTATTAGGGTTTTAGGATCAATGTGTGATTTAAGCTTTAATATTGTTTCATTTACGAATGTAGTTGCTCTTGTATTTGGGGCATAGATATTCAAAATTGTGATGTCCTCTTGGTGGATTTTTCTTTTGATGAGAATACAGTGGCCCTCCTTATCTTTTTTGATTAACTTGGGTTGAAAGTCTATTTTATTAGATATTAGGATGGCTACTCCCGCTTGTTTTCTGGAACCATTTGCTTGAAAGACATTTTTCCAGGCCTTTACTCTGAGGTAGTGTTTATCTTTGTTGCATGGGTGTGTTTCTTGGATGCAACAGAATGATGGATCCTGTTTCTGCAACCATTTTGTTAGTCTGTGTCTTTTAATTGGGGAGTTGACTCTATTGATGTTGATAGAAACTAGTGACCAACAATTGTTAGTTACTTTAGATGTGGGGTTGGTTGTGTCACTGAGTTTCATTGCTTGTATTCTTTTGGTTTTTTTGTTGTGTAGTTATCTATTTCCTCTGTTTCCTTCGATGTAGTTGTTTTCTTGGTTTGGAGTTTCCCTTCTAGTAGCTTCTGTAGAGCTGGGTTTCTATGTAGATATTGTTTAAATTTGGTTTTGTCTTGGAATATTTTGAATTCTCCGTCTATGTTGATTGAAAGTTTTGCTGGGTATAGTAGTCTGGGTTGGAATCTGTGGTCCCTTAAGGACTGTATCATTTCTGTCCAGGCCCTTCTGGCTTTCATAGTTTCTGTTGAGAAATCTGGTGTGATTCTGATAGGTCTACCTTCATATGTTACTTGGCCTTTTTCCCTTGCTGCTTTTAGAATTTTTTCTTTGTTTTGTAGGTTCAGTGTTTTGACTATGATGTGACGTGAAGAATTTCTTTTCTGGTCTAGTCTACTTGGTGTTCTGTAGGCCTCTTGTATGTTTATGGCCATCTCCTTCTTTAAGTTGGGAAAATTTTCTTCTATAATTTTCTTGAAAATATTTTCTGGACCTTTGTGCCTGATGTCTTCTTTTCTTTTACTCCTATTATTCTTAGGTTTTGTCTTTACATGGTGTCCTTGATTTCTTGGATGTTTTGTGTTTGGAACTTTTCTGATTTTATTTTTTCTTTGAGAGACGTGTCAATTTCCGCAAGTGTATCTTCGGCTCCTGAGATTCTTTCTTTCATCTCTTGTATTCTGTTGGTGATGTTTACCTTTGTAGTTCCTGATCTTTTCTCTATGTTCTCCAGCTCCTGGTTTTTCTCTATTTGTGTTTTCTTTATTGATTCTAATTCTGTTTTCATGTCTTGCACCATTTCCTTCATCTGTTTGAATGTGGAGTCCTGCTTTTCAATGATAGCTTCTATTTTTTTGTCCGTTTCCTCTCTGTGTATCACTAGAGAGGATACATGTGCCTCTACTTCTTTGGGTATAATTGCCTGTATTTCTATGAGAGCTTTGTTTATTTCTTCTTTATTTGACTTCATTTGTGTGGACATTTCTTTGAGAGCTTTGTGCATTTCTTCTCTGTTTGCTTCAATTTCCGTGGTCATTTCTCTGAGAGCACGATTTGTTTCCTTTTGGTTAGTCTCGATTTCTTTGGCTATTTCTCTGAGGGTTTTGTTCATTTCATCTTTATGGGCCTCTAATAGCTGAAGAAACATAGTTTTGAGGTTGTTTTCTTGTATATCTAGTGAATTGAAGTGTCCATTGTTTTGTGGGGTTGCTGGTGAGGTCATTATATCCTGATTTTTGTTGGGAGTGTTCTTATGTCTGCCTCTAGCAATCTGGTTATTTATAATCTTTACTGTTTGTTCCTCGAGATTGTAGTTCGGGCTATGATCCTCTCTTTCTGTTTTCTGGACTGTTTTTTCAGGAAGATGAGAGTTGTTCACTGGTTTGGGAGTGTGTGCTGTGGTTTCAGTTTTGCCTAAGTAAGGAATGTGACGCCGGCGCTATTCGTGTGTGCTTATAGCAGGCGCAGTGTGTATGCGCGGATTCTCTGACTATTGCAGTGGCCTTCAAGCCACTATTACGCAATTCTGACTGAGATCCAGGGATTGTTTGCCTGGATTACACTGGTGGACCCACAAGGCAGAGGCTTCAATGTTGGGGTCGCTATCCCAAGAATCCCTATGATACCCACACTAGGGGTGTGGGTGGCAGGGATCACGTCTGGTTGCTTCTGTGGAGAGGCCCTGGGTCTGGGGCAATCTCTCCCTAGAAGGCTCACTCACTCTCTTGCAGTACCAGTTGGAATGCACAGGGGTTCCCCTTGCTCACTACTCTCTGATTTGGTCCTGCTGCGGAAGTGCACGGGTAGGCTAACAGTCAGCTCTGTGACACTGTGGCCCCAGGACTCGGTGTCCACCTTTCCTGTGTGCTGCCTCTTTGTCCTTTCCCTCTGCCAGGAGGGGTTATGTTGACTGGTCCCTGGGTGGCACGGGAAAGAGTTAGGTTGAGTGTACTCAACCCAGATCCCGGGCCCAGATCTCTCTGCCAGAAGCAGCCTGGCTGTAGAATCTATGTTTGCTGATCCCGAGAGAGTACCAGGTAGGGTTGAGTGTCCTCAGATCCAGAGCTTGGGTTTCTCTGCTAGGGGCTGCTGGGTGAGCTAGAGAGAGGGTTCTGTGTCCTTGGCAGGCTGCCTCTCTGTCCTTCCCCTCTGACCTTCCCCTCTGCTAGGGCAAGCTTATGGAGGTGCTCTCAGAGGAGTGCCAGCAGGGTTTGGGGCTTCTCAGTCGGATCCTGAGCCCTGAGTCGGCGTTTCTCTGCCAGGGGTCGGGGTGGGGGGGCGCTGGTGATAGAACTTGCTGCTAGACCTTATTGCGCTGGACCCAGGAGAATCTCAGGATGTGTTGAATGACCACAGTCCCAGATCCCGAGCTGTAGTTTGTTTGCTAGGAGCAGCAGGTAGCACTGGAGTTCCAGCACTGTGAAGCCACTGTGCGCCTCTTTATCCTTCTGCTCCGCCGCGACAGGGTTATGGCAGTGTTTGAGGGAGTGCCCGAAAGGATTGGGTTTTCTCAGTCCCAATCTCGGGTTGGGGTACAGACAATGTGGTCTGTGGCAGATTCTGCTGGACACCTCCTTCCTCCTCCAAAAAGGGAGTAGGGATTTTGAGCTGGGCGCACAGCCTCTCTCCGTGCGCAGCGGAAGCTCAGTTGTGATGGCAGCAGGTACTGGTGGTTGGAGAGACCTTCCAGGGAAAGACTGGGTGACCCATGACCAGTCTGGCAACTTTCCTTCCCCGTGGGTTTTTTTTGCGACTGGGACTCTCAGTCTCAGGCACCCTTGTGCCCACTGATCAGCCTGGGAAAGTGATTGGGACATGCAGGCTTGCGGCACCACCCTGGAGACCAAAGCAGGCGTTACCCGGGTTCTCTTCCGGGTTCTGGCTGGGCAGCCGAGAGTGGACCCGACTGATTCCCACGCTGTGGGAGCCTTCCCTCACCTGAGAAACAGGATCGCTGTTGTTTTAGGGCCCAGAGTTCAGTCTCCTGGTCGCTGCACAGACTGTGTTGTCCTGCTTCTCAGATAAGGTGTTCTCCCGGCGCCGCCATCTTGGCCCCTTCTCCCTTACCATCTTATTTCAGAGAGCCTTTTGTTCATTTTATCAGCACTCTACTACCAAACCTGCAGTGTTAACATATCCTAATCTAGTCATACATCAATCTTTTAGCTGTCCCATTCTTCCACACTCCCTCCAATCCTCAACCTTTGCTCATGAAATGTTACCATGCTATCACCATGATCATGAAATGACTGCTTTGTGTCACCACAGCCCTAGGACTTGGGGTAATAGTGCCAACAAACGATGTGGACTAAAGTCTCATGCAACAGCCACTTTTATTTTTATCCCCAGGCAATTTATACTCTGATGGTTAAGAAAGTTGACATGAGTAAAGTTCTCATCAATTTATGTTGAATGCAATCATGAGGATAATTGAACATGACATTTTATACATATAATTCAATAACAAAACCAAGCAATAATGAATAATCTAAAGTAATTTACTCCTCTCTGCTACAACTAGAAGGAACGTAAAAGCACATTCCAAGAACAATTTCATGTTTTGATGAAAATGAGGTCATAAGATTATTGTCTTGTTTTTTTTTTTTTTTTTTTTTTTTTTAAGGTTCTCACAGCACTTTTCAATGAGTCCATCCCCGGACTATGTTCAAAAAATTGTGTTTTCCTTAAAATGTAATGCATTTTAAAATGTAATACAGTCTTTAAAAAATTGCCGAAGTTGGGTGGGCAGAGTTGGGAGTGAGGGACTGGGAGGAAAGCACAAAGGGGAAATGGTAGTCAAGATACAATGTATGAGAGAATAAATTAATTAAAACAAAACAAA
The DNA here is from genome assembly GCF_907164565.1 of Psammomys obesus. Classification (NCBI taxonomy): domain Eukaryota; kingdom Metazoa; phylum Chordata; class Mammalia; order Rodentia; family Muridae; genus Psammomys; species Psammomys obesus. The sequence continues at coordinate 60,940,521 of NW_026591086.1, read as the reverse complement.
TCTCTAAAGTGGTTGTACAAGTTTCCATTCCCATCAGCAATAGAGGAGGGTTCCCCTTTCTCCACAACCTCTCCAGCATGTGTTGTCCCTTGAGTTGTTCATCTTGGCCATTCTGATGGGTGTAAGGTGATATCTCAGGGTCGTTTTGATTTGCATTTCCCTGATGGCTAATGAGGATGAGCATTTCTTTAAGTGTTTCTCTGCCATTCGATATTCTTCTGTTGAGAATTCTCTGTTTAGCTCTGTTCCCCATTTTTTAATTGGATTACTTGGTTTGCTGCTTTTCAGCTTCTTTAGTTCTTTGTATATACTCGATATTAGTCCTCTGTCAGATAAAGGGTTAGTGAAGATTCTTTCCCAATCTGTAGGCAGTAGTTTTGTTTTGATGACAGTGTCCTTTGCTTTACAGAAGCTTTTCAGTTTCATGAGGTCCCATTTATTGATTGGCCTCAGGAGTATTTTCTGAGATTGATACTCCAACCTAGGTAAAATCATGGATATAACCTAGAGCCCCTGCTCAGAGATTTCCAATAGCAGCTCAGTATCCAAGTGGGTTCCCTAGTAAGGGGAAGAGGGACTGTCTCTGACATGAACCCAGTGGCTGGCTCTTTGACTACCCCCCCGGGGGGGGGGGAAGTGTAGCCTTGCCAGGACACAGAGGAGGACATTGCAGCCAGTCCTGATGAGAAATGATAAGCTAGGGTCAATGTGGACCTCCCCTATTGGTGGACTTGGAGAAGGGCATGGAAGGAGATGAAGGAGGGAGGGTGGGATTTGGAGGGAATGAGGTAGGGGGCTACAGCTAGGATGCAAAGTGAATAAAATGTAATTAATGTAAAAAATAAAAATTTAATAAAAAAAAGAAAAGAGACACCACTAGGGTAAGCAACCATGTGTTTCAGTTTAGTTTGTTTGTTGTGTTTTGTTTCTATTTTTGTTTTGATCTTTACGGCCTTAGCTGTTTAAAAACATCCTCTCTGAAAGACATGGGGAATCAGTAAAGACTTCTGAAGAGCAGAGTTCTGTGATCTGACTCATGGGAAATGACATTCGAGGAAGCTGTGAGAACCTGCTGTGGCTGGGACAGAGGACAAGGGCTGCAATGAGCAGGCTGGTCCAGAGGCTGTTGCTGCAACCTGCAGGAAGTTGGTGCTGCTGGGTCCCTGGGAAGGGATACCTGTTGTGTGCTATTGAAATCTGGACTGTAGTTTTTACAAGTGGGTCTCATAGACTTGAGAAAGAGAAGAAGGCCATCGGCAGGGGCTTTTGTAAAGATAAAGTTGCTATTTTCTGAGCTGAGAGACTGTGAGGAACAGACCTTGGGTAGTCAGGGTAGGTGGGGAGGGAGAAGTTCATCATTAGACACACTTTGTTAAGATGTTTTTAGACCACATGGATGTATACACATTTGGATTTTGATATGAAGAAACAAATCAGCCTTGTGCTGCTTGTATAATGAATAACCCTTGGCTGAACTGATTTTTCTACATATAAAAACGAAAAACTGAAAAAAAATGCTGAAGACCTAACAAAAATAAACTATTCTTTCATTTTGAGATAAATATCATCCCCAACGGAAGGCATATAGACTTTTCTACCTTCATTGAAATGAAATGACTTTCCTTCTGAATAGGAATGCAAGTCCAGTTCAAACCCATTAGTAGCAGAGGGACAGTACTGCCTCTTGCAGGTCTGGGATTTGAAGTGTGCATGTCTTATATAAACTGAAGGACAACATAAGAAATTTGCTTATCTTCTCTACTACTTGTTACTTAAGTCAGCCTGTGCTTGCTCTAATATCTATAAGGGAGAGACAGGACCATTGGCACCAGTTCAGGCTTGTCCTGGTGAAGATTCAAAGCTCAGGCACTATGGAAATGGAATACAGGTATCATTCTCTCGTAGTATACTTCTAGGAACTCTTGAGCATCAGAGGAAGGAATGGGGTCAGGCATATGGATATCACTTCCTTCCTACTTGAAGGAAGTGTCAACAGAATCATATTCAACTGAGTTACAGAGCATCATAAAAGGAATCATAAGCCATGTTCACTTATAAACTAAGAGATATTAATGACCTTTTTAATGAATGTTGGAATAGACTCCAATTCACTTGAAGCTTCAGTTGATGAGCTGGAATGGATTAGAATGCAAGAACAAACTAATTGTAAACTGAGAATTGTCTGTCTGTATTGTATTGGCTCATCACATAGCTAAGCATTTTATGATGGCTTGCAAAATGTGTTCAGTGAGTTAAAAACTAGAGCTGCTCTCTTGTCATCTTGTATGCACAGAAGATTGATGAATAAGGAGATCTTTGAATATTGTAAATTATGCTGAGGTATTGCCTCTACTTAGGCTAAGCGTGAGTCATTGAAAAATGAAAAAAAGGTTCATATTTGAGCCCTGATTTTGACAGATATGTTTCAGCAGATCTAAAATATTCTCTGGGAATTTATAACTCTGTGAGCTTCAGAGTGCTTAAGATATCCCACAGTTACAAAGAGCTGACATATTTAATGGTGCAACTGTTCTCCAGTTTAAAACATTTTTGATTTAAAACATTTTTGATAAGCCCAGTTCCACAACAAAACCTCTTAGCAAGATCAGCAGCGACAATATACTCGTACCCGTTCTCCTGCATCACTTCTTGCCTCTTCTAGGTGGACTTAACTTGCTTTTTGAAATGTCAAATACATGCTTTGTGTTGTGTTTTGAATTTCAAAGCAGTTTTCAAGTGATCCTGATAGAGGCTTAGTTAAGTAATTCTGAATACATGTAGTTAAGCAAATTATAAAACAGGGAAGAGAATTAGCTTTTTTTTAAAAAAACTTCTCTAAACCTTTATTTTCTCATACATAAAAAGGAATTATAAAGATAAAACTTGAAGAACTTCCTAGAGTCAGTTTGATTATTGAATTTTTAATGTTTTTAAATGCCTAATATTGGACATTAAAAAATTAGTTAACCATGGGAAAAGATGAATTTTATTTTTTACTGAATAAAATATATTTATGCAAAAGTTCTTACTGTCTCACAGGAAAACTTAGAATTGGAGCTAATGGTTCTATATTCTACAGCTGCATTCTGATAAATGGATACAGAAATTGTGGTATATTTACACAATGGAATATTACTCAGCAATTAAAAACAAGGAAATTTGCAGGCAAATGGATAGCACTAGAAAAGATCATTCTGAGTGAGGTATCCCAAAAGCATAAAGACACACATGGTATATACTCACTTATAAGTGGATACTAGTCATATAATATAGAATAAACATAGTAAAATCTGTACACCTAAAAAAGCTAAGCAACAAGAAAGACCCTGGGTAAAATGATCAATCCTCATTCATAAAGGAAAATGGAATGGACATCAGAAGAGGGAGAAAACAGAGAACAGGACATGAGCCTATCACAGAGGTTCACTGAAAGATGCTTCTCAGCAGGGTATCAAAGCAGAAATGAGGTTCATAGACAAATTTGGGCAGAGTGAAGGAATCTTTTTTTTTTAATTTTTTTGAATGTAGACCTGAATTTATTTGTAGAAAGCAATTTTCTGTAGTTAACACTAGTTCAATCAACACAGGAGATCTGCTCAAACTGTTGTGGCTGGGCATAAAAGGAATGTTATTTTTCCTTTCTAAAGGTGTACAACCTGAGAGAAAAATGTGTGAGTAATACTTGGTGTGCTCTATTAAATATGTCTAGTTCCTGGAGAATATTCTACCATAAAGCCTGATTCAAATTTTTAAAATAATGTTTAAGATTATAAGTAAATCAACCTTCTCAATTCACCCCTGTGTTAAGTCTCAAATATTGGGACAAATGACTGAGGTGCCTATTTAGCATATCAAAGCAGATCTTACAAGTTCTCCCAGCATCCTTCTGTCTCTGTCTCTTACAGAGTATGGATAGGATACTAAGCCCTGTAGCCCAGGGTTTGGGCTCTCCTTCTCAAGGCTCTCCATCCTTTTGTAATCCAACCATTTTGGTTACCTGGTATTTTTCTTTATATATATATATATTTATTACAATTTATTCACTTTGTATTCCAACTGTAGCCTCAACCTCATCACACCACAATCCTGTCCTCCCTCACTCATCTCCTCCCATATTCCTTCCAGAGTCCACTGATAGTGGAGGATCTACTCACCTTTTATCTGACCCTAGGCTATCAGGTCTCATCAGAACTGTCTTTCATAGTCTTCCCCTGTGGCCTAGTCAGGCTGCTCCCCCCTCAGCTGGAGGTGATCAAAGAGCCAGCCACTGAGTTCATGTCAGAGACAGACCCTGCTCCCTTTATTAGGGAGCCTATTTGGAGACTGAGCTGCCATGGGATACATCGGTGCAGGGGGTCCAGGTTATCTCCATGCATGGTCGTTGGTTGGAATATCAGTCTCAGAAAAGACCCCTATGCCCAGATATTTTGATTCTGTTGTTCTCCTTGTGGAGTTCCAGACCCTTCCAGGTCTTTCTATATCTCCTTTCTTTCATAAGAGTCCCTGCACTCTGCCCAGATATCATCCACCGTGACCAAGTAGGCTTCATCCCAGGTATGCAAGGGTGGTTCAATATACGAAAATCCATCAATATAATCCACCATATAAACAAACTGAAAGAAAAAAAACAAAACAAAACAACACACTGGGTAATCTCCTTAGATGCTGAAAAAGCTTTTGACAAAATCCAACACCCATTCACATTTAAAGTCCTGGAGAAATCAGGGATACAAGGCACATATTTAAAGATAGTAAAAGCAATATACAACAAGCCTATAGCTAACATCAAACTAAACGGAGAGAAACTTAAATCAATCCCATTGAAATCAGGAACAAGGCAAGGCTGCCAACTCCCTCCATATCTCTTCAACATAGTTCTTGAAGTCGTTGCTAAAGCAATAAGACAATTAAAGGAGATCAAGGGGATACAGTTTGGAAAAGAAGTCAAAGTATAATTATTTGCAGATGATATGATAGTATACATGAGTGACCCTAAAAAGTCTACCAGGAAACTCCTACAGCTGTACCTTCAGCAACATGGCTGGATAAAAATTTAACCAAAAAACCAGTAGCCATCCTATATACAGAATACAAAAGGTCTGAGAAAGAAATTAGGGAAATAACACCATTCACAATAGCCACAAAGGGCAAAAGGTACCTTGGTATAACTCTAACCAAGCAAGTGAAAAAGCTGTTTGAAAGAAACTTCCAGTCTCTGATGAAAGAAATAGAAGCAGATCTCAGAAGATGGAAAGATCTCCCATGCTCATGGCCTGGCAGGAATAACAGAGTAAAAGTGGCCATCTTACCAAAAGCAATCTATAGATTCAATGCAATTCCCATCAAGTTACCAACACAATTCTTTCAATTATTTACAGACCTTGAAAGAAAAATTCTCAGTTTTATAAGAAATAACAAGATACGCAAAATTGCTAAAACAATCCTCTCCAATAAAATATCTGGAGGAATCCCCATTCCTGATTTCAAGCTGTACTATAGAGCAAGAGCAATAAAAACTACATGGTGATGGCATAGAAACAGGCTGGTGGATGAATGGAATCAAATAGAAGACCCAGAAATAAATCCACATACTTATGGACACATGATCTTTGACAAAGATGCCAAAACCATACAGTGGAAAAAAGATAACATCTTCAGCAAATGGTGCTGGTCTACATGTAGAAAACACAAATAGATCCATACTTATCACCCTGCACAAAACTAAAATCCAAGTCAATCAAAGACTTCAATATAAAACCAGACACACTAAACCTATTAGAAGAAAAAGTGAGGAAGAGCCTTGAGCTCATTGGCACAGAGCACAACTTCCTGAACAGAACACCAACAGCTCAGGCTTTAAGAGCAACAAGCAACAAATGGGACCTCATGAAATTGAAAAGTTTCTGTAAAGCAAAGGACACTGTCTTTATAATGAAAAGACAGCCTACAGATTTGGAAAGGATCTTCACAAACCCTATATCTGACAGAGGGCTAATATTCAGAATATATAAAGAACCAAAGAAGTTAAATAGCAACAAATCAAGTAATCCAATTTAAAAATGGAGTACAGAGCTAAACAGAATTCTCAATAGAGGAATATGGAATGGCAAAGAAACACTTAAAAGAAATGCTCAATGTACTTAGCCATCAGGGAGATCCAAACCAAAACAACCCTGAGATTTCACATTACACCAATCAGAATGGCTAAGATCAAGAACTCAAGTGACAACACACGCTTTAGAGTATATGGAAATTTAGAGTATATGGGAATTTGCTGGTGGGAATGTAAACTTGTACAACCACTTTGGAAATCAATTTGGTGCTTTCTCAGACAATTATGAAAGTGCTACCTGAATATCCAGTTATACCACTCTTAGGCATATATCCAAAAAATGCTCAAGTATACAACAAGGAAATTTGCTCAACCATGTTCATAGAAGCTTTATTCATAATAAGCAGAATCTGGAAACAACCCACATGGCCCTCAACGGAGGAATGGATAAAGAAATTGTGGTACATTTATACAATGGGATACTACTCAGCAATTTAAGCAAAAGAGAGGACCCTAACTAAAATGTTCAATCCCCATCCTGAAAGGCAAAGAAGATGGACATCAGAAGAAAAAGAAAATAGGAAACAACCTCGGAACCTGCTACAGAGGGCTTCTGAAACCCTTAAGAAGAAAACAGGAAACAACCTAGGAACCTGCCACAGAGGGCCTCTGAAAGCCTCTGCAGTATAGACTGTCAAAGCAGATGCTGAGCCTGATGGCCAACTGATGGGCAGAATGAATGGAATTTTATGTAAGAAGTGGGAAATAGTAAGAGCTGGAGGGGACGGGAACTCCACAAGCAGAGCAACAGAACAAGATAATTTGAACACAGGGAACTTCCCAGAGACTCATACTCCAACCAAGGACTATACGTGGAGATAACCTAGAACCCCTGCACAGATGTAGCCCATGGCAGGTCAGTGTCCAAGTGGGTTACATAGTAATGGGAAGAGGGACTGCCTCTGACATAATCTGATTGGCCTGCTCGTTGATCACCTCCCCCTGAGGGGGGAGCAGCCTTACCAGGCCACAGTAGAGGACAATGCAGCCACTTTTGATGAGAACTGATAGACTAAGTTCAGAAAGGAGAGGAGAACCTCCCCTATCAGTGGACTTGGGGAGTGGCATGCATGCAGAAAGAGAAGGAAGGGTGGGATCGGGAGGGGAGGAGGGAGGGGCTTATGGGGGGATACAAAATGAATAAAGTGTAGTTAATAAAAAAAATTTTTAAAAAAATAAATAAATAATAAAAAATAATTTAAAAAAATGAAAACATGAAATTTGCAGGCAAATTGATGGAACTATACAAGATCATCCTGAATGAGGTATCTCAGAAGCACATTTACAAGTAGATATTAGAGATATAATATAGGATAATCATACTAAAATCTGTATACCTAAAGAAGCTAAGCAAGAAGGAGGACCCTGGGTAAGATGATCAATCCTCATTCAGAAAGGAAAATGGGATAGACATCAGAAGAAGGAGAAAACAGGACAGAAACAGGACAGGAACCTACCAAAGAGTGCCTCTTAAAGACTCTATCCAGGAGGGTATTAAAGCAGATGCTGAGACTCATAGCCAAACTCTGGGCAGGAATCTTATGAAAGAAAGGGGAGATAGAAAGACCTAGAGAGGATAGGAGCTCTACAAGGAGAGCAACAGAACCAAGAAATCTAGGTCCAGGGGTTTTTTCTGAGACTGATACTCTAACCAAGGACAACTCATGGAGATAACCTAGACCCCCTGCATAGATGTAGCCCATGGCAGCAGCTCAGTGTTCATGTGGGTTCTTTAGCATGGGGAACAGGGAGTGTCTCTGACATGAACTCAGTGGCTGACCACCTCCCCCTGAAGGGGAGCAGCCTTACCAGGCCACAGAGGAAGACAATATAGCCAGTCCTGATGAGACCTGATAGGCTAGTGTCAGATGGAAGGAGAGGAGGATCTCCCCTATCAGTGGGCTGGTGGAGGGCAAGGGAAGAGAAGAGAGAGAGTGGGTGGGATTGTGAGGGGACAAGGAAGTATGCTATAGCTAAGATACAAAGTAAGTAAATTGTAATTAATAAAAATATAAATTAATAAAAAAAAACTAAGCCTGAAACAAGGCTGCTTCTATTGTCTACCTGGGAAAAGATGCAAGTTGTGAAACTGGCAGATTGTTTTTCCATGTGGACGACAACATCCATTAAACTCTTAATCTGATTAATAAGTTGCCATAGGTGCTTTGGCAACATAGCATAGAGTGATGCATCTATTTGTGAGAGACGGAAGATTTAGAAACAGTCTCTGTCTCTCTCAAATTTCTCAATATTTTGTTGGTGGCTTCCGTGCACACCATGGAAATATGATTGATTAAAGTGTAATTGGTAGTATGTTCTTTCATTGCTGGTCTTAAAGGTGACCGATGTTTGAACTTGTTCTTTGTGACTCCCAGGCATCCAAAACCTTTGCTTTGACTGGGCTCTGCTGACAGAAGTTTAACAGACTAAAGCACTCTTCTGTTAACATGAAGGGAAAAAAAAATCATCCTTTTTTTTACCAAGACCAGAAGAGGAAAAAATTTAAAATGTGGTGGATAAAGTGGCCAATATTGGAAACAAAGACTGAATTTAGCTGCAGGTCCTTGTTATGACTTTTAACAGGAGAAAATAATTTTGAATGCATCTAGCTATCCCTAAACTATATCTTACACACATGACTTTCATTCATACTGACTTATTCTTTTCATTAAGAATGATAACAATTATAGTGTTGAAAGAGAAGAGCATATTTATTGTGACTTGTGGCTATTTTATTCACAGATATAATCATCTGCCATATGAAATGAATTGTTAGAGAGTAGAAAATTAACAATTTTTGGCTTTGAAACAAAATAGTCATTTTTTTGCAAATTAAAAATTCAAATTAGTTAATGAGACTGGATCATATTTTGAGTTGCTTCAGTTATCTGGAACCCAGTCATCACGTTTGATATAGTGCACAGTATTGAACAGTCTTCATAATTTCTTTCCTATTTTTTACACTTAGCTACTTGGACACAATTTGACTTAATTGCATTCATTCTTAATGAAGGCATGCTATTCTCTATGGATGGATGATAGTGTGAAAGTTTAGAAATGAGACACACCTCACTGAGTTCTTATCTTGCTGCTCTCTCTCCACTTCTTCCTCTCTTATTCCTTTCCTCTTCCTCTCGAGGCCCCTGGTATTCCTCATGTTTTTGTCTGTTAATTTTGAAATTCAAATGACTATATCAAAGATCTAGAAATAACTTACAATTTGAAAAATAATGTTTGTTTGAAAGATGACATTTTTAAGTGACTAGAAATTTGGGGTACAAATTATATATGATCTTCATATATTTTCTCCCTAATACATGATATATTTTGACTGTTTAATATCTTTAATAAACAACATAATCATAGTTATATTTTCTAATATAAATTTGTCATCTAGTATAATATTTTAATTCAAAAGAACACTGTTCTTAGAGCTCTTGTCTATTAGAGTTGGTTATGCTGTGTCATAGAGAAGATGCTGAACACTGTAAGAGACCAGCATAATACTTACAACAGCATTTTGTATTTTCACTATATTATGTGTTTGAAATTTTATGAGTATATTTAGCTGTTAAATATATATGAATATATATATGAATACCTATCACTATTTCTACTTATAACTAATCTATATCTATCTATTATCTATATATGCATATTTAAGTGCATAAACACATACACACAAAACTTTTCTCAGCAACTTTGTGGTTTTGTTGTTGCTCTGCAGAGTACACCAGTGCTCAGGGAACTCCACATCAGAAAGAACTTTCAGCTAGTGAGGGCTTATATTAGCTGGAACACATCACTTTCCAGCCCAGTAACTCTCACATGGTGCATTTACAAAAGAGAGATCTTGCTGCTAAATTCCATTGTCTCCCATCTCCCATGATATGTCCTGTCTCTCCTGATCCTTTCCATTATAGAGGATGAAATTTCTTCTAATACTTGCAAGGTTAAAGTTTTCAAAATGCATTCTCCAAGGTATAATCAATTATACATATGTGGGATTGCCCTGGGTACTACCAGACTTGCTAAGATAGGCAAAAGACTTTAACCACTTAAAAATTAACTGATTTTTTTTCATTGTACCTATATCCATCAGCAGGGAGACAGAGAGACAGAGAGAGAGAGAGAAAGAGAGAGAGAGGGAGGAAGAGAGCAGATGGGAGGTACTTTGAATGGGTCACACAATTATAGCCATCAGTAAATCTAATCAAATCAGTGAAGTCAAATCAGGAAGGGACTCTGCTCCTACTAAATTCTACACACAGAATCCCTAGCTTGAGTATATACATGCCCCCCACTCCTGTGTGCGTGTGTTCAGTTTTGAAAGCCTTTGATTTCAATTTTCTCTTTAATAATTTGGGTGAATTTTGTTGAAAGCTTCATGAGAGAAGGAAAAAAGTATGTTGTCATAGTAATTGTCTGCATATAGTTTGGAAGGCTATGGGAAATTCGTCAACCAATAAAATGTTGTTATAACAATTCTATCCTAAATAATTCTCAAAGTAACAAAAAAAGACATTATCTTAGCATCTTAAAAATCATGTCTCATGGAAATAGGACTGCAAGATTCTCATAAGGACACATCAGTAAAATAATACACAAAATTAACAATGGCATTATTAAAATAGATGAACCCCAAACATAGTCACATCTATTTTCTTTATTATTATTATTTATTACAATTTATTCACTTTGTATCCCAGCTGTAGCCCCCTCCCTTGTCCCCTCTCACTCTCACCCTCCCTCCCTCTTCTCCTCCCATGCCCCTCTCCAGTCCAATGAATGATAGGGGAGGTCCCCCTCCCCTTCCATATGATCCTAGCCTATCAGGTCTCATCAGGACTGGCTGCATTGTCTTCATCTGTGACCTGTGTTTCTCTGCCATTTGATATTCTTCTGTTGAGAATTCTGTTTAGCGCTGTACCACATTTTTAATTGGATTACTTGGCTTGTTGGTGTTTAACTTCTTGAGTTCTTTATATATTCTGTATATTAGCCCTCTGTTAGATGTGAGGTTGGTGAAGATCTTTTCCCAGTCTGTAGGCTGTCATTTTGTTGTATTGACAGTGTCCTTTGCTTTACAGAAGCTTTTCAGTTTCATTAGGTCTCATATATTGATTATTGATCTTAGAACCTGTGCTGTTGGTGTTCTTTGGAGGGAATTGTTTCCTGTGCCAATGAGTTAAAGGCTCTTCCCCTTCTTCAAGGCTTTTTCTTCTAACAGATTTAGTGTGTCTGGTTTTATATTGAGGTCTTTGATCCATTTGGACTTTACTTTTGTGCAGGGTGATAGATATGGGTCTATTTGCATTTCTCTAGCTGTAGACATCCACTGTAAATAATCACACTCAGGGCTGAAATCAATACATTAGAAACAAAGAGAACAGTCCATGGTCACTTCTTAAGTTGAGTGATTTTTACACATACAGGGTTAGAATAAAACAGCATATTGACTTTTTAAAGTCTGTTTTCATCACACTCCCTTATTCTTTATCCCTACTCAGAGGTGACTCAAACTGAGCACATGTTTGATAACTTATTATTAGTTCTCATCTTTGACCATTCTGCTCTGTATTCACACATTATCTGCAATATCATAATCACTGACTTGGTTAGCAGAATGCTGCTATTACCTTTATTCTGCAGAAGAGAAAGTTGAAACCAACAGGGATTAACCTTTCCAAGTATACAAGCTGATAAGTGGTGAAGTTGGATTTTAGACTGGGCACTCCCTTGGGGGCTGAAGAGATTACTCAGTGGTTAGGAGCACTTGTTGCTCTTTCAGAGAATTTGGGTTCAGTTTTCACCATCTATATAGTATCACATCCATTTGTAACTCCAGTTCCAGCGTACCTAATGCCTTCTTCTGACCTCATGTATGTGGTGAATATATACATGAGTACAAGCAAAACACTCATGTGCACAAAATAAATAAATCTGAAAAGAAACCAAACTATGATTTTCTCTCCCGTATTTATTTAGCATAGATCACAAAAGAAATATTTAACTGTGTCTTATTTTATAAATAAAAAATGTGTTTGTTTTTTGAGCGTAGTTTATTTTTTTAATTAAATTTTGATACCCTGTCCGTAGAGCCTTTCAGAAGCCCTCTGTGGTAGGCTCCTGTCCTGTTTCCTGTTTTCTCCCTCTTCCAATATCCATCCTGTTTGTCTTTCGGAGTGAGGATTGATTATCTTACCCAGGGTCCTAGTTCTTGCTTAGCTTATTTAGGTGTACAGATTTTAGTATGTTTATCCTATATTATATGTCTAATATCCACTTATAAGTGAGTATATACCATGTGTGTCTTTCTGGTTCTGGGATACCTCACTCAGGACGATCTTTTCTAGATCCCACCATCTCCCTGCAAATATCATGATTTCCTTGTTTTTAATTGCTGAGTAGTATTCCATTGTGTAAATGTACCACAATTTCTGTATCCATTCCTCCATGATGGACATCTGGATTGTTTCCATATTCTGGCTCTTACAAACAAAGCTGCTACGCACATGGCTGAAGAAATGTCCTTGTTGTATACTTGAGCATATTTTAGATATATGCCTAGAGGTGTTATAGCTGGATCTTGAGGAAACACTATTCCTACTTGTCTTGAGAAATCGCTAGATTGATTTCCAAAGTGGTTGTACCAGTTTACATTCCCACCAGCAATGAAAGATGGTTCCCCTTTCTCCACATCCTCTCCAGCATGTGTTGTCACTTGAGTTTTTGATCTTGGCCATTCTGATGGGTGTAAGGCTGTCATTTATGTTCTGACGACAGTGTCCTTTGCTTTACAGAAGCTTTTCAGTTTCATGAGGTCCCCAACAGCACAGACTCTAACATCTTTTATTTTTTTAATTACATCATATCCTTTCTTTCTTTTTTTTTTCCCTTCAAAATTCTTCCATATAACCCTCTTTGCTAGCTGTTAACTTTTTGGCCTCTTTTTGTCACTAATTATTTTTATATACATATATGCATAATTTTAAATAAGACATTTTGCTACTTACACCCAAGAGCAGTAAGCAAATTTGGGGCAGAAGTGGCTAGTCTTAGTTGTTCTGCCTAACAGGAGCAATAGGGACTACTAGCTCTACAATAGGGACTAAACTAGCTCTTTCATCCTGGAGGCTTGCCCCACTCAGGAATGTCCCTGTCTTCCTGCCACTAGCACCATAAGTTGTCATTTTAACTGCTTGATTTAATGCCTTTGCATAAACGGTATTTTCTCTTTTAGACCAGTTACATAACACAACCCATTGTGAGAGAATGTTCTGTTTCTAAAGTGAAGAGTTATGCTATTTCAACATCTTACTTAGTAAGAAGAGAATGGTTACTTTGAAGTGTGAAGGTAACTAAAAAGGGCCCAGAGGCAGCAGCAGAATCCTCTCTCTCTCTTTTATTTTCTACTTGAAAACTTGAGTTTTTCCTCTGTTTTTTGTTTGTTTGTTTTGTTTTGTTTTGTTTTCCCCAGACAAACTGCAAGAATTTGGAGATCATGAAATATTGTGGTCCATTTTGGCTTCTATAAGTGAAAGGGAGAGATTGGAGAGCTCTGTCTCATCTCTGCCAGGCTCTAGAAAGTTTTGGGTAGAATTCTCTATTACAATACAGCACTACTTGTGCTAAAAAAGGAGAGAAGGGAATGTGTGCACAATGCTACTTGGTTTTGTTAAGAAACCTGGCATTTTAACCAAGATAAAACTGATATGTTCAAAGATCACACCCAAGAATTTTGAAAATATGTAAAAATAACCTTATAGTCTGGTGACAGGTCTATAATTTAGTACATGATGAAGTACGTATTGAAGGGAACTCTGGAAACCTACCTAAAATATTTATGGACATATGGGCTTCCACTCAAACTTTCTTTTCTACAAGTCATATCCTATTAAAGTAATTGAAAACATGTGTGAAGAAGACTCCCATACAGTGAGGGTTCCCTCCCAGAACCCAGATTGGGCACAAAACACACCCAAACATCTGTTTTCACAGAGAGATCCTTTATAAACTTGGGAAGAAAAGGTAATATGCTGCTGTCCTATTCAGGCAGAAAAACAGCAGCAAGTGACTTTGCAGGTGTAATTTTTAAGAGTAGAAAGAAGAGGTCTGTGTTAGAATGGGCTTGGATGCAGTGGTATGTTTTGATGGGGCATATTAATTAGATGAATCAAAAAAAGCTTTTGATTTCTGCGCTTCAATACTTTGATAGCTGGATCTTGTTAGTCAACCTCATGAGGAGGAGGAAACAAACAAATAAGGAAACAGATCTTGGGGGCTAGCTTTAGAAATTTAATCTGTTTGAGAAAATGCTAGATTAATTTTCAAAGTGGTTGTACCAATTTACATTCCCACCAGCAACGGAGGAGGGTTCCCCTTTCTCCACATCCTCTCCAGTATGTGTTGTCACTTGAGTTATTGATCTTAGCAAATCTAATGGGTATAAGGTGAAATAGCGGAGTCATTTTGATTTGCATTTCCTTAATGAGTAAGGACAATGAACATTTCTTTAAGTGCGTCTTTGCCATTTGATATTTCTCTATTGAGAATCCTCTGTTTAGCTCTATACCCCATTTTTAAATTGGATTACTTGATTTGTTGCTTTTTATATTCTTTAGTTCTTTATATATCCTGGATATTAGCCCTCTGTCAGATACATGGTTGGTGAAGATCCTTTCCAAATCTGTAGGCTGTGTCCTTTGTTTTAGAGAAGCTTTTCAATTTCATGAGGACCCATTTGTTGATTGTTGATCTTAGAGCCTGTGTTGTTGGTGTTCTGTTCAGTAAGTTGTCTCCTGTGCCAATGAGTTCAAGGTTGAGGTCTTTGATCCACTTGGACTTTTGTTTTGTGCAGGGTTATAAGTATGGATCTATTTGCATTTTTCAACATGTAGACATCTTCAAGATCCAGCTATACCACTCCCAGGCATATGTCCAAAATATACTCAAGTACACAACAAGGACATTTGCTCAACCATGCTTATAGCAGCATTATTTGGAATGGCCAGAACCTGAAAACAACCCAGGTGTCCCTCAATTGAGGGATGGATACAGAAATTGTGGTACATTTACACAATAGAACACTTTTCAGCAATTAAAAATGAGGAAATCATGAAATTTGCAGGCAAATGGTGGGATCTAGAAAAGATCATCCTTAGTAAGGTATCCCAGAAGCAGAAAGACACACATGGTATATACTCACTTATAAGTGGATATTAGACATATAATGTAGGATAATCATTCAAAAATCTGTACACCTTAAGAAGCTAAGCAAGAAGGAAGACCCTGGGTAAGATGATCAATCCTCACTCAGAAAGGAAAATGGGATGGACATCGGAAGAGGGAGAAAACAGGAAACAGGACAGGAGCCTACCACATAGGGCCTTGAAAGACTCTACCCAGCAGGGTATCAAAGCAGATGCTGAGACTCATAGCCAGAGTTTGCACAGAGTGCAGGAAATCTTTTGAAAGAAGGGGAAGATAGAAAGACCTGGAGGGGACAAAAGCTCTACAAGGAGAGCAACAAAACCAAGAAATCTGGGTCCAAGTGTCTTTTCTGAGACTGATACTCCAACCAAGGACCACTCATCAAGATAACCTATAACTCTTGCACAGATGTAGCCCATGGCAGCACAGTGTCCAATTCAGTTCCCTAATAATTAGATCACGGACTATCTCTGACATGAATTCAGTGGTTGATCACCCCCACCCAGCCTTGAGTAGGGAGCAGCCTTACCAGGCCACAGAGGAAGACAATGCAGCCAGTCCTGATGAGACCTGATAAGCTAGGATCAGAGGAAGGGGAGGAAGACCTCCCCTATTGGTGGACTTGGAGAGGAGCATGGGAGGAGATGAGGGATGAAAGGTGGGATTGGGAGGAAATGAGTGACGGGGCTACAGCTGACATACAAAGTGAATAAATTGTAATTAATATAAAAAATGAAAAAGGGAATGTAATCTGTTTTTTAGCAACTTGGTGGAAAATGGTGAGGATGGCAAAGTCAGCCAGAGCCATGCTCTGCATGCGTGAGCTGGCTAAAGCCTCTTCAATTTGTGCAAGTGCTGGTTACAATGCAGAGGAAAATGACAACCCTTACACACCAACTCTGAAACAACTAATTTCAGCCAATTCACAATAAGAAAGTTGTCAGAAAATTTAACATAAAAATCCCCATGTACCTAGCTAATATTATGTTTTAAACACTTATCTCTATCAACTGCCTATCTAAGCTGCTTCCATAAAATTTCCTAAATATATTCTAATAAGGGCTATTACAGATATAATTTAACTATTAATGTATGCAATACAATATATAACATATGATCATCATAAAGTCTGAGGCAGCATACAAAGTATTAAATGGCAAAATAATATAGGTTTTGTATATTTGCAGATTTTGAAAAATCATGTATATTATATTGAGGGAGAATTTTTTCTTCCCTCTCTTCACAAACCAAAATATGCTAGTTCTTCTAAATTTTTAAATTTTGTGAACTATGGTGGTTATATTTAGTCTTCACAGATGTAGGCTTAGAAATGGTCAAATTAGTCTAAGGAGAGAAGTACCTCTCAAACAACATTTATTGTTTTTCAGTCTTTGCTCTCTAACAATATTTGGGGCTGGGGGGAGAGTATAGATTGGGTGTCGATTTTAATGGTGATAAAACATATTTGTGGAAATGTGTTTGATTCATACTAACAAAATAAAAAACATTGACCTTCATATCATGTCCATACTGTCTCTCTGCTCAAGAGAACAATCAACACATCACATGAAGTTCATAAAGACATGCATTAATCATCTTGTTGTTTAGAGACTGTTATTTACCTGAATGCCTGATCCAAAGAGAACAAGTAGTCACATGAGTAAACACCAGTATCATAGTGTTTTCTGCACAGAGGACCTGGCATGAAACATAAATTTTAATATCAAGTCTTCACATAACCCCAAAACATCAAAATGTCTTAGGAAGTAAAGAATAGTCCTTCTCTGAGGTTTTTTTGTTTGTTGTTTGTTTTGTTTTGTTTTGTTTTAATCAGGTGGATATCTGCAAGCCATTTTTTAAATTTTTTATTTAACTTTTATTAATAACACTTTATTTACTTTGTATCCCCCCATAAGCCCCTTCCTCCTCACCTGCCAGTCCCACCCTGCCTCCCCCTTCTTCATGCATGCCCCTCCCCAAGTCCACTGATAGGGGAGGTCCTCCTCCCCTTCTTTCTGATCTTAGTCTATCAGTTCTCATCAGAAGTGGCTGCATTGTCATCTTCTGTGGCCTGGTAAGGCTGTTCCCCCCTCAGGGGGAGGTGATCAAAGAACAGCCCAGTCAGTTCATGTCAGAGGCAGTCCCTCTTCCCATTACTATGTAACCCACTTGGACACTGAACTGCCATGGGCTACATCTGTGCAGGGGTTCTAGGTTATCTCCATGCCTGGCACTTGGTTGAAGTATGAGTCTCTGGAAAGACCCCTGTGTTCAAATTTTCTGGTTCTGTTGTTCTCCTTGTGGGGTTCCTGTCCTCTCCAGATCTTACTATTTTCCACTTCTTACATAAGATTCCATTCACTCTGCCCAACAGTTGGCCATCAGGCTCAGCATCTGCTTTGATAGTCTGCAGGGCAGAGCCTTTCAGAGGCCCTCTGTGGCAGGTTCCTAGGTTGTTTCCTGTTTTCTTCTTCTTCTGATGTCAATCCTCTTTGCCTTTTGGGATGGGGATTGAGCATTTTAGTCAGGGTCCTCTCTCTTGCTTTGTTTCTTTAGATGTACAGATTTTAGTGGGTTTATCCTATGTTGTATGTCTATATGAGTGAGTATATACCGTGTGTGTCTTTTTGCTTCTGGGACAACTCACTTAGGATGATCCTTTCCAGGTCCCACCATTTACCTGCAAATTTGATGATTTCCTTATTTTTCATTGCTGAGCAATACTCCATTGTATAGATGTACCACAATTTCTGTATCCATTCTTCAGTTGAGGGGCATCTGGGTTGTTTCCAGCTTCTGGCTATTACAAATAAAGCTGCTACAAACATGGTTGAGCAAATGTCCTTATTGTGTACTTGAGCCTCTTTTGGATATATGCCTAGGAGTGGTATGGCTGGATCTTGAGGAAGCGCTATTCCTAGTTGTCTGAGAAAGCTCTAGATTGATTTCCAGAGTGGTTGTACCAGTTTACATTCCCACCAGCAGTGGAGGAGGGTTTCCCTTTCTCCACAACCTCTCCAGCATGTGTTGTCACTTGAATTTTTCATCTTGCCCATTCTGATGGGTGTAAGGTGAAATCTCAGGGTTGTTTTGATTTGCATTTCCCTAATGGCTAATGAGGTTGAGCATTTCCTTAAGTGTTTCTCTGCCATTCGATATTCCTCTACAGAGAGTTCTCTGTTTAGCTTTGTTCTCCATTTTTTAGTGGATTACTTGGTTTGCTGCTTTTCAACTTCTTTAGTTCTTTATATACACTGAATATTAGTCCTCTGTCAGATAAAGGGTTGGTGAAGATTCTTTCCCAATCTGTAAGCAGTCGCTTTGTTTTGATGATGGTGTCCTTTGCTTTACAGAAGCTTTTCAGTTTCATGAGGTCCCATTTATTGATTGTTGCTCTTAGAGCCTGTGCTGTTGGTATTCTGTTCAGGAAGTTTTCTCCTGTACCAATGAGTTCAAGGCTCTTCCCCAGTTTTTCTTATAACAGGTTTAGTGTGTCTGGTTTTATGTTGAGGTCTTTGATCCACTTGGATTTTAGTTTTGTGCAAGGTGATAAGTATGGATCTATTTTCATTTTTCTACATGTAGACATCCAGTTGGACCAGCACCATTTGTTGAAGATGCTATCTTTTTTCCATTGTATGGTTTTGGCATCTTTGTCAAAGATCAGGTGTCCATAAGTGTGTGGGTTTATTTCTGGGGCCTCTGTTTGGTTCCATTGATCCACCATTCTGTTTCTATGCCAGTATCATGCAGTTTTTAAAACTGTTTCTCTATAGTACAACTGAAGATCAGGGACGGAGATACCTCCAGAAAAGCTTTTATTGTAGAGGATTGTTTTAGCAATTCTGGCTTTCTTGTTATTCCATATGAAGTTGAGAATTTTTCTTTCCGGGTCTGTAAAGAATTGTGTTGGTAATTTGATGGGAATTGCATTGAATGTGTAGATTTATGCAAGCCATTTTAACAGTGATTTGAAGATATTTTGTACACCTGAACAGGGTAAATTCCTTAACTATGAGCCGTACAGCATGACTAGTTCGCAGGCAGATAAAAGACCATCACAAGATTTTTATCTATGTAAGGTTTGCCACTCTCAGCAAGGGATACAAACGTGATAGTTATCCATAAGTGGGAGTAGCAGTTGCTTTTATGGTGGTATTTACCTTTTCTCTTGATTCTTTTCAGAGAATTGTCCAGGAAGTTAGAATTAGAGGATACCTATTAGCCTCTAAAGCTAATATCTGAACTACTAAAAGAGATACAAGAGATAGAATGACTTGCCATCTTCCTCCCTTGTGCAATCAGAGGTTCCCTATTTTAGATCCAGATTGCCTGAATCCATTTATTTCATCTGCTTTGCTCCAATATAACACATAATGGATGTCTGGGCACAGTAGAGCCCCATTTTAGTTTGCGCATTATAGGAGCTTAAACCAGTTGCCACAAGAAGTATATTCTCAGAGCATGTTAATACAGTGAAAGTTCAGTAAACCAAATTGCTATCCTGATGAAAACCACAAATATTGTTACAGCTCTGACTATATGCCAGTTTTTAGTAGAGATGAACTCAGCATTTCCCCACAAAACAAACTGATTGACAGGAGGAGTCCAATTGTCTTTGGGCAGGTAGACAAATGAGGAGAGTTACAGAGTCAACAACTCAAGATAGGTAGTGTCAGAGCGTCTCTTGGTCTCATACCTTTGTCCCCATTCTGGATGAGCACCTAACTAATTTCTGGAATTCAGAAACATGCTGACTGTTCTACACTCTTCAGATTTTGAACTGTATCTCATTTTCACATCAATATTATAAATATATGATTGTATTATATATTATAAATGTATAAATAGCTTTAGTTTGTTTCTTTTGAGACAGGATCTCATTAGGTAGTTCTATAGGCAAGAGTGACCTTGGGTTTGCAATGATTTGTAGTCATTTGCCTCCTGAGTACTGAGACTACAAGCATGTGTTATCACACCTGGATATTCCTGGAATTTTGATTATTGAATATTTTAACCTCAAAGTAAAGCTTGTAAATAAAGTTTTAAGTTTATTTCAGTACATGTGCTATGCATTACATCTGATTAACTTTGAACTGCTTTATAATTGAATAGGATGAAATTCTGACATCTTTCCTCAAGTAATCCTCTGTTTTCTTCTCTCCTCTTATCTTCCCTCCTCTCTTCTGCCCTCTCCTCTAGTTCCTTCTCATCCCTGTGAAAAACATTTTGAGGAACATATAATAAAAATAACTGCATTGGAAATTATAGCTAAACCCTTTGTTTTTAAAATGTCATTTATCCCAAGAAAATAGACTTCTCTCTGTCCCATTTGGTTATCTCCACAGTCAGGTTCTGAGTCTCGTGGTGAATATCTTGACATTTCCCAAGGCTTCTGGATGATATGCTTGGCTTAGTTTGGAGATGACTGATGTATTTTAAATTTTATTGTTGATGTTTTGGGTTTGTTTGCTCCTTTCTATGGCAACAATTTGCATTCAGTGTCTTGCCAAAAGAAAACAGCAGATCAAAAGTAGAAAGTCTCACATTTAATCATTCTTACCAAGCCTACCTGATGACTCCCTGCCAGTTTACACTGATCTCCAGCTTCCACTCTCAGTATTGCTATTATGATATTAATTTTCATTGCAAACCTGGCAAATTAAGAAATGCATAGATCAATAAAACACCCATGGGAATGTCTATGACTACATTTTCAGAAGTGGTTAGTAATGAACCAACCCTTTGATTAAATGGTTTAACAGCTTAAAATAAGTTGATTAAAATTTGGGAGTGAGAATTAATTGGAGAAAGTTGGTCACCTGGGGTGTGTCCTTGGATATATGTATTGCTCAAAGTCTTCCTATCTTCCATTTTTCTGCTTCCTGTTCACTATAATCTGAATTGATACGCTCTGTCATTCTCTAAGTCTCAGGAGAATCAATATCTCTGAAAACATGAGCCAAAATAAATGACGCTCCTTTTTAGTTGATCTTGAAGCTTTAATGAGTCACAGAATTAAATTTTAGCAATATATGTTAATGTCACGTTAGGTAGAATTATGTATTATTAATTTTATCATCTATTATATATATTACTAATGTAATATAGTAATAAAATTTAAGGGTAGGGTAATAATTTTAGAAAATTTTCAGTTTATAGAAAACCAGACAATATACAGCATATAGTTTCTTTACATACCCTCTTGGCATCTTTTATTGCTGACATTTTTTTTCTAATAAAACATTAAACTTCTTAATGACATTGTCTATTTGTCCATAGGGCCCCTTAACTTTTCTTGTATCTAGTACTTACTCATTGGATTGTAAGAAATTATGTATAGCTAGATGACAAAGAAGATATTTTAATGATGTATACATTTAGTATAGATAACAGTGTTTATTAGGAGTATAATGTACACACCCAATGTGCCTACAATTTCTGTAAGAAGTCATTACTTGGTTTCCATGCTATTCCCCCCAAATGCTTACAATAGTGACTTTAAATCTTTCTAAGATTTTATATAATTTAATCCAGAATGTGGGTTTATCTATTGAAGTTTATTACCAATTACTTCAAGAATGACTGTTGTTTACTTTATATACCTCTGTGTTGCTTTATGTTGGTCTATTTTACAAGCTAGATACATGAGATGAATTAACTTCATCAGGCTCTTCCACATTTGGTTAGCAATGAAGTGTCTTTGAAATATGTGTCAACCAAACTCCTCTCTAAAATGATGTCAGAAATCCTAGAAGTCATCTCTGAAAACAATGCATAATGTATACGTGATATACACTGAACTTTAAGACCTAACCAGAAAAACAGAAAAAATGGCATACTAAAATCATCTGTGTATTGGCGTTATTCTTGTTCTGCATAAAGAATTGGAAAGCAATAAAAGCCTAGGCTACATGGAGATGTGCTGAGTGATACTGGCATTGCACAGAGAAAACAGCAAGATCAAAATCTGCTATTTTTGTGATGCAATTCAAAAGCAAAATAGGCATCTCAGGATTATTTGCATGTGATTATATATGTAGAGGTTTTTGTAACAGCATCATTAAAGGATAGAAAAGCCAAAAAGGTTTTCTTTGTACGAAATAGATGGTAAAACAAAGTATTTGCAGTGTATATTAAGTTTTAGATTGCTTCCATAGAACAGATCTCAGGATTAAGCTAAATGTCCAAATATCATTCATTGCCTGACATTCTTAATAGGCTCTTTTTCTGTGAAAGAGTTTGTGGTCTGTGAGGGTACTTGTTTCTCCACAAACATGTTGGTCACAGTTGCTGAGGTGTGAAATGACCCTACACACAGGTGCAGGTGTTAAACAGGTAACCGTCATGAGGGGTAGGTGATGACAAGAGGAGCGTGGCAAGAAGCTCACAAACTGCCCTTCTATAGAGATTAGTTTGCAGTGATCCCTGTAAAGACAATTTAGTCTAAAGCGTTAATGGCCTAAATGGAGCTATTCAGGTTTTAGTATATAATACTACCCATAAGTATATTTGGTTTCAAGTTCTAAAAGACTGGGGAGATTGCCCAGTGGTTAAGAACACTTGCTGGTCTTCTAGAAGATCCAAGGCTGGGTTCCTAAAATTTACTCAAACTAAGGAACCTGACACCACCCTCTAGCTTCACAGGCACCTGAACATATCGCACATACAGAAGGAGTGAAATGATAATTAATAACAATAATAATGAATAAATCTTTAAAAAATGAAAACACCAACAACCTAGAAAGTAGATCCCCGAAGGAGTAAGTGGTAAGTAGGGACTTGTCCTTGGAGGTTTGTTCCATGTGAGTTTTCTCAGTTTCACAGAGACTGAACTGATCATAGTAAAACACTATTATCACTCTTCAGCTTTGCTCTTTATTCCAGGAGATAGAATCTCATTTGCTGGGTGTGTTAATTTAATGAGATCATCACTGTTTTATTTTCATCGAATCGAAAGGTTAACTGGACACAACCTAGCAGTGACATTTGTTAACTGGACACAACCTAGCAGTGACATTTGTTA
>NW_026591086.1:60831270-60917160 GCF_907164565.1 Psammomys obesus | reverse complement strand
GCAGTGACATTTGTTAACTGGACACAACCTAGCAGTGACATTTGTTAGCGCTTTACAGGTCAGGGTTGGAAAGGCCCCTAAAACATTGCTAGAAAGGCGTGTTATAGCAGCGCGCTTCCTCGTCCCATGGTAAGAACTGTGCGATTAAAAATTAATGAAGAATCTGCCAGTCCTAGGCATTACTGCAAGGTGATAATAAGCGGCATCTCAGTGGTTTCTTAGAAAATTGGGAACTGATCTATCTCAAAACTCACCTATACCACTCCTGGGCATATACCCAAAGAATGTTCCATCTTCCCATAAAGACACCTGCTCAGTTATATTCATTGCAGCCTTTTCAAAAAACTGGAAACAACCTAGTTGTCCCTCAACCAAAGAATGGATAAAAAAAAGTGGTACATTTACACCATGGAAACATACTCAACTGTTAAAAAAAATAACATTATAAAATTTACAGACAAATAAATGGAACTAGAAAAAAGAAGTCGTCCTGAGTGGCTGGTAACCCAGAAAGACAAATATGGTATGTACTCATGTACTCATCTATAAGTGAATTTTTCTTCTTCTTATTATTATTATTATCATTTATTACAATTTATTCAGTTTGTACCCTGACTGTGGACCCCTCCCTCATCTCCTCCCTATCCCATCCTCCCTCCCTCTTCTCCCCTATGTCCCTTCTCTTGTCCACTGATAGGACCATTCACAGGAGAGGACCTAAAACCTGGCTCAGATGCAGCCCATAGACTCAGTCTCCAAGCGGGTTCCCTAACAAGGGGAGCAGAGCCTTTCTCTGACATGAACTCAGTGGCAGTTTCTCTGATCACCTCCCCCTGGGGGAGCAGCCTTGCCAGGCCACAGAGGAAGACAATGCAACCAATCCTGATGAGATCTGATAGGCTACAGTCAGAAAGAAGGGACAGGAGGACCTTCCCTTTCAGTGGACTGGGGGATGGGCATGGGAGGAGAAGAAGGAGAAAGGGTGGGATTGGGAGGGGACAAGAGAGGGGGCTACAACTGGGATACAAAGTGAATAAATTGTAATAAATAACTTAAAAAAAACACAACCAGGTGGGGAAAAGTCAGTGCAAATTATTACTAATGATCTCTACTATATTCATGGATCAGAGTCTAGCATAATCATCATCAGAGAGGCTTCATCCAGTAACCTATGAGAACAGATACAAAAACTCACAGCCAAACATTAGGCTGATGTTTGATCTTGCAGGATGGGGAGGAAGGATTGCAGGAGTCAGAGGGGTCAAGAACACAAGAAAACTGGCAGAATCAACTATCCTGGGCCCATAGGGGCTCACAGAGACTGAATTAACAATCAGGAAGCTTGCATGGGTCTAAACCAGGCCCTATGCATACATTTTATAGTTGTGTAGGTTGGTCTTCATGTGAAACTCCTAACAGTGGAAGCAGGGACTGTCTCTGATTCTTTTGTCTGTTTTTAGGACCCCTTTTCTCCTATTGGTTTTTCTAGTCCAGCTTTAATATGAAGGGAGGAGCCTAGTCTTATTGCAACTTGATATCCTATGCTTGGTTGGTATCCCTGGGAAGTCTGCCCTTTTCTGAAGGGAAGCAGATGAGGACTGGACTGGGAAGAAAGGAGGAGATGGGGAGAGACTAGGAGAAGAGGGAGGAGGGGAAACTGCAGTAGAGATGTAATATATGAGAGAATAAATTTAAAAATTATCAAAAAATGAAAATAGATAAATCTTTAAAAAGTAAGTGATGCAGGTAAAATTACACTTTTAAGTTCGCATTAAGAGAAGTGAGTCTGCGACTAGCCTCCCTGTCCCCTCTAGGTGAAGAGCGCTTCCCATCTTTCATGAATCATTCTAGATTTTCCACCTAATCATGCTTATTTTTGGTTGTTGAAAAAGTCACCTTGATGTGACTCATGGGAAATGTTTTTCTTACACTTCTTTGAGGAACCTATTTTGATTAGACATGCTGGAAGGCAGTACTTGTGTGTGTGTGTGGTAAGGTATTGTATATATGTGTGCAAATGTTTATATATGTGCACATGCTTGTGGTGACCTGTAACTCATAGCAAGTGTCATTTCTCCATAATTCAACAACTGTGGGGTGTTTGTTTGTTTGTTTGTTTGTTTTGTCTGTCTGTATTTTAGACAGGATCTCTAACTGAACCAGAAGCACATAGATTCAGGTTACCTGCCTGATCAATGAAAGTTAGGGATAAAACAACACCCCTCAACTAAGCATAGGGTTACAGGCATATGAACAATCTTCATCTTTTTAACTTCAGGTCCCTGTGCTTGTATGGAAGATACTTTATTAACTGAGCCATCTCTCCAGACCTGATATGCATAGCTTTTTTGTTTGTTTGTTTGTTTTCCCATTAATTTATTTGTTTAATCACTTTATAGCCTGATGGCAGCCTTCTCCCTTCTCTTCACCCAGTCCCACCTTTTTTCCCCTACCCCATTTTAATTCCCTCATCCCTTTCTTAATAAATACCACTTATTAACCTTAAATTATGATCAGGTAAACAATTTAAATATACCAATAACCTCTAAGGAAATAGAAGTGATCATTAAAAGTCTCCCAACCAAATATGCCCTGGGGTGGATGGTATTAACAAAGAATTCTACAGATTTTCACAGAAGAGCTAATACCAATACTCCTCAAACTATTCCAGAAAATAGAAACAGAAGGAACATTACCAAACTCATTCTATGAGGCCACAGTCACCCTGATACCTAAATCACACAAAGATTCAACCAAAAAAGATTCAGAGAATTCCAGAGCAATATCCCTTATAAACACTGACCCAAAAATACTCAATAAAATACTCACAAATTGAATCCAAGAACATATCATTTACCATGATCAAGAGGACCTTATCCAGGGAGGCAGGGATGGTTTACCATACAAAAATCCATCAATGTAATCATAGACCATTCATGGAGATGGCCTGGAACCCCTGCTATGGCAGTTCAGTATCTAAGTGGATTCCAAGGTATCAGGACAAGGACCTTCTCTGACATGAACTGATTGGCCTGCTCTTTGATCACCTCCCCCTTAGGGGGGAGCAACCTTACCAGGCCACAGAAGAAGACAATGCATCCACTCTCGATGATACCTGATATACTAGGATCAGAAGGAAGGAGAGAAGGACCTCCCTTTTCAGTGGACTGGGAGAAGGACAAGGGTAGGGAAGAGGGAGGTTGGGATTGGGAGGGGAGGAAAGAGGAAGGTACAAGGGGGATACAATGTGAATAAACTGTAATTTAAAATATTTTTTAAAAACTATATTTAAAAAGACTGCTCTTTACAACATGGATTTGCCCTGGAATATCCATGAATCATGCAAGTGTTTCAAATGCCTCAAGTGGGAATTAGTCAGGGTTCTTTAGAGGGTCATGGAAAAGTTTTCTTCTTTTTTCCTACTGATGGGTGGTAGACAATAGACAAGATTGCATGCATGTGTGTTGTATCAAGACCAGTGCTGTAGAGCTGGGTATAATGGAAGAGTGAATCAGGAAGGGAGGACTACTAATTCTGGTTGTAGAGGGCTTTCTGGTCAGAGTTCACACAAATGAAGGTAGTCCATGGAGAGTGATAACCAGGTATCCTCATCAGAGGAGATGCAGTTGAAATGCCTTGAGTCATGAAAATGCTAGATATCAGAAACTCTTACTGTGCTTATTTTGTATTTCTGATGTTGGCAAACTGCTCTCTGGGAGGTGGTAAATCAATTGCTCCATGAAATGAAAGTTTTATAAACCATCCTGTGTGTGGCCAATCATTATTAATTTGGAAAGAAAATGACAGTGCAGACATTTCATGGAGAATCAGAAGTGGCTTCCTGTTACAGACTTCCGGAATCTGATTCACAAGGTAGACACAACAGCTAACAATTCTCAGCTTCCTACTCTCATATCCATTCTACCCTATGTTCTGATGCAGGAGTAAGATTTCTAAACTTCCAGAAACTTAAATTATTACTGTCTTGTGCTTTTTCCACCTATTCCATCTAAGCTGTTCTATCAATGTCTTAGAAATCCCTGTGACAATACCTCTCTTTTTTTCCTCCCTTTTCATTTTCTTAAGTCTCCTAAGAGCTCTTTAGCCATGGCCACCATTTCCATCTCTACCATGAAGAACTCACTTGTTTTACGATGAAAGGAGATTTTTATTCTCTGATGTACTGTGGGAAGTCAGTTCTAGATGTAGCTCATTCTTGCAGCACTAGATGATGGCAGGACTAATGCCCCCCATTAGATCAAATCTATTTTCAAACAAATTTGATACAAATGAGAACTAATAACGCCTTGGAATCAGTTTGTCATGTTTGTATCACTCCAATTCTTCAAGCAATGCGATGCACAAAAACACTTGTTAAATTGTTTTCAATTAAGTGCCAGGCATTGGCCTAGTTTGTGTTATAAATACATGAATTAGCTCTTCCTTATGCAGAGTATGACTCATTGGCACACTTCAGTTATCATAAAGCTGAAAAAACTAGCTTTATTTTCTTCAAAACCACATTCACCTCCTATTTCTAAACTTCTAGAAACTACCAACACTTGTCCTTCTAAAATATAATGTGTTTTGGTTTAGGGCCATGCTGCTTGGAGAAATTCACATATATCCATCTAATATTGAGTAACATCTCTCTCTCTCTATCACACACACACACACACACACACAAACCCATGTACATGGAAATATTCTTTCAAGCAAAACTGCAAAAGCAAAAATGAGGCTTTCGATGTTGTTTTAGAAAATTGCTGCTCTTCAGATATTTTTGTGACCACTTACAACAGTTGATAGCACACATTATGATTTTCATTTTAACTAGCAGATGTTCTATTCAAATTGCTATACTTATTTTTATCTTGTGATTTCTATGCCAAAGCATGCAAGAAAGAAAGATAGATATTTATCATGGCCCTGTGGTTTGATAAACCGTACTAATATCTAATTATACAACACAATTCATGGTTGTACTATATAGTTCGTTTAATTGTGTCTAGAATGAATTGTAGCAAGCTGCTATGCCTCGCATAACCAGGATATTAACTCCAGAAGCTGTTTTCCAATAAGGAATAGAATATTTGTAAATATGGCAAAATGTGTTTATTAGCTTATTTTAAATTTCACATTCTACTAATTTTATTTCTTGAAGTTCCTATGAACTTCAAATTACATCTTGATATTCAATTATATTTACTTGGGAAGTAAAATTAAAATTGTACAATTGTGATTTATGAGTTTATAACCAGTAGCTAGTGATTTTTTTTCAGTGTCTTGAGGCCAAATTCCATTTATAATACCTTATAGAGAGTGAGTATAAAAGCCAAGAGGAGTGGCAGAGGCAGTTGGATCCCTATGGGTTTGAGGCCAGCCAAAACTATATAAAGAAAGCTTGCCTTGAAAAACAAAGAAGCCAAAGAGCCAGCCATTGAGTTCCTGTTAGAAACAGTCCTTGTTCCCCTCACTATGGGAAACCAATTGGCTACTGAGCTACCACAGGCTACATCTGAGCAGAGGTTCTAGGTTATATCCATACATGGTCCTTGTTTGAATGTCAGTCTCCACCCCCCAAGGGAGGAGCAGTCCTGTTAGGCTACAGAGGAGGGCTTTTCAGCCAGTCCTGAAGATACCTGATAAAACAGGATTGGATGAATGGGGAGGAGGTCCCCCTCTATCAGTGGACTTGGAAAGGGGCACGGTGGAGATGAGAGAGGGAGGGTGCGATTGGGAGGGAATGAGGGAGTGAGATACAGCTGGGATACAGAGATAATTAAATGTAACTGATAAGAAAAAAATAAAATTTAAAAAAAGAAGACAGAAAAAAAAAGAAAAACAAAGAAGCACACAAAAAGTAAAATAAAATGAGAGTAAAAATCAGTATCCAACACAAAATTTAAAGAAAAATAGTTATTAGGTGTGCACTTGTCAAGGAAGTGGCAGGAGTGACATAGTTCTGTCCTCAGAAGCTTAGCAAGATTCTCCTTCAGAATAAAACCTCATTGTCTGGGAAAGCACCAGATTGATTTTCAAAGTGGTTGAACAAGTTTACATTCCCACCAGCAATGGAGAAGGATTCCTCTTTCTCCACATCCTCTCGAGCATGTGTTGTCACCTGAGTTTTTGATCTTAGCCATTCTGATGGGTGTAAGGTGAACTCTCAGGGTCGTTTTGATTTGCATTTCCCTGATGACTAAGGATGCTGAGCATTTCTTTAAGTGTTTCTCTGCCATTCGATATTTCTCTATTGAGAATTCTCTGCTTAGCTCTGTACACTATTTTTTTAATTGGATTGCTTGATTGTTGCTTTTTAACTTCTTGAGTTCTTTATATATTCTGGAAATTAGCCCTCTTTCATTTATAGGATTGGTGAAGATCCTTTCCCAGTCTGTATGCTGTCATTTTGTTCTGACAACAGTGTCCTTTGATTTACAGAAGCTTTTCAGTTTCATGAGGTCCAGTTTATTGATTTTTGATTTTAGAGCCTGTGCTGTTGGTGTTCTGTTTAGGAAGTTGTCTCCTGTGCCAGTGAGTTCAAGGCTCTTCCCCAGTTTTTCTTATAACAGGTTTAGTGTGTCTGGTTTTATGTTGAGGTCTTTGATCCATTTGGACTTTAGTTTTGTGCAGGGTGATAAGTATGGATCTATTTGCATTTTTTCTACATGTAGACGTCCAGTTGGACCAGCACCATTTGTTGAATATGTTATCTTTTTTCCATTGTATGGTTTGTACAAAGATGAGTGTGAAAATCAGGTGTCCATAAGTGCATTTATTTCTGGGTCTTCTGTTCGATTCCATTGATCCACAAGTCTTTCTCTATGACAGTACCATGCAGTTTGTAGTACTGTTGCTCTATAGTACAGTTTGAGATCAGGGGTGGAGATCCCTCCAGAAGAACTTTTATTGTAGAGGATTGTCTAAGCTATTCTGTTGGGAGTTTTTTGTTTGTTTGTTTGTTTTTACAAATGAAGTTGAGAATCGTTCTTTCAAGCTCTGTGAAGAATTGTGTTGGTAATTTGATGGGAAATGCATTGATTCTGTAGATTGCTTTTGTAAGTTGGCTATTTTTACTCTGTTACTCTTGCCAAGCCATGAGCATGGGAGATATTTCCATCTTCTGCTATTTTCTCCTTCAGAGAAGGTATTTCTTTCTCAGAGACTTGAAGTTTTTTTCCATAGGAGTCTTTGACTTGCTTGGTTAGGGTTATACCAAAGTATTTATGTTTTTTTTTTTTTTTTTTTTGTGGCTATTGTGAAGGGTGCTATTTCCCTAATTTCTCAGCCCATTTGTCTTTTGTATACAGGAGGCCTACTGATTTTTTTTTTTTTGAGTTGATTTTGTATCTGGCCACTGTGCTGAAGATGTTTATCAGCTGTAGAAGTTCCGTGATAGAATTTTTTGGGTCACTCATATACTATCATATCATCAGTAAAGAGTGAATGGAATTTTATGTAAGAAGTGGGAAATAGTAAGAGCTGGAGGGGATGGGAACTCCACAAGGAGAGTGACAGAACAAGATAATTTGAACACAGGGAAATTCCCAGAAAATCATACTCCAACCAAGGACTATTCGTGGAGATGACCTGGAACCCCTGCACAGGTGTAGCCCATGGCAGTTCAGTGTCCAAGTGGGTTACATAGTAATGGGAAGAGGGACTGCCTCTGACATAATCTGATTGGCCTGCTCGTTGATCACTTCCCCCTGAGGGGGGAGCAGCCTTACCAGGCCACAGTAGAGGACAATGCAGCCACTTTTGATGAGAACTGATAGACTAAGATCAGAAAGAAGAGGAGAACCTCCCCCATCAGTGGACTTGGGGAGTGGCATGCATGCAGAAAGGGGAGGGAGGGTGGGATCGGCAGGGGAGAGGGGGGGCTTATGGGGGGATACAAAATGAATAAAGTATAATTAATAAAAAATTTAAAAAGAGTGATACTTTTACTTCTTCCTTTCTAAATTGAATCCTTTTGATCTCTATTAATTGTCTTATTGCTCTAGCAAAGACTTCAAGAGCTATGTTGAAGAGATATGGAGAGAGTCGGCAGCCATGCCTTTTCCCTGATTTCAGTGGAATTAATTTAAGTTTCTCTCTGTTTAGTTTGATCTTGGCTATAGGCTTGCTGTATATTGCCTTTGCTATGTTTAGGAAAGTACCTTGTATCCCTGACCTCTCCAGAACTTTAAACATAAAAGAATGTTGGATTTTATCAAATAATTTTCAACATCTAAGGATATTATCATCCAGCTATAGCACTCCTAGGCATATATCCAAAGCATACTCAAGAATATAACAAAGACATTTGCTCAACCATGCTTGTACCAGCTTTATTTGTAATAGCCAGAATTTGTAACAACCCAGATATCCCTCAATTGAGGAATGGATACAGAAATTGTGGTACATTTACACAATGGAATACTCAGCAATTAAAAAACAAGGAAATCATGAAATTTGCAGGCAAATGGTGGGAACTATAAAAGATCATCCTGAGTGAGGTATCCCAGAATCAGAAATACACATATGCTATGTACTCACTTATAAATGTATATTAGACATGTAATATAGGATAATCATACTAAAATCTGTAAACCTAAAGAAGTTAAGCAAGAAGGAGAATCCTGGGCAAAATGATCAATCCTCATTCAGAAAGGCAAATAGGATAGACCTCAGAAGATGGGAAAAACAGGAAACAGGACAGAAGCCTATGATAGAGAGACTCTGAAAGACTCTGCCCAGCAGGGTATTAATGGAGATGCTGAGACTCATTGTCAAACATTGGGCAGAGTGCAAGGAATCTTATGAAAGAAGGAGGAGACAGAGCGACATGGAGGAAGGGGACTGGAGCTCCACAAGGAGAGCAACAGAACTAAAAAATCTGGGCCAAGGGGTCTTTTCTGAGACTGATACTCCAAGCAAGTACCATTCGTGGAGATAACCTAGAACCCCTGAACAGATATAGCCCATGGCAGCTCAGTTTCCAAGAGAGTTCCCTAGTAAGGCGAAGAGGGTTTGTCTCTGACATGAACTCAGTGTCTGACTCTTTGATCATCTACTCCTGAGGAGGGAGCAGCCTTACCAGGCCCCACTGGAAGACAATATAGCCAGTCCTGAAGAGACCTGATAGGCTAGGGTCAGATGAAAGGGGAGGAGGACCTACCCTACCACTGGACTGGGGAAGGTGAATGGGAATAGAAAGAGGAGGGAAGGCAGGATTAGGTGGTGATGAAGGAGGGGACTACAGTTGGGATACAAAGTGAATAAATTGTTATAAATAAAAACAATTTTAAAAGCAGAATAAAATCTCAAATTAATTAATAAAAGGGACTGCGTGTGTCACTCTGTGGTAGCATGTTTATTTATCTATGCACCTGAGTTCAAGCTCCAGAATTGAAAGAGCAAAACATAGCAAACATGGAGAGATGTCAGCTAGCTCATGTACAGTGATTTCTCTGTTAATTCCTTGAGACTCTTCAAGGGACAATTTCAGTATCAGAATGTGGACCTTCATTGACATCTTTGCTATAGACACTACATTAGAATAAGTAGGAATAAACATTGCTGGTAGTTAGTGCATTCATTTTTCCAGTTTGTTTGTTTGTTTTCCAATATGGAAGGAAGTTGAAGAATCCGCATAGTAGGTAGCCCACCATCTGTAGTCAACAATTGTCATGATATTGTTGAGCTTACTGCATCTCTTTCTTTGTATGTAAATACACAGCACATAAATGAGTGAGACATTTAAACTTAAGGTTCAGACATGGTGACATTTCCCAACTCGGTATTCACTATATGTCTTAGAACAAGATCTTCCTTGTGTTACCATTACACTTTATCACCACAGGTGACAAATTAATTTTTAATAACCCAATATCTAGCTCCTAATTACATTTCTAAATTTTCCGACATCTCTAAAAGCATTTTTAAAGCTGCATTTCTGGAGCATTACTTGTTAGTCTTCCCTGTTTTTAATTGAACATTAGCTAAGATTTCATTTTCCCTTCTATTATATTGTCAGTTTAGGCAAATAAAAAAATGTATTGTTTGCCTAGGCGCCTGCTGTATGTGTTTACAGTTACTGGAAATCCACTTTTAAATGGCACTGATCCAAGTTCAGTTAATTTAGAGAGATCACTCGTTCTCCTCTTGTCCCTACTAACCTGTCACCATTCATGTCTCCAAGTCATGAGCTGTAAACACCTGGCTTGTTGAAAGTATTTTGAACAGACTGTTCTCTCCTACCTTGATGAAATTACACAAACCAAACTACTGCTTTTAGTTTGTTTAATATTTTGTGATGAAAATGCCCAAATTGTTTATAGATCAGACTGGAAATCAGAAGTCCTTAGATTTTCAATTTTTAGTCTAAGAATCAAACAAGGGTTACATAAATTCCTGTGCTGAGGTCATTATGCACCTGTGGTTTCTTTCATCTTAAAGAATCCAACTGAACAGAAACATTTCCCAAAATATCATTTATATTTTAATTGAGAACATTTTTCATTATGATCTGGTCAATTTTTTTTTTTTTTTTTTTTTTTTTTGTCTAAAGGAGGTGTCTTTAAAAGAAATTCAAAACTCTATCTTTAAACAATGCTAGTTGCACTGCGCTGTGATAAACTGTAAATGAATCACTAAATAGGAGCTAGGGAGATAGCCTAGTGAGTAACAATGTCTATTGTGTACTCATGAGGATCAGCGTTAAAGTTCTTAGCATCTTCTTCAATGTC
The DNA here is from genome assembly GCF_907164565.1 of Psammomys obesus. Taxonomy (NCBI): domain Eukaryota; kingdom Metazoa; phylum Chordata; class Mammalia; order Rodentia; family Muridae; genus Psammomys; species Psammomys obesus. The sequence goes on along the minus strand of NW_026591086.1, from coordinate 60,906,424 downwards.
TTTCTTTCTTTGGGAAAAAAAACAAAAAAAAAAAAACAAAAAACAACAACAGGTCTTTCACTTGCTTGGTTAAAGTTAAAACAAGAGACTTTATGTTTTTTTTTTGTTTTTGTTTTTGTTTTTGTTTTGTTTTGTGTGTGTGTGTGTGTCTATTGTGAAGGGTGTTGTTTCCCTAATTTCTTTCTCAGCCCATTTGTCTTTTGTATATAGGAGGCCTACTAATTTTTTTTTTTTAGTTTAGTTTATACCCAGCTACTTTGCTGAAGGTGTTTATCAGCTGTAGAAGTTCACTGGTAGAATTTTTTGGGTCACTCATGTATACTATCATATCACCTTTGAATACTGGCACTTTAACTTCTTAGTTTCAGATTTGTATCCCTTCATCTCCTTTAGTTGTCTTTTTGCTCTAGCTAGGACTTCAAGTACCATGTTGATGAGATACAGAGAGAATAGGCTTTGTTTGAAATAGCCATAATCTGGAAACAACCTAGATGTTCCTCAACTGAAGAATAGACACAGAAATTGTGGTACATTTATACAACAGGATCCTACTCAGCTGTTAATAACAAGTAAATCATGAAATTTTCAGGCAAATGGATGGAACTAGAAAAGATGATCCTGAGTGAGGTAACTCAGAACCAGAAAAACACTCATGCTATATACTCACTTATAAGCAGATATTAGTCATATAATATAGGATAAACGTAGTAAAATCTACAGAGTTAAAGAAGCTAAACAACAAGGAGAACCCTGGGGAAGATACTTAATTTTCATTTAGAAGGTCAAACAGAATATACACCTGAAGTGGCATAAGAGAAGGAACCTACCATAGATGTCTTATGAAAGACTCCACCCAGCAGAGGATCAAAGCAGATGCAGCCAAACTTTGGGTAGAGCATAGGAAGTCTTATGGAAGAAGGGGTGGATGTGGGGATCATAGAAAGACCTGGAAGGGACAGGAACTCCACAAGCAGAACAAAAAAGCCAACATATCTGGGCCCAGAAGGGTCCAGTAGAGACTGATATACCAACCGAGGACCATGCATGTAGAGGACCTAAGTCCTCTGCTCATATGTAGCTCATAGGCAGCTCAGTCTAGAAGTGGATATCCTAGTTAGGAGATCAGGGGCTGTCTCTGATATGAACTGGGTTGCCTGTTCTTTGATATCTTCCCCCTGGCAGGACAACCTTGCCATCCCACAGAAGAAGATGATCCAGGCAGTCCTTATGAGAGGGATGGGAGGGAGGGAAAGGAGGAAGGGTGGGACTGGGAGGACAGGCTACCATTGGGAAATAAAGTGAATAAATTTAAAAAATTAAAAATCTTTAGCATTCTCATAAAAATCAAGGCATGGCGATGTGCTCCTGCAACACCAGCTGCATATGGGAAAGAGAAAGATGTAGAAGAATCATCAGCGCTTGCTGGCTCCCAGTCTAACTTCAGGCTCAAAGAGAAATCCTGTTTCAAGGTAACAACTTGGGACATGGCAGAGAAGGACACGTTACATTTTTTCATGTTCTTAATGCCTATGCGGTATCACACAAATGTGCATATGCCAAAAATATAAACCATATGCATATTCTAAATACATACACCACACAATTCACATGTACATACACACACATAAAGAAACACAAACTGAAGAATAATACATTATAAGAATTTTATAGCATATAAATTATTTAAATAAGTCATTCTTTTTTTTAATTACTCATTTTCCCTGAAATTTCTTTAAATATTTCTATCTTTCTTTCTTTTGTTCCTTCAAGGAATTAAAAAAAAATCCCTTGACATACGGTGTAATTTACTAAACTCTCTTAAAATATTCCTGTGGCAAAATCCTTTCACTAAGGATTGAAATAGAACCATATCTGACTTAAATAAACTGTTTTTTTCTTTATTAATTACACTTTATTCACTTTGTATCCCCCGTGGTTTTCTCCCTCCTCCCGTCCCAATCCCTCCCTTCCTCCACCCTCTGCATGAAGACAGGAACTCCACAAGGAGAGCAACAGAACCAAAAAATCTGAGCACAGGGGTCTTTCCTGAGACTGCTATTCCAACCAAGGACTATGCATGAAGATAACCTAAGACCCCTGCACAGATGTAGCCCATGGCAGTTCAGTATCCAAGTGGGTTCCATTGTGATAGGAACAGGGACTGTCTCTGACATGAACTGATTGGCCTGCTCTTTAATTACCTTCCCCTGAGGGGGAAGCAGCATTACCAGGCCACAGAAGAAGACAAGGTAGCCACTACCTTGTGAGCTACTACTCACAACTAGGTGAGACCTAATTGACTAGGATCAGAAGGAAGGAAAAGAAGTCCTCCCCTATCAGTGGAAATAAGTCATTCTTAAGTATATATTGGATATATAATTAATCATGAATTGTCTTCCTAAAATATATAAAAAATTTGAGAGTTAAGAAATACATAAATATCCCAGGAGAAAGACAAACATGGTATATACTCGCTTATATAGACCTACAAGATATGATAAACATAATGAAGTCTATACACCTAAAGAAGATAAACAAGAAAGCAGACACGGGGCAAGATGATCAATCCTCACTTAGAAAAACAAATGGGATGTGCATTGGACGTTTGACAGGAGTGTACCACAGAAGGCATCTGAAAGACCCTACCAAGCAGCGTTTCAAAAGAGATACTAAGACTCATAACCAAACCTTCGGCAGAAGGGGAGTTAGGATGACGGGGAAAGGATAGGAGCTCCACAAGGACCAAATATATCTGGGCACAGGGTTTTTTTCTGAAACTGTTTCTCCAACCAGGACCACGTATGGATATAACCTAGAACCTTTGCTCGGATGAAGCTCGTGGTAGCTCAATAACCAATTGGTTTTCCCATAGTAATGGGAACAGGGACTGTTTCTGACAGAAACTCAATGGCAGGCTCTTTGACCTCCCCACCCCCCAAGGGAGGAGCAGTCCTGCTAGGCCACAGAGGAGGACTTTGCAGCCAGTCCTGAAGATACCTGATAAAACAGGGCCAAATGAAATCCCCAATCGGTGGACTTGGAAAGGGCCAGGGAGGAGCTGAGGGAGGGAGGGTGGGATTGGGAGGGAATAAGGGAGCGGGATACAGCTGGGATACAGAGTTAATAAGATGTAAATAATAATAATAATAATAATAATAATAATAATAATAATAATAAAATGACTGCCATAAAAAATTCAAGCCAAGAACAGAACTGTGTGTATATGCTGCCCAGTGTTTGGTAGCATGCAAATATTAACGTCATTAAAAGCCTTTGATCAGAAACAGAACAATCGCAAAATATCTATGGCAAACCTTTACAGAATATAAACAAAGCTTCATCTGGCATGAAACGTGGTAAAATATACACTTAGGTGACTGAGGGTTAGTAAAGTACCTTGTCAATGAAGCCATTCATTCAAAAAGTTTCTAAATGAATGAGGAAATCAAATAAATAGGCATCTTGAAACTAACTCCACTGTCAGTAATAGAGGGTGGGATTGGGAGGGAATAAGAGAGCGGAATACAGCTGGGATACAGAGTTAATAAAATGTAACTAATAATAATAAACAATAAAATATAAGAAATAAAAAAATCCTGACAATGTTAATACAACAAAAATGTGGCTGTAACATAATGTAAAAAAAAAAAAAAAAAAAAAGGAAATCATAAAATTCTCATGGTGAACAGAAAAAAAAGAAATACATAAATGCTTTCTTTATTGTTTCCATTTCCATCTTCAGATCTTGAACCATTTTATTAATTTCTTTCATCTGATTGTATTTTCCTCTATTTCTTTGAGTGATTTATTTATTTCTTCTCTACAGGCCTCTCTAATGGCCTCAATCTGTTTGATGGCATCTTCTTGTATTTATGGATTTAATTTGTTTCCTTTATTATCATCTTCATAAGCATAGATTTAAGGTCATATTCTAATGTTTCAGTTGTGTTAGGGTATGCAGGGCTGCTTGCCTTTGGATACCTGGGTGCTGGAGATGCCATATTGCTTTGGCTTTTGTTGATTTTGTTTGAACCCTGGCCTTTACCCCTCTGGTTGTCTCTGTCATTGGCTGGTGGTTTCTGGGGTCCGCCTGGTCCTGTGGGCAGTAAGTGGTATGGTGAAGAAGAGCTCTGGTTAGGAAGCTGGTGTTTCTACTGGAGCTCTCCTAAGATTGGTGGCTCTTAGGGAATTGCCATAGCTCTCCTCAGGCGTATGATTCTGTGGACTAACTGGACTCCTCAGGAGCCGAGGGGCTGTCCTTCACCAGGGGTATGTCCCAGAGATACCTATCTCACCACTGGCTTTCTTGCTCTGAGGTTAGTGAGCTGCAGCTGCCCAGATGTTGTGCTCAGACACTGTGTTTTCTGGGCACAGCCATCTTGGTGAACCAGCTAGCCCAATGGTTTGGTTGGTCTCCCTAGGGAGACAAGTTGAGCTTTGGAGTGGCTTCTGAGGCTGTTCCAGTGGCTCCCAGATGTCAGGAGGCCTGAGGTTGTAGCTGCATGCCCCAGTAACCAAAAAGTATTCCCTGGCTGGTGAGCACAGCATGCATGCATGTGGCTGGCACTGGAGACACTGTAGACCTGAGGGAACACAGGACTTTAATATTATTTCTGTTTACTAAATTCATATTTTTTGAGTTAGATGTTTGTCTGGTTTTATTTAAGTCATCTCTGTTGATTATTATAACTTTGAGAAGGGCATTTTATTACAATAAAGCTACACCTGAGAAACTGAGGCTTCAGAAACAGTATAAGGTCACTAAGATCTTAAATTGGGATTGATTTATTTTATTATTTTCTCCCATTATTTTATATGTCCTTGATTTATATAGTCACTCCTTTCTCACTCCTGAAATTCAAACTGGCTATATCAGAATTTCCAGATTACACAATATTATACAACCCACCCCAGAGCCCCACATGACTGTACTAATAAAGAAAACCAAGGCCAATTATCACTCAAGATCTAACATCTATAAGGTGATCAAAAATCAGAAATTTTAATGCAAAGTTAGGCACAGTTATGATTGAGCATTTAATTTTGAAGTAACATATACAGAAGATGGATTATTATTTATCCTAAATTTCTGAAAACCATGTTCTTTCCCTAATCAGATGGATATGCATCACTAAGCTTTTGGGGACAGCAGTTAGAAATCACCTTTGTGGAACTCAGTTCAATGAGATTTCAGTGCTTGTAGTAGCTCTGTGTTCAAGAGGGTAAGACAGCAGAAGGTTTGTAACTGAAAAACTCTGATTGCCACATTTGGGGTCAGAAAGTACAAGCACATAGGCCCTGTGCTTTCCAGTCATAGTCAGAGAAAAAGAAAAAAAACATGATTTATGAAATGTGGACAGTTTCCATTTGAGTATTCAAGAGCTTTTTATCATAATATTTTTGTGAGGGCCACAACTCCTAGAATTTTGAAAAGTCATTCTTTGATAAAAAGCAGACAAAAATGTTTTAAAGATACTGTTAGATGGTATTTTATGGTAAGGTATTATAATAAATCTAGCTTTCATTTAGTGTGAATAATAGGGAAAATTTGGCAAGAATTTATGATTATAGGTTGTCACGGTAATAACTTCAGGACTCTGTCCAAAGGAATGAAAGCATTGTGTGAAGAGAAAGATATTTATTTAATCACACAGGAGATGTCAATCTAGGTGAACATACTATAATTATGGACATTAAAATAAGAAATACATAATAAAATAATAATGTAATCAATATATAATAATACATAAGAAAAATAATAAAATAATCATAATGTTTTCTTACCAATAATAGAGTCTATGAACCTAATTTATTTGTTTGGAAGATGTATACATTTTTATATTTATAGATAGGAAATCTACACATATACCTATATATACATGAGCTTTATAAAAAATAGCTATAAAATTTCATTGATTTATTTTTTATCTCTATTGATTAAGTAATCACTGTAGAATAGGATAGCCGATATTTGTACAGTAGTAGATTACAGGAAACGAAATATAGACTATGCTCTGTTATCATCGAAATTATGGACTGTTTACAGTCCTGCAGAAAGGTGAAGGTGTAACAATGCAATTGACAATTATTTGTAAGTGGAGCGTTATACAATTATTAAGATATAAAATGTTTCAATAAAATTAATCTTATACATAATATATCTCTAAAAGCATGGTCAGCACATTTATCAATTGTCTTAAAGACTCTTAATTATCTCAAGCACTTATAGATCTTTAGAAAAAATACTTTGGAGCATGCATGTAGATAACCTAGAACCCCTGCACAGATGTAGCCCACGGCAGCTCTGTCTCCAAGTGGGCTCCCTAGTAATGCAAGCAGGGACTGTCTCTGACATGAACTCAGTGGCTGGCTCTTTGATCACCTCCCCCCGAGGGGGGAGCAGCTTTATCAGGCTACAGAGGAAGACAATGCAGCCAGTCCTGATGAGACCTGATAGGCTAGAGTCAGAGAGAAGGGGAGGAGGACCTCCCTTATCAGTGGACTTGGGGAGGGGCATGAGAGGAGATAATGAAGGGAGAGGCTTCAGATGCGATACAAAGTAAATAAACTGTAATTAATAAAAAATAAATAAATTTTAAAAAGTAAAAATACTTTATAAGTGAATGAAGTTACTTTTTTTAAAAGATTTTATTTATTAATACATACAGTGTTCTGCCTGCATTATGCACCTGCATGCCAGAAGAGGGCACAAGATCTCATTACAAATGGTTGTGAGCCATCATGTGATTGCTGGGACTTGAACTCAGGACCTCTGGAAGAACAGGCAGTGTTCTTAACCTCTGAGCCATCTCTCCAGCCTCATGAAGTTACTTTAAAGATTCTAAATCATGATAACTCTAGGATGTTTAAGGTCTAGGATGAGCAAGTCTTTTCAAAGGCATTTTTTGAGCAGTCAGTGAACTTCTGGACGCTACCTGACACTAGGGAATCAGCTGTGCTATTTTAAATCCAGGTGGCTGAGGGCAATGTTTTACCGCATGGTCGCCATTTCCAAGCATGAGCTATCGCCATAGGGATGAAAAGTCAGTTTTGCATTGCATTGTGCCAACAGCACATAGTTTTTGCCTCAGCTATGTCCATGGTAGCAGCATTTTCTTCAGCCTATTGTCAGAACTATTCTCGTCAGCAGCCATCATCTAGTCATACACACTATTAATCTTTACTTATGTCCTCCTGGCTGCGGTTACCACCTTCGCAGTTCTTAGTTGTGTTTATTTACCACCAGGTAACACTGGTTTGTTTGATAGCTATTTGTTACCACTGTTGGTACATTACCTAACACCATGGTTCATCTATCTTTGCAAATAACTCTTAACTTTTTCACCTTCCTAAACTCTGTAAAAAGTTAATTTCTCTGAGATACCTGCTTCTAGCTAATTATGTAAGAAAGATTGCATTCTGTGTGGTTAATTCATGGTTATTTCCTAGGATAGGAAAGAAAATAAATCTGATCTATTCACTCAACATTAGAGGTAATTGACAATAGATTTAGGAATATGACAAAACTTAGCTCTGTTCTCATAATCAAGCTTATGCTTTCTTGGAGAGATATCATTTCACCAATGAGTCTGGTGAAATATGCTGTGTGTTGTACATTAAACTACTAATGTGAATAAATTAAAGGGCTTCCCAAGAAATAATATTAAATTTTGTATAAACATTGATTAATGTGATACATCCAAATATAAAGCACTACTCTGGGTCCAGATAACTGATACACAAGAGCAGATGGTATCATTCTATCACAAAATCTGTATTCTCTAAAAGTGGTAGAATATTAACTAATTAAAATAAAAATATAAAAAAAATCCAAAATTTACTGTAAAAAATAGGGGATGCAGAAATCTTGGGAGAGAACACAGAAATAGAGGCAGAGCTACTTATGAAGTTGTTGTGTGTGTGAGGAACACGAGGGCCTAGCGTGCTAAAGCTGAAATACTAAGAGCTAAAGATAAGCCATCAGAATCATGATAAAAATGGAGGGTTTTCAACCTGGATGGGATATAAACTGTTGGAGAACTCTTAGTAGAAGGGTAATATAATTGGAATTATATCATAAAAGGAAGAAAATACCTATCAAGATTAAATTGCAATAGGCTGGAAGTGGAGACAATAATTAGAGGGTTTGTCAATGTGAGTCAGAGGTAAGAATGTCTTAATTAAGATGATGAAAACTGAAATAATGAGAGTTATAAAGGTTTTATAATGAAAATAAAACTAACAGAATTTCACAACAAATTGTCGTGTGTGTGTGTGTGTGTGTGTGTGTGTGTGTGAATGCATGGACACGTGCACGTGTGTCCGCAAGTGTGCATGTGTGTCTATATGCTGGTTGGAAAAGAGACCAGATGGGCAAAATGAGCTATTTCTAAAACCACATGGAATCTGCAAAACAAATGTATTGGTGAGTGAGCTGAATTGTAGTGAGCTAAAGAAGATGTAGGTCTAGGTGGGGTTCAGAGGGTGAGTTCCCAGATCTTGGATGTCTGACAGTTATTGAAGACTTCACAAACTGCAGACTAATGTTTGATACATTATTTTAAATCTCTTAGATTCTACTTACTTCTGAGCTCTGAACTAGATGTATCCTTATGAAAATGTCTTCCAAGCTGTCATCTTAAATGTTCTTAGAAACAAAAAATGAATGAAATGACCTCTTTAACTTCAGTTCAGTTCCCTTTCCTATATGATGCAGAACATTTATTTCCCTTATGGGAGGATAAGCATTTCAGCAAATACTCCTAGTCTACAGGCCACAGTTAGGATATAACGAATTAGAATCTCCATAATCTCCATGAAAATGGTAATAACTCCTGCTCTGGACTGCTGTGCAATCAGGAAACAAAGAAGTATTTTGTTATTATTGCATCATAGTTCTCTAGACGATGTTGGTAAGAAGTAAGTCAGACCAGCAGGAAGATCAGAAAACAACCTTCAGTTTTTCATAAGAGGCATCCATGAAAATACAACTGAAAAATTAATACATTATTCATTTATGGAAAAATGAGAGATGGGAATAGGAATTCTTAGTGTGCTTTCTCCAGGTAAGTATTCAGATAATAGACCTAAATGACAGTCAACATTAAGCATCAAAATGAGTGTCTTCCTCCACACAAGTTTAATGTCATACTCTTCCAAATAGACTTTGCTTGACTTAATCTGTCATTCACACAAATCAATTACTAATAATTGAGTTGTAAAATTAAAGTATCCCTCTGCATGTGAGGGTCCTCTGAACCTTACAGACCAAGTAGATAGAATGAAATGGATACAGGCTACAAAATATATTATCATTTTATTTTATTTTATTTTTGTACTTTGAAATATCTAGGGAAGATCAAAGTCACCGTGCTTATTCACCTTATATTTTGAGTACATTTTATTATCAACTGAATATCAGGGACTGCAAAAAAAATTCCCTATTACATAACATAGAGGATGTCATTTGGAGTTTCTAAAAAGAGTCATAAATAAAGAAAAAATATATTTTTAGGTTTCTTTATTTGAACCACAGATTCTTTTTTATTCAACAGAGAACAACTAGACAACTAGTAGATTTTCATACCATGAAGGATGCATTAGAAATATATGTCAAATATGCTTAATGCTGATGACTTAGTGACATACATCAAGACACTGACATGGTGTGACCTCTCTGCATTTTAGGGATATCATTATCTTAACACATGGCTGATAAGATATTTTAATGTGTATTAATTTATTTTTAATTTTTAAAAGTTATTTAACATGATAACATAGTGAACACTGAGAAAGTATTAAAACACATATGTGTAATTATTTTTAAGTAGAAATTATACAAACATATGAGACTTCAATCAGTTTATTTAGTTGCAGGAATTTGAGATTGCTAGGAGGACCCTAGGGAAGAGGCTTAATCCTCACTCAGAGGCCAAACAGGATAGATAGCAGAAGTAAGAGAAAACAGGAAACAGGACAGGAGCCTACCACAGAGACTACCCACCTGGGTATCAAAGGAGATATTAAGACTCATAGTGAAACTTTGGGCAGAGTGCCAAAAACCTTATGGAAGTAGATGGAGGTAGAAAGACCTGGAGAGGACAGGAACTCCACAAAGAGAACAACAGAGCCAAAAAACCTGGGCTCAGAGGGGACTGCAGAGACCAATACTCCAACCAAAGACCATACATGGTCAGGACCTAGCCACCTGCTCAGAGGAAGCCGATAGGCTGCTCAGTGTCCAAGTGTGTTTCCTAGTAAGGGAAGCAGGGGCTGTCTCTGACATGAGCTCAGTGGCCAGCATCTTGATGACCTCCCCCTGTGGGGTGCAGCCTTGCCAGGCCACAGTGGAAGATGATGCATCTAACCCTGATGAGTCCTGATTGGGTAAGATAGAAGGGGAGGAGGTCCTCCTATGTCAGTGGACTAGGGAAGGGGAATAGAGGGAGAAGAGGTGGGGCTGGGATACAAAGTGAATAAATTGTAATAAATAAATAAACAAACAAACAAATAAATGATTTTTACAATTTATTCATTATATATTCCGATTGAAGCCCCCTCCCTCATCTCCACCCAGTCCTGCCCTCCTTCCCTTTTCTCCTCTATTCCCTTCCCCTAGTCCACTGAATTGGGCGTCCTCATATGCCATATGCCCATAGCTTATCAAGATTGCCTGGATCCTCTTCTTCCGTGGCCTGAAAAGGCTGCATCACCAGGGGCAAGTGATCAAAGAGCAAGTTAATGGAGTTCATGACAGAGACAGTCCATGCTCCCTTTGCTATGGGACCCACATGGAGACTGAGCTGCCAATCAGCTGCATCTGAGCAGGTGGTCGAGGTACTCTCATTAGGGAAACAACACCCTTCACAATAGCCACAAAAAACATAAAGTATCTTGGTAAAATGCTAACCAAGTAAGTGAAAGACTTGTATAAAGAAACTTCAAGTCTCTGAAGAAAGAAATTGAAGAAGATATCAGATCTTTCTTGATCATGGCTTGGTAGGATTAATAGTAAAAATGGCCATTTTACCAAAAACAAGCTACAGATTCAATACAATTCCCATCAAATTACCAACACAATTCTTTACAGAGCTTGAAAGAAAAATTCTGAACTTCATATATAAAAGCAAAAAACCCAGAATCGCTAAAACAATCCACAATCCTCTACAGTAGAAGATCTGGAGGTATCTCCACCCCTGATCTCAAGCTGTGCTGTAGAGCAACAGTAATAAAAATTGCATGGTACTAGCATAGAAACAGACTGGTGGATCAATGGAATCTACTGAAGATCCAGAAATAAACCCACATACCTATGCATACCTGATTTTTGACAAAGATGCTAAAACTATACAATGGAAAAAATAGCATCTTTAACAAATCGTTGCCTTTAAAAAAAATTCTGAGACAATTTTATTGTTTTGCTGAAAGTCACATATTTGCAGTCAGTCCATCATGACTTTGTGATGGTTATTTTATTGTATTATAAGTGTTTGTGTTTCTTAGTTTTAAAACCATAAAATAAATGAGACATAAACGTTTTGACTTTACGACTTTTCTTGCTTAGAACTTATGATGTTTTCTGCATGACTATAATAGTCACAAGCTCTTCTCTCCAAATTATTACTTTTCTTTAGATGTGATTAGCATGTGTCTTCAGTGCAAAGTTAGTTTTCACTTTAAGTAAATATTTTGTAGAAAATATCCATACTCCTAAAATAAACCTCTGCTTACGGAGGGACCATATTTTTTTTTCAGGAATTTATCATCCAAGTAGACTTAAAAATTCACATGGGAAACTTTGGTGAAATAACAGTACAACAATGTAAAACTGAGTAATCACATCAAGTAGTCTCAAAAAATTCAGTTGAGAATGAGCCTGGTAAAATACATTTGATACATTTATAGTTAAGTAAATTTCATGAAAGTGTAAAATGAATATGAAATAGAAGTTTAAATTTTAGGGTTTTAATATAAACTTATCTATATATTTTAATGTTTATGGTGACAATAGATTAGAGACTGATTTCATGTTTAATCAATGATAAACTGTGACAGTTAATGACTTATAAATATAATATTATTTCATTTATTTTAGCTATGAATTATAGTCAACTATCACAATGCCTATTTTGAGACTATTTGTTGGGCAAGTAGAGAAGTTTGTGGGTAGTATAGAAGGTACCTACTGTTTGCAAACCTTTTATTCAGCAGTTAAGTTACACTCATTGTCACCTGTGGTACTGACAGCAATGTCACAAAAAGATTGACAATATTTCTGCAAGGGTGAATAAAAGAGAAGCTAGATAATATATCCAAGTTAACTAGAATAAGTGGCAAGTCTTGGCTTTGAGCACAAGTCCTTCTGACTGCAAATTACAGGTGAGAAATTATTATAACTAGTAACCTGGATTGAAATTTTAAAATGTTATTATACTGTGTATGAAATATGTGTGGGGGTGTGCACATGCCATGACACACATATGGAGGTCAGAAGGCAGTTTCCTCCTACCTTTATGTGGGCTCTGAGGATTAAAATTCAGACCACTAAGCTGATGCATCCCAAGTGCTTTTACTTACTGACCCCTGAAAGTACTTTAAGATATCTTTATATTGAATATTTGTTGACTTTTTTCTTTTTATTCTTCTGTAAACAGTATACTAAATCTTCTACTTATGTAATAGTTACTTAGTATTCCATGAAGGACAATCATATTGGCCCATGCCTATAATCATAGCACTCAGGAGTCAGAGGCATGTGGATCTCTGTGAGTTTTAGGCCAGTATGGTATACATAGCAAGTCCAGGGATATTCAGGGCTATGAAGCAAAACCCTACATCAAAAGAAGAAAAAGAACAGGAGGAGGAGGAGGAGGAGGAGAAAGAGGAGGAGGAAGAGGAAGAGAAGGGAGAATAAGAAGGAAAGAAGGAAGGAAGAAAGGAAGGAAGGAAGGAAGGAAGGAAGGAAGGAAGGAAGAAGAAAGAAAGAAAGAAAGAAAGAAAGAAAGAAAGAAAGAGAAAGGAAAGAAGGAAGGAAGGAAGGAAGGAAGGAAGGAAAGAAAGAGAAAGGAAAGAAGGAAGGAAGGAAGGAAGGAAGGAAAGAAAGAAAGAAAGAAAGAAAGAAAGAAAGAAAGAAAGAAAGAAAGAAAGAAAGAAAGAAAGAAAGAAAAAGAAAGATTATGACAGTGGTGGTGCCTGTGCAAGCACAGAGGCCAGAAGAAGACACAGGCTCCCTCAGAGCTGCAGGTATTTGGGATAAATCTGAATTGTTATGATGGTTCTGAGATTGAAAACTGGTGCCCATGACTATGTAGCAATAGCTCCTTGTGACTCACCATTACTGTCTTTTCTAATAAATAATATTGCAAAGTCAATCCATAACTTCATATAAGTCAGGATAAATATACTGGCCAGGCCTGAACCTATACTTTTTGGTTGGTGGCTTAAGTAATGACATAAAGCTAGCTCTTCTTTCTGTAATTGTTCTGAAGTAATACACTGTTGCACATGTGTCTACTTATGAAATAGGTGTGTTTTGCACTAGAGGATGCCAGAAGTAAGAAGATGCTTTACTTTAAGATAATTATTTATTTATTAAAAGTAGTGACAATACTCTTGAGTTTTGACTTCTAGATAATAAAAGGAGAATTTATAGGGTATTGAGTTGTCTTAAGACTAATCATGACAGCTGTTTCTCTTCTGGCCTATCTTAGATGTTGACTTACCACTTAGATTGGAATATGGTATTTTCTCTGCAATTATGATGCCTTTTCTAGGTTTTTTTTTTCTTATAAAAAGTGAGTCTGTATTGTTGGGGAAGTGAAATTCCACATTGTTTTACTCTTGCCCTCTTTTTATCCTAATCAGTTTCATGCCAAGCTGTCTCTTCTGTTATAACATGAAATGCACAGTATTTGAGTGTAGCGATACAGATGGGAAAAAACCTGGGGTGTTTGTCCTACACTATTCAGCATTTATACATTGCCATCTGCTTCATGTGTTTCCTACTCTTTTAATTCCAGCTCCATTTTTTTTATTATTATCCAATTCTATCTTCTAGAAATAAGGCTTGAGAAATGGAAAAAAAGTACAAACAAGCAATACATCAGGGCTGGGTAAAGTACAGACCAGGATGGAAATCACAGTGCCTGGTTACATACATGTTCTGAACTCAGATTTCTCCTCTTTAAAACAGCTTTATCATCTGATAAAGCCTTACTTTGAAGTTTGTTATAAGAATGAGCTAATGAACCTAAATGAGCTAAAGAATCTAAAATATCCATTTTTTCTCCCCAGTGTGGAAAGAATTAAGAAAAAAATAAAAGGGTAATATATCACCACAAAAAAATGTTCATTTCACTTTTTTGTTTACTAAAATATGTGATATTTAATATTGTCCTAAGAACTTTATAGATATGAGCTAACTTTTCTTAAGTCTATCTCCCCACAAATATATGCAACTATTGTACTCATTTTACCACACTAAAGAGTAACCAATCTCTGGAGAGTTAACTGTTATGGTAAAGCCCACACAGCTGGCCTTTGTTCCAGGTTGTATTTTAGTCAGGAGGTCAAACTACTGTGTCATAATCCTAACCCCACCATGACATACTGTTTCCTCAGTGTTGAAGAAAATGGGGTTTAAGGAGATACAGATTGTTTAGGGACTGGGAATTTTCCCCTGGCTTCTTTTTCACTCCTAGACTTCCCATTGGCTCTTTGCATGCTGCCTCTTTCTACACTTTTACCCCAAACTGGCTATTGTACCAACAAAGCTTCCATCATTTTATGGTGAGTGGTGTGTTACAGAATGAGAGTGGGCCAATCAGACCTGGGAAAATGGATTACCATCTTTTTTTTTTTTTCTTATTAGTTACATTTTGTTAACTCTGTATCCCAGCTGTATCCCGTTCCCTCATTCCTTCCCCAATCCTACCTACCCTCCCTCCTTCATCTCCTCCCTGCCCCTTTCCAAGTCCACTGATAGGGGAGGACCTCCTCCCCTTTCATCTGACCCTGTTTTATCAGGTATCTTCAGGACTGGCTGTAAAGTCCTCTTCTGTGGCCTAAGTGGGGAGGTCAAAGAACCTGCCATTGAGTTCCTGTTAGAAATAGTCCTTGTTCCCCCTTACAATGGGAAACCAACTGGTTACTGAGCTACCACGGGCCACATCCGAGCAGAGGTTCTAGGTTATAGCCATTCATGGTCTTTGGTTGAGTGTCAGTCTCAGAAAAGACCCTGTGCCCAGATATATTTGGTCCTTATGGAGCTCCTATCCTTTCCTCATCATACTAACTTTACCCCCTCTTTCATAGGATTACCCATCTTACAGGACTGCTGGTTCTTCCACTAGAGGAACTGTCCTACTTATTGGTGGCCTAATGAGAGAGCTAATTTATGGGCTTACTATAAAAATACAACTGGCCTTTACTAGAATTATCATAATTCTCCACGAATATCTAGTGAAAATATTATTACAGGCGTAGAAAACCCACTTCTATCTGGTTTTAAACTCATCTTATTTAAATACTTAGAAGCCCTACGTGGCATTTAATTTGAAAGCTAGCTGTCCCCCCCCCCCCATTTTAACCACATATACAAATTGCCTCAGTTTTCTATCATTTACTTTGGCCTTTAAAAGCATTAGCATTAGCAACAATATTGTTAATAATGGTGTTTTCTGGATGTTTAAAATGGCGCTTCTGGCCTCATGGTGTTATGATTAAAATCAGAAACTGAGATGAAGCTGCTGTTCTCCTATGCAGATGAGGAAGAGACAATTAAAAGTGTGTGATTATAGGGGAGTAAAAATGTCAAGAAAATGTCACATCAAATGTCTCCACTCTACACAGGTTATAAGTAAGTGTAAAACTTCATTAACAAGGCAGGGCGAGCAAGTAAATTATGCTTTGAAATGCAACTCTATTAAAATGTGTCAATTATAGCAGATAGTATGCATTATACAGAACAATTTAAAAACAATAAAAAAGCACCCTGACTTTTTCTATCCTGATTGTCTTTCTTTTTTAAGCGGTAAAAATAGGAGTAACACAGAGAAAGCAAAAGTCATTATGAAAAAAACTAGCCTGGCTGATTTTTTCACTCAAGTGGACATTTCACCTCACTGCTGTCTTTGTTTCTGTTGGGAAAATTATATTCCAATCCCTTTATAAAAGAAATTCAGTTGTTTTACTTTTCTGAAGTTCCCACTGAGTCAGTGTTTAGCAGATCTCAGGATTTACTAAGCATGTGAGCTGAGTAAATACAAACCTAAGTCGACTGGCACGTGACTGGGATTTACTTAGCATTTATACATGAAATGTGTACCTGGATCTTAGGTTTGGCTTCATTGGGTTTCTTTACTGGCTGCCTTCTGTGGGGGAGGTTGTGTCCAAAACTTGAAAGCTTCCTGCCTGTATTTCTTTGGCTCCCTTGTTCAGCTCAAAGAGGCAGTCATATTTTTAAGTGAAAAGGACAGGGTGGGAAAAAGGGGAAGAAAGAAGGAGCAGGATGAAGAAAGAAGACAAAAGAAGAAGAGGAAGTGAGAGGAAGGAAAGGAGCATCCTTAGACCTCTCTCTGATTCAGTTATCTTGCATCGCTCACTCACTCTCACCAAGCACATCTACAGACCCTGATTTAAGCTCAGGGTGGAAGTACCCCTGATCATTAAGATTAATCTGAGATGAAGGTTCTTGTTATATGGTCCCATGAAGATTCCATCACTGTGTCTTTATAATAGGAAAGTTAAAAAAGCAATCAGAAAACACATTTTATTCCCTGAAGCTAAAGCCTACATTTTTTTAAAAAGGCAATGTCTGTTAGCAAAATGTGAACCTCATCTGTGGTTTCAGAAGTTAGGATTAAGACAGGGCAGGGGATGGAGATACAGTGACTGGACATGGCATGTTGGATCCTCATGGTATAGGATAGTTTTCTTCCTGTATCTGGCTAGTATCTGATGGATATTTTCACTTTCTTAGCTACATATTAATGATATAAACTTCTTCCTCTATCAATTTTGCTTCCATTAGTAAAAGTAAAATTTACCTGAGAATATAAAAATTTCCAGGCTGTCTGTGCATAATAACTTAAATTAATGAAGTATCATAGCTGTATCTAATGCTCCATACTGTTCACTAAGACCGCCTGAGGCACCTCCACAAACTCATGGTGAGACTAGGACATTTCATTCAAATGTTGAAGGAAACAGGAATATGCAGCATCTGCTGATCACTATAGTTTTGTGCACACCGTAGTTGAGTTAGTTCATAATTCTTATATGACCAAGCTCTATAATTGAGTCTTACAATTGAAAACCTGTTTTTTTTTTTACAAGTTCTAAACAAACAAACAACATGAATTGGAGGTGCAGGTGGCACAATGTCTAACATGTCTCACAGGTTTAAGAAATTGAACAGGATCCACAAGGAATTACAACCTTCTGGCAATTATGCCTATTGAGAAGGAAATAAATACACTATTGGGTTAATTGTTAGTTGGCTGAGAAGTTGGGCATCACTGAGTTGCTTGGGCATAATTATTTCATACATGTAATTGCCTTCTATTTGTTTGCTTTGGATGTAATGCAAAAGCTAGTGAGATGCTGAGTGCTATGAGATGGTAAAATTTGGAAATAGCTACATTGTACTATTTTCTGATTGGTTGATTGCCTACAATTGTTTAAATCAGGTCAGAGGTTAAGTGGCTAAAAAACTCAATGATGTAATTTGAAGTTCTCTGTCTTTTGAAAGAGCATGTTTAATGGATAAGTGTTTTGACCATAACTCAGGCTCATAGTTCTGAGCAAATGCTCAGGTTTCCAGGTGCTTCACTGTACTTGATAGGCCTTAGGGACCACATGTGGCTTCATGGTGCAGCTGTCATAAATATGTTTTGGGGTCATGTTAGCAGGTTTCCATTGTGCTCAGCTGGCTTTTATTCTGTCAGGAAAACAAGAGAAAGGAATTGGAGGCCACTAGCTTTTAAATCCCTGTGTTGGGATCCTGCTCCCCACAATAGCTTTTATATTTTATGAATTTGCCTCTCTGAAGCTTAGCATCCTTGAGGCCCAGAAGACATAAAATGCTTCAATATGCATGGCATGCCAAAAAGCTTAGCCAACTGTGAGCATTTTTTAAAAAAATCCTATCAACATAACTATTTACAATGTGTCTACCTTGTGCCTCCTCTTTGTCTACAGAGGCAAAATCGTAAGGTGGATTTTCTTTAATCTTGAAGCAGCAGCAGCATTATAACAGGAGCTAGGACATAGTTCAGTAACAGAAGCAGCAAGAAGGTGCTGGAGTTTGGAAATGTAATAGGAATGGAGAGGAACAAAGGTTAATTTCTGAAGAAAAGGACTAGATACTGTTTTGGTGAAAGTGTCATCATTCCCAGTGGGGCTTTATGCATGAATGGTTGACCTGTTCAAAGGCGAAGTTTAACATACTTGAGACACAGGGAAGAGGGCCAGTGAGGTCTTCTGGCTGAGGAATAAGCAGCAGTCACAGCAGGGAGAAGGGAAAATAGTCTGGAATACGACATAGGTAGAATGGAGTTGATAGTCACCTTTATTTCTTGGAAACAATATTATTTTCTGCAAATTGAGCTAGATTTTGTAGTTGCAGATTTTGAGCAGAGCCAGGAAAAGCTTCAGCAGTCCTGAAACATGGACATTCAGAAGGGCTAAGAGCACATGGAAGCGTGTCTGCCATCGTCTCTGTATCTTCTCTCAGCCCCTCCACTGCTTCCTCTTCACCTTTGACCCCTGCTGCTACTCTTGTGCGCTAGGATTGCGTCTCTGATGCATAGGCTTCTCAGCTTTGACTTCCGGAAGTTGTAGTTCTTTTATATATATATCCAATTCAACAAGAAATTTGTTATTTCTGGCTAGGATCTGGATGCACATTCTATGGGAATTTATTATGAAGTTATATAGCCATGAATTTGTGAATAATCCAAAGAAAAATTGGAAGTCTACTGCATATTATTTACCATTTTCTCTGTCATGGGATTAATTCTTATGTGATAAATCAGAAAGACTTATTCCTAAAACCATCTTGAACAGTTGGTTGAACAGGGTCCAAATTATCTGATCCTAATATTCCTACAGAATCCTGACTCTATCCCTACAGAATCTAGTGAAAAGGGTAGATGCTGTAGGTATCTATAGCAATGAGGTAGCCTTGCTTAACATGGCGGGGATATATAATATTAGGGTACTCCATATTAAAAGTATCATTACGTGACATTGAAATTTCATGTAATTATTCTTTTAAAACTTTTAGAATTTGACAAGGACCCACTTGATTGATCCTGTATCATCTATGTCTAAATTTGGACATCATTTGTCTGAGTAGGAGACACTATGTTAAATTAAAATGAATTAATAACATATACAGCATTTCTTAGTTAAAACTTGGGTTTATCAGTAATGCAGCATTCCATGACTGGTAGAGATGAACTTGAAGTTGATCTTTTAGTCTAACATGTAAAAATAAAAATTGAGACTTTTAAGAAAATGTATAAGGAAGGAGGTCAAACCATAGATAGCAAGTGCACTGAGACTTCCATTACATAATGGGTATTTCTTTATAACCACAAGCACTTGTATTATTTCATAAAATATTTATCTTTGTACACAATGCTGTTCTGGCAAAAATGAATATATTTTATTTAAAGGCACCAGAAGGTTTCCATGGATATGGCTTCTGTAGGAAGGGGCTAACTTTCTTTTTAAACATTTCTGTGTATTTTTCAGTTTCCACTATGTACCAGACCAGCTGATTAAATGGTTTATCAAGAACTTTTATTATTATTATTATTATTATTATTATTATTATTATTATTATTATTAATTTGGGAGAGTTCAAGACAAGGGTTCTCTGTGTAGCCTTGGCTGTCCTGGACTTGCTTTGTAGACCAAGCTGGACTTGAATTTACGGAGCTTTGCCGGCCTCTGACTCCCGGACTGCTGGGATTACAGGCATGTACCATAGTGCCTGGCTTTCTCAAGAATTTTAAACACACAGATGTAAAGAAACTATAAATAAACCATGCCTTCTGATGTCTCTTTTCCCTAACAAAATCTTCTGTTTTTCATTCTGATCCTAAAAATGCTATGAAGTTTTAAAAGAACTGAATTAAATTAAATTTAATTTTCCATAAATAATTTGTATGCCCTATTGGAGAGCTAGAGACATAGCTAATGAACATTTAACGATCATTGTGCTATTTTCTCATCTAGACTCCCAGAAAAAAACATATTCAATTAATCTAAAATGTCACTCAAGGAATCTTATAGATAAAGCAAACTATATGATAAAAACATTTTTGACCAATTGATAAAATATATCGTGTTGAATCTTGAATCTTGGGTCAGCAATAGAGTGTGTACTTACCATGGTCAAGGCCCTGAGTTTCATTCCCCAATGGAGAGATAAAATATGCACAGAGGGGAACCTCACACACTCTAATACAAAAATGAGTCGATATATTTCCTGATTATACCTGAGATAGGAATAGGATTGGAGTTCAGTCTTGATCTACCAGGTACCCACAAGTATATAGCTTCTGTGGACTTCAGATTCCTTGTGTCCAATACATGAGCCTACGTGGTCTCTTACAGGGGACAGTCAATAGAGACAATGAGTAAACACCATCATTATTTATTTTGAACAGAATCAAAGATGATAAAGACAGGCTAAGGAACACCAGAGGAAAGAAAAAAAAATCTCCCCATTGTTCTAGCCCATGAACAATGAATTTCTGTCAAGCATGGATAATTATGATAATGCAGAGCTACTGCTGGTGGACATATTTTGTCAAGATTTGGGGATGTTTTGTGCACTAGAATAATGAAATAGCTTTATGTCCAAAACTTATTCCATATAGCATATAAAACAGAGCATCAGACAAAATTTAAAATAAGTAGAAATATGCCAGTTTTAAGTTTAATTTAGGATAATAAGTAGTCATAAAAGTTGTGACCACACAACTGTACTGTTAGTAGTCATGTAAAAAATGAGGAGAGAAAATTTTTATCTTTTTATGTAGGATTCAATAAATAACTCTTCTGATAGTTGCACTACATTTCTTCAGTAAGTTGAAACAATGTTTAAAAGACACTAGGAATTTTCAGGAGCAGCTGTGATTTGGATTTATCTGTATCCAATCAAATGAGAGCACCTTAGAAGAATTGTGTTAACCTATTTTTTGTCCTTAAGCCAGAGTCACAAGACTAGATAGAACTGTCTATTAACATATCTGAATGTTTAGTATGAACTAATATAAGAGAAAAGGAGTTGTAAAGACCTAGAAAGTTCCTCACCATACAGCAGAATACACAGGACAATTTCCAAGACAAAGAACCCACTGGCCAGAGATTATGGTTTTCCATAATCTCTGAAGTCTCCTCACTTTCTTTTTTTTATAATGTTTTTATTAATCACTGGTTATTTACTTTGTATCCCAGTTGTAGCCCCCTCCCCCATTCCCTCCCAATCCCACCCTCCCTCCCTCATCTCCTCCCTGCACCTTTCCAAGTCCACTGATAGGGGAGGTGCTCCTCCCCTTCCATAGACCCAAGCTTATCAGGTCTCATCAGGACTGGCTGCATTGTCCTCCTCTGTGGCCTAACAAGGCTGCTCCTTTTGCAGGGGGTGGGGGAGGGGGTCAAAGAGCCAGCCATTGAGTTCATGTCAGAAACAGTCCCTGTTCCCCTCACTATGGAACCCACTTGGAGACTGAGCTGCCATGGACTACATCCAAGCAGGAGTTCTAGTTATATCCACATATGGTCCTTGGTTGGAGAAACAGTCTCATAGAAGACCCCTGTGCCCTCACTTTCTAACAGGCTAGTTCTCTGCTAACTTCTGACTCTTTGCATATTCTGTCCAGACCAATGGGAACTTAAGGCAAAATTGTGGCTGGAAAGAAACCTGCCTACAGAAATCTGTCTTCCACATTCAATCCTCATTACTAGAAAAAAGGAGGATTTTAAAAGTACTCTATTGTTTATAGTGTCCTAGTTCATCCTAAACACAATATAGCCATCAAAAAACAATCTGCTGATGAAATAAATAAGTGAAATGAGAAAAAATAAATAAAGGGACTTTGGGGAAAAACATAACATGTGTGCTTTGGCATTTTGGCCACTGAGGTAATCTTAAATGCAAAATATTAGAAATCTGAAAATAAAGATCAAATAAAAATTGATAGAACAAATAGGGATTTTGTATAGATAGTTGCTTACATATTTTATTACTGTTTGATGAGCTGTAAAAAAACAAAGACATTTTTCAGCCCTTTTGCCAGATTTATGATGGTATGCCTACTAAATCAGGCATCATTAATACATCACAATTTCACCATTGTTAATTTACATTAATTCATCTTCATTTAGGAGACAATGTTTACCTTCTCATTGCTGCTATTTCTCTTTAACAATGATCAGTTAAAGAATATAGTCCTTCACAGTTTGTCCTCTAAGTCATCAATTTTAGTTAAAAACATAAAGACAGTTGTTTTAAATACTACCTAAGACATGAACAAAGGGCTACAAATTCTCTAGATAATCATTGACTTAGTGACTCAGCTGAATTAAAATTGTAGATGAGCATCTAACTCAGCAAAAAGAAAATGGTGTCTCCTGTCACCAATGTGACTAATCTATCACCCCCTTTATCTTGAGTATCCATGTATCAGACTTTCCTTTTTTTACTGAAGCAATAATAACTTATCAGACTCTTAACATGTCTAAGAATGTGAAATGTTTGGAGAATTTAAAGAGAAACAGACACTTCAAAAGTAAAATTATCGTCTCCAGTTGACAAAAGAAGCCCCATGAGTAAATGATACTTGCTGATAGGCTTAATGACCTAAGCTCTATCCCTAGAACCCATGCATAGAAGCAGAGAATCAACTCCTGCAAGTTGTTGTCTGACCTCCACAAGCATGCTATGTTGCATGCACATACTGATACATATATACACACACCTAAATAAAATCTATATACAGATATACAGGCAGGCAGATGATATCATTCATCATTCATATTTCCAAAGAATGTTCAGTGTCATAGGGGATAAAGCATGAGAACATAAAAGTTTCAATGTGTAGGGTCTTAATTTAGGAAAGTGATGAAAAAAAAAGTATTTATGGAATAAATTTTCCTACTGAAGACCATCAGTGTTTCTATTGTTTTCTCAAAATTTATGTCTGTTATTCATGAAAAAGAATGAGAGGTCCTTCCTACACAATGTAAATGTTCTTACTTCATGGCCTTGGAATAACATTGCATTACTTGTAACAGAAGAAACTTATGTTGGCACACAGATACGTTAGCAGTTTAACTTACCACAATTAGAAAGGAAAAAAATTATGAATGCAGCCAAAGAAATGTAAAAATGTATTTTATATTAATATAAAAATACAAAAAAATTAAAAACACATCTAATATATTCAAAGATTATCTGAGATTAATTAAAAGTGATATTATATATTTGAACTCAACCTTTATATCTTTTCTGGTTTAGGCCTGTGATATTGTAGTTTAAGGTTCATTCTTGTTGATTCAATCTCTTGAACCCTGAGGCCACACACTGAGGTATTGTACTCTAGAAGAACCTGCTAATGGCCACAGCAGTGTTAGGCTAATACTGTTTCAATGTGCTGGTCTTTATATGAGTGCTTGGCATGTCTAATCAAAGCCTCATGTCTTAGTTAGAGTTTTTATTGCTGTGAAGAGACACCAAAGGCAATTCTTATAAAGAACAACATTTAATTGGGGATGGCTTTACTAAATCAGGGGTTTAGTTCATTACCATTATGGTATGAAGAATGGCAGCATCCAGGCAGATGCTAGAGGAGCTAATAAGTCTACGTCTTAATCCAAAGACAGCCAGAGAATCCTGCCTTCTGCAAGCAGGCAGGAAGAGGCTCTCATTCCACACTGGGTGCAGCAGGAGCAAAGGGAACCTCAAAGCCCACCCCAAAATGACACCTCCTAACCTCTCCCTGTGGGTCAAGCATTCAAACACATGAGTCTGGGGGGGGGGAGAGTTAAACCTATTCAAACCACCACACCTGGTTTGAGAGAACTATGGATCTGAATTTAAAATGAGTAATCAAACTATTACAATGCTTGAGTAATTTCCCAAAGCATCTTGTAAATATCTTTTCTTATCTAATCTGAAATGTAGCCTCAACTTGCTCTCATGATCCCTCTGAGTTCTCCTCTTAGGTCTGCTCTCAAAGTATAACAAAATGTGTACTTTAAAGATTTTATATATATATATAATCTTTATTTTGTACAGTGAGAACTTCAGAGTCAAGTGTCTGTAGAAACCTGATTCTGCAAAAGTCTGCAGAGGAAAATTCTTCCTGGGTGGCTTTTGGCTTCTTCTATTCCTTGGAAGTTCTTGACATCATTAATCCTTGGCAGACCTTGGCATTTCTTGTACAAATTATCACCTCCATGTCTCTCCTCATTTTCACACAGTGTTCTCTGTGTATGAATGCCATTTTACATTTGAACTTTATTTTTATAAGAAAACCAATTAGGTTGATTAGAACCCACTTTCATGACCTCAGCTCTATTTGATTATTCCTATAAAGACCTAGTTTACCAAGAGAGGTAATTTTCATTAATGGGCTTCAATGTATCTTCTGAGGGTTTTTTTGTTTGTTTGTTTGTTTGTTTTTGTTTTTGTTTTTTGTTTTTTGTTTTTCTTTTCCTGAGGGGGACAAGATAATTTTATCCTCAACAAGTTTGTTTCTCGTAATTATGTTGTAAGTACATTTTAACACTCAGAAACTGACAGAATAATTAATCAAGTTATATTTCTAATGACAATTGTGAGCATAACTCCTGCCTCCAAAAAAAAAAAGGAAAGAAAAGATCTATTGCTTTTTTTTTTTCTGAGATGAGATTTTTCAACTCTACTCTTGGAATGTATTAGGCAGACTATGATAAATTCAAAGGGCCAGGGTTAGTCCTGTGGATTGTCTTCTTAGGATCGCTCTCAAAGTGTTATAACATGTGTACTTTAAATAAAAAACATGTACTGCCTTATTTTGGAGGGTGAGAACTTCAAAGTCAAGTGTGTGTGAAACCCTATTCCTGCAAAAACCCACAGAAGAGAATCTTTTCTGGATTTCTAGATTCTAGAGACAAAAATAATCAATCTGAAAATGCTTATATGTAGAACATTCTTTTATCTTTTGAGAAAAAATAGACTTTTATCTTCCCTATATCTTATCTCTCATACTACTATAAAAAAATTCAACACAGAATATTTGTAAGATTTTTCATTCATTCTGACAATAGATTGTAGAAGATAGCTAGCTCATTCTCTCCTTCTGTGTTTGGATGTTCAAGTTTTTTTATAAACTCTTGTAATTTTTCATTTAAAAAAGTTCATATTTACTCAGCCACGACATACTTGATAGAATTATAATAATTTTGTTATGTACTATATAAAATGTTGTACATACCCTCAGATATCATTTTTGAAATAAGAAATTTCTCTGCATCCTTGTGACTAACATAGTATATGGAATATGGTAGATGCAAATTAAATAACTTCAGGGTAAATTTAGCAATGCTACAGAAACCAAAATGGCTGACAACAAATTCATTCATACCTCATAGTGATGAAAGATGATCGAATTCATATTGTGGGCATCCTGTGTACCATGGTTGTGAGTTCACAGATACTGTTACATATGTGTTTTTATTTTAATTTTCATTGTATTTCACATGAAATTTTAAGGACGTATAGGAACTGTAAGAGGAGGATAAGTTTGTAAATAAGTGAGAAACTGGGGGGTTATTAACATAAAGATGTTAGTGAGAGGTAATAGTAGATGGACATGATCAAAATGTCCAGCTTTGTATATTACATTCTGTCCACCAAAGGCTCAGGAATCATGGCAGAAGAAACTTTTGAAAGATTGTTAGATCGAGACGGGGTGAATGACTAAAAGGAAGATACATTCTTGGTTAGATAGCAGGACAGTTGCACAAATGTTGCTAGTTGTGACAGAATCTATAAGATCTGTGTAAGCCCAAGAATGACAAAAATATCAGCATGAAACGGGAAGATGGGCACGAATTCAAATCCCTGGCTGAGGAGTTATTAACAATTGGTAAATACTGGGAGAAAGAATGTTAGTTTTCCTTAAGAATATGGCTGGTGGTAAGTTGCTCACATGCCAGGTGAAGGCCACACATACAGGTTGTATATGAGTTTAGAAACAAAAGAGGGCACAATGTTGAGTAGGTAAGGAGGGGAAGGCACGTCTAGGAAGAGATAAAGGAGGGGTGGATATAATTAAAATACATTATACAAAATTCTCGTTAATATAGAATGGATAAAATGCATTAATACATATTTTTAAAGAATAACTACAAAAAATAACAAAGAAAAGAAAAGTAGAAAATGAGTGACCCAGAAACATCAGCATTAGAGGCACAATTTGAAAGAAGAAGGTGAAGAAAAGAGAGAATAGAGCAATTACTGCAGCTAACAGAGTCTGAGAGTGTGTTTAAATCAAAACACACAGTAGTAAGAAGGCAAGGGAGCACCTAGGTGGATGCAATGGGGGAACTGACATCCTAGCACAGAAATAGAAATATGAAGACACCAATATGAAACCATTGCCACAAGGCAGGTGCCATGGACCGGCCCAGTCGGGCTCCAGTTGTCCGAGGGAGAACAAGGCTTTGGACAGGAAGACACGGTTTCGGCGAAGAATTGACAGACAGAGACACCTTGATGGTTTTGACTCTGCTGCAATTTTACTGAAGTCAAGCTAGTATTTTTATAGTGATCTCACAAGGAAGCATGTTAAAATTGGCATGCTTTTCAGAACATTTAGACTTTTACCAAGGATACAAAGTTTATGTTTTAACATAGGGCAGTGTCCACAAAAGAAATCTTTGCCTAGAAACTTTCTGATCAACGCAAACAAGAAACAAAAACCTCAGACTATAGTTTCATTATCACTGACTAGTGAAGAGGAAAGTCAGGAGCTGTAATAGTCCTCCAAGCCAAGTCGAATACCTGCCAAAGTCTAAACACACCTTTGTCAACCATCCTCCCTTATGTCCTGCTAAAGATTTATGATCTTCCCTAGAAACAAGATGCTGAAGGGAGGGGTAAACTCGTGCCAGCTGTACTTCTCCTGTTATTTTTTCTTAAGAAGGAGCCAATTATTTCTATTTCTATTATTATAATGTCTTCTGATACTAAATCTAATTCATTACTTTTCTTAAACTTATTCCTTTTATATATTATTTTTATTAAAGCCTTTAACAATCTACTAATAATAAATTTCTTTATAAAATTAGTTGTGCTGTTTCAGGAGTCACAGAGAAAGATCAAAGATTTCATTATTCCAGCCCCAGAGCCACAACTGAAGAAGTGTAGAAATCTCAGAACACGTCTCTTTTCCAAGTGGGATGAGTCTGCCAGGGACCTTCCAGGGGGCGAATTTCTGGAGAAAGCGTATCCCCCGCCCTGTAGCATATGCTACTATGGCAACACTGGCATAGGTGTAGCAGGAATGGGTTGGTTGGAGCAGGTATCAATAGTGTTAAATCACATAGCAGCTGAGAATGGATTAAAGGGCTTGGACACCACCATACTGAAACCTGAAGGTAATTGGAAACTTTGAATGAGCTTAAACACACACACACACACACACACACACACACACACACACACACACACAATCATTGTATCTGAAATAATCAGGCCCGGAAAAATGTTCAGGAGGCTATAATAAAAACTACAGGAATAACAATTTGTGAGTATCTTTTATTTCTTTTGTACAGTTGGCTACTGTGCTTAGCACATGTTAATCTTAGGGGAAATAACATAATTAGGCACTACTTTTACTACCACTTCTCAGATGAGAGAAATAAAACACAGAGAGATTAAATATTCTGCTCCAAATTATACAAGTGGAAGATGGTAGGCCCTAAGTCAAACCAAGCAGCCTTGGTCAATATTGTAAATAACTGTGCTGTTTGTTCTCCCCAAAATCTTACAGCAAGAGGCAAAAACACATGCTACACACAACTGTGATCATGAAGTCATAAAAAATGTGATCAGAGTATGGGAGATTTGGAACTGAGAACATAGCCCAGCTGATAAAATGCTTACCTGGCAAGCCTAAGAGCCTGAGTTTGATCTCCAGAGCTCATGTGGGAAAACTAGGAGTGGTGCTGCTTGAGGCGAGGCGAGTGTTGGAAAGCAGAAAGAAGATCTCTGGGCTATTTGGCTGGACATTTTAACTACCTGGTAAGCTCTACCAGAGCCCACCAGCAGAGAACAGTTCTTGAGTCGGGAGGGAGGATTGAGAGAAAATTTAATAAACCAACACACTACACATGGGATGTAGAAACTAGTCACCTGTTTATTCCAGTAATCCCTTTTTAAGTCAGAGCAAAAGCACCTCAGTACAATGAATGAATTCACAGGGAAGTCAAAACTTCTTAACCTCACCACCTGTCTGTGTGATCCTCACACAAACAAAAGGTGTGTACTTGACAAGACATCCCTCCTGCTATCTCAAACAAAAGGAGATAGACTTGGCAGCAAATCACTGACCCCAGTGAAGGCCAGTGTGAAAGCATGTCTTCCCTCTGAGATCTAAATTACAAAGCAGCCTGGCTGACCAGTGGCTTCCCACAAAGCTCCAAACTAGTGACCATTCCTGCCAAAGGAAAGTTAACATTTCCTGGATAAAGACACCCAGTGTTGTCACTTGCCTACCCCCATGAGTGAATGTTTGCATGTCCTCATGCATGTGCACATGCACACAGACACGCTGAGGCAAGCCTGCACACGTGCGCGTGCGCACACACATGCACACAAGCACAGGCACTCACACAGAGCTCAGTTCTTTTTCTGTCTGCTATGTCTGCCTACTGGACCATGTTTACTCACACACATACATACAAAATATTTTATGGTCTTTAAAGTTGTTATTATTATTATTATTATTTACAATTTATTCATTTTGTATCCCAGTTATAGCCCTTCCCTCATCTCCTACTGGTACCACCCTCCCTTTCTCTTCATCCCCTATCCACCTCCCCCAGTCCACTGATAGGGGAGGTCCTCCTCTCCTACTATCTGACCCTAGCCTATTAGGTCCCATCAAGACTAGCTGGATCCTCTTCCTCTGTGGGCAGGCTAGGTCACCCAATAGGGAGGAGTGATAAAGGAGCAGGCAACTGAGTTCATATCTGAGACTGTCTCTTCTTCCCTTTCTAGGGAACCTACATGGAGACTGAGCTGTGTATGGGCTACATCTGAGCAGGGGGTCTAGGTCCTCTCTATGCATGGTCTTTGCTTGATGCATCAATCTCTGCAGGCTATCCTGGGCCCAGCTCTTTTGGTTTTGTTGGTTTCCTTGTGGGACTCTGTCCTCTGGACTCCCTGTGCTCTGTCCAAAGTTTGTCTGTCTCTGCATCTGCTTCAAACCCCTGCAGGGTAGAGTGTTTTAGAGAACATCTATGGTAGGCTCCCATCCTGTTCCTCTTCTTCTACTGCTTCCAGTGTCTATCCTGTTTTCTCTTCTGAATGAAAATTAAGCATCTTCCCTAGGGTCCTCCTTGTTGTTTAGCTTCTTTAAAGGTCTGTAGATTTTAGTATGTTTACCCTATATTATATGGCTAATATCCACTTATAAGTGAGGATATACCATGCATGTCTTTCTGCTTCTGGATTACCTCACTGAGGATGATCTTTTCTACTTCCACCCATTTGCCTGAAAATTTTATGATTTCCTTGTTTTTAATAGCTGAGTAGTATTTCATTGTGTAAATTTACCACAATTTCTGCATCCATTCTTTTGTTGAGGGATATCTGGCTTGTTTCCAGATTCTGGCTATTAAGAATAAAACTGCTATGAATATTTAGCAGCAAATGTCCTTGTTGTATGTTTAAGCACCCTTAGGATATATAAAAAAAACTAACATAAAATATGGAAAAATTTAACTGTAGCTATTTGAAACATATATTACAGGCCTGCATAATTTATAACGTTATTTTGGGGAAATAAGACTTATTGTTCTGTTCTCCAAAATGGTCTTTGCTGAAGCTGTTAAATTTCTGGTTTTTATTTGTTTTTGTTTTTGTTTTTTTCTTGATTTACCTTTGAGCACTTTTGATTTCTATTGCCAGTTTAGTTAAATTACAAAATATTGGGACCAATGAGTGCATTTTTTATTTCTCATATTTCTATAAAAGTTTTACTCTGAAAAAGTAAAAGAATAAACATTAATTTAAAAGAAATTATCAAATTCAGTCTAATCTTTATTATGTAATCAGTTTTAATATACATGAAGTCAAATAATAAATACATTGAGTTGAGACAAATGAAATCGAATCATTTCAAACTATAAACAGACAACATATTTATATTTAAAGTCCAGTAGAGTTCCACTTTATTATAAAAGTAACTTACATTCCCTTGTTTCAGTTGATATCTGGGAGACTTGCCTCTGTCTGCTAACCTAGTCCTACTCCAAGAAGCTTCTAGAGTCCTTACAATCTAACCTAGATTGAGCCTAGAAGGTTTTCAGCCTCTGGGACTTACTGCTTAATAAGCTCACCTTTTTTGTTTTTTTCTGAGCACATAGCTAGCTGGTTCAGCAATTCTGGCTCAAACTCCTCTCCCAGCTGACTTGTTCAATCTGGCTTCTCTCTCAGCCCCTGAATTGCTCTGCTTGGCCTCAAACTAACTCCAACAATCTGCTCTAATCTTCTGGCTCCTCTTTTTCTTGAGCATTCTGCCTCCACCTGTGTCTAGCTTGTTTTCTCATTCAACCTCTCTTTGTCTTCAGTAAAACTGCCTTTTCTCTCTCTCTTGCTCTGTGTCTCTCTCTTTCTCTCTGCATTGCCCTTTAAGTAGCTTCTCTTTCCTCTCTTCTCTCATGAGAGTTGGATGTATCCTATTCTGTCAAATCTTTTTCTGATTCATCACCTTTTCTTCCACTTAATCAGGCATCACTTTCAAACATGGGTGCTTCCTTTTACAAACTTTGTTTGGGATTAAAGGCATGTACTGCCATGACTTGACCTAATCATCTCTCTCTCTCTCTCTCTCTCTCTCTCTCTCTCTCTCTCTCTCTATATATATATATATATATATATATATATATATATATATATATATATATATATATATATATAGAATGGCTTTGAACTCAGAGATCTGCTTGCCTCTGTCCTAGGATTAAAGGTGTGTCTGTCTGTATTCCAGCTGGATCACACAGTTCTGATTATGATCTCTTGCCGGAGCAGCCATGTTCTGACTTAAAATTCCTCTACACTTGATTGCTATGAAACAGATTTAAAAGGTTGAACTAGTTCATCTGAGATTGATAAATGAATTTACTTCTCAGAATTTTCAATTTTAATACAAATTTGACAATAAAATTCCAAGTATAGTGCAACTAATGTTAATTAAAATTTTATCACAGGTAGCAGAGAGTTATATCTGTAGATGGGTGCTAGAAGGGGCCTATTAATAACATTTGAGTTTGGTTCAATAATTTGGGGAAAGGTCTAGATTGGAATGTGAACTAGATAGGATGTCATCAGATATTCCTCTCTTGTTTTTTCTTCATTGTGTGTTGCTGACATACATAGTCTCTCTTCACTTCTTTCTTTTCTTGCTTTGCCTTCTTTTTACCAAAAGAATAATCTTAGTAACTCAGTTACTTCTGTCCTTTAGTTTTAAAAACTGTGCCTAAGTTTTGAAATGAGACCATTAATGTGAAGCATTCAAATGATAAGAGCCAATGTCTCTTTGTTTTAAAGTCTCCTTTGTACTGTCTCCTTTGGGTAAATGAAAATATGGTTACCTGGAACCCTGGCAATACAGGCCTTCCTTTGTTGGTGTTTGCTTTATAGCTTGGAGAAATCTGAATTCATATGGCTTGATTATTTCTTTACATCCTCTGGATAATCTTGAATATTTTGATTACATTTATTTATGGTCTCATTATTCTCCTAATAATTATCTTATTATAGCCAGGGCTCAATTTTCTGCATTTAAACTGTAATAATGAAAGGAGAGACTCAGCAGGCCATTTCTTTTAGTCCAAAAGGCTGCCAGTAAAAGAATTTTCCTGCTTTTATTTTTTATTTCCTTTCTTCTCCTGTAAACTAAATAATAAATGAAGTTCACTAGGAATCTTCCTATTTAAATACCACCAAACAGTTTTGCTCCTTTTGTAAATTAAATAAATAGTTATAGAAGTTAATCTTTACTATTTTTCACCATTTAAATGGCTAAGGGAGCTTACATTTTTGCCTCATCAGTTCTACAGACATACAAGTTGGGCCTCTGTTGTATGCACATTGTTAGGAACTGGAACTGAGAACTCACAGAAAGCCTTTCTGAGACTCTAGCAAATGAGAACAGAAGGCAACCACAACATTGCCAGAAAATGGAATGAGTAGTTCCTCATGGAACTCCTGGAAAATTGTAGACTTTTCTGTATTTGCTTCTAAAGCAGATTATACTACAAAACAGGCAATTGAAACTGGAAATAATAACATGAAAGGCTGCACATATGTAAATACGGCATTCAACATTTATATTAGTAAGACAATTTATGATGTGAGTTTGTGAACCAATGGGTCATTTGATTGATCTGGGTAGAGATTTTTCTTCCATGAATATTTCTCTTCTGTTTCAGTAGTTAGTAGACTTGACTTGCTTGCTTGGGGAATTACAGGGACTGAATAAGTGAAAAATAAAGTATTAAGAGATGATGAAGTTACAATTCTATTACAAACTACTTCATTTTATCTTTATTTCCCTCTGTATCTTCATTAGTGAACCTATTTGTCAAACACTCGAATGAAAAACACTAAAGGGAATCTGAGACATGCCTTCTGTCTTGTCAGGGTAGTGTGAGAAAACAACCGTAGCTGGCTTACCTGGCAATCTGAGGCTGATTTGTATCTAAACTTTAGCTCAATGTGAGGTTTATATTTGTGTGAAAGTTTAGTTAATGAGATGTCTTTGCGCCCCACGCAACTGTTTCTTAAACCACTCTTTCCTGTTTTGTTAAATCAAAGGGTCTCTATTCTAGGCTGTATTATTCTACAGCAATAATTTCAGAAATGCATGTGTGACTAAAGTCAACCATAAAAAGTGCTAAAAAAGGACCTGTACACATACTTTTGCTTAGTGACACTCTTAGGTCTCATTCCTCGCTGAGCAAACTTGAACTTGAAGGTAACAGTTTGATGCATAGAACACTTCCCACCAACATATAACTCCCATCTAAATAAATATGCATTTTATAATATATTAAGCTATTTTATAAATAATAAAAGTGAAATATGAGAGCGGAATGCTTTGAACACTGATTTTTTTTTCTGAGATTGTGTGCTTATTTCTAGACCTTTATACTGTCACAAGAAGTCATCTTATTCATGGCTGAGAATGAAAAGCATAAAACACATCTATAGTCATGAGGAAGGCTGTGGTCCTGCTGTGTGAGAATAATTGAAGCTACCTTATATTTGCAATTTATAAGCTAAATCTAATTGCAAAGTAGTATGGTTTCTGGGCAATTGCCTTCCAGCTCACAACCGATTCTGAAAAGTGAGTCTCAAGTGGAAAACAACTTTGCAGTATGGCTATAATTCTCAGGGACATAAATGAAAATGGTCAAGCTGCAATGAACTCTGATATTGTTATTTCTGACTTGCTAAATTAACCTCCCCTCTCCAAAAGAATGTACCTTATTAGTACCATCCATAGTTAGAGGCCTCTGGGCAGGTTTTATTCAAATGAAGGAATTGAGAACAAAGAGTCATAGCCAGAATGTCAATCATTTACTTTTATTTTGGATGCAGACTATATTTCAGATTTTACTTGAATAAGGGATGGTCAGACTGTGGGATACAAGCTATTTAATCTATTCCTCTAACCAACCTTAAATACCCTCCTTCAGGCTGGATGAACTGAGAAGCATAACGGCTAAATCTGCAACTGATAACTCCCATAGATGTAACTGGTCGCTGTTTGGCTACTGTTGATGTTTTCTTGCCTCACAAATTATGGAAATGGAAACATGTCTCTGCATGTTTGCACACACACAGACACTAGTAGGGCTTACTGTAAGTTCTACTGAGTTCCTCAGGGGATGTGACAGCATGGTTTAGTCTATGTATGTCTTATGAATTGTTTATTGTATTCTCTATTTCTAAGTAATAGAAATATAAAGACTATCAACATGTCTCATTCTTTTCTTTGGATTTTTTTTTTTCTGGCTAAATTATACTTTAATTTTTATTGACTTCAAACTCTTCCCCAGTGTCTCATACATTGTTGATGATCTATAAATATTTGCAGACTGGATAATTTTACTGAGCAAAGTAAGTCAAGATCAAGCTTGGTTGGTCTTTCCTATGGTGCAGCTAGATTAGGTCTGACAGCATCTGCTTTCCAACAGGTTAGATGATACATTTAATAGGAACGCTCTTCATACCCAAAGTTGAGCACTAGACCTAATATTTTCATCACCTGCTTTTTAAATGTACTAGAAAGAGTACAAATTGTGAGCAAACTGATATAAACAAAGGCTGCCTCAGTGTCTGGTTTCCACCCCAGGTTTTACAGATGGGAAGAATGATATGTTTCCCTGCACTCAGGCATAGGTGTTCTCTACAGAGCCATTATATATTAGTTATTAAAATAAAAACCCAAAACTAATTATTTGTTATGAAAGATAGACTTCTATGTAGTAACATTGAAAGGGTCCATTTTATAAAATACAGAAATAGGTTTAAAAAATAGGATGTTGATGAATTCTAAGCCAATATCCATCAAACAAGTACTTTTGCAGTGTTTTTGTTATATGTGATGGCTAAGGTGTCTTCTCTGCTGAGAGATTACCTCCAGTTTTATCCTTTTAGTCTCTGACACTGGCATTTTAGTCAGACCACATTCATTACTGTCTGCTTCAAGAAACCTGAATGTTCTTTGACATGTCAGTGATAAAAGATAATGAGAGCTACATAGAGGCACATCCTTCACATGACCCAAAGAAATGCTTTTTTTCCAGCTGCATCATTCTGACATTCAAATGTATTATTCCTCTGCAGTTTGCTGATCCCTTGAAAGAAAATTAGTTTTGGTTTCACACAATTTCCTTTCTGAGTCTGTTGACAAAAGTAAAATAGATTAACAGGAGAGACAGGGACAGACTCACATGGGTAGTGTAAATTGTAGGATAAAGAAGGCTCTAGACTATGAATGAGATCAAAATGCAGAGATTAAATGCTTGTCAATACCTAGCCCTGATTGAAGCCACCCATACACCTAAGGCTCATGGAACATCATTGAGGAATCCAGTGGACCAGGACTCATGATGCTTGATCATGTCTTCTAGATATGAAAGGAAAGCTGCACCCATGGAATCTCAACAACAGTTTCATAAACAAGACATGCAGAGTAGTAACACCAGTTGATATGTCAGTGCTGGCTAAGGAAATTTCACAATGTGCCACCCTATATGAAGAGCATAGGCAGCCAATGGGAGCAGGAGAATGGGTTTTCTCCAAGGATGAGCCCCCCATAAGTTATTCAATCTCACAGAGTCAGTCATTTTATTTTTAAAGATAAAATGAAAGTGCATGTATGAAATGCTATTTTTTAACATTTAACATATTATGTACCCAATAAATGTTGAGTGGATTTAATTTAATTGTATTGCACAGATATGGAGCACAAACTATTAAACAAAAGGGACTCGTGTTAAATCAGTTGGAAAACTATAATCAATGTAATAATATAACACTGCATGGATTTCTCCTTACTAATCTGTGTAAGAGGGACTAAAAGTGGTTAGGATATTCTGGATGTATGCACTCGGGTTAGAATGTGGTTACCCATTTCATCAGTGGGATTCCAATCTGGGGTTGTTGTTAAGATTCATCTTATTTCTTGAAGATGAGATAAATTCAATAGTATTTAAATCTTCAAATTGACTTCTTTGAAAACCACCAAATCTGCATATTCACAAACAGGATGAAGAAATCTGGAAGCCCACCTATAAAGAAAAAAGCTCACTGTAATTCTTCTACCTTGTCCCTAATGTTTCTAAGCTTCTAATATCCATCTCATGCATAGAAACAATTCTTTCTTGATGAAATTTTGGAAAATTTTCACTTTACAAGTGATAGCTAAGTACTAGGTGCTATAGAAGTCTTCTTTACCTCTTTCTTACTTTCCTTACCTTTGTCTGGCCTGGAATTTCATTACCCCCTTCTTAACTTTGCACCTCACAGTGTTATGGTCAGTTTAGTTAGCTTAACTATGTTTAACATGTGCACCAGACCAAATTAACTTTAAGTAATTTTATGTTTTTTTTTTCTCAGCAAAGAAAAATAACCATAGCTTAAACTGTAGGATCTTTTATGACATAACCTCAAATTATATATCCTATTAGATTCCTTCATAGCATGCATCACATTAAAAACACAATTGTCTGTACTATATAATACAAATACTCCTCATTCTACATTTCCAAAGATATATTTTATATATTAACCTTTGGAGCAAAGCTTGTATCATTTCTCTAAAGGGTATAGGAATATTGTAGCAGCTCCTTTCTTATCCTGACAGCTTAAAAGTATTTTTAATTTATCATTTATTTTTCAACTACACAGGTCTACTTGTTTCCTTACAGGCTCATAAAAGAAAAATAGCTAAATGATCAGATCTTTCTAAATCTGATAATCAGCTTAAAATGTTGAAGTAGAATTTGACATTTAAAAGCAAAGAAGGACCTTAGGGAGGAAGCTTAATTCTCATTCATAAGGGCAAACAGGTTAGACACCTGAAGCAATGGAAGAAAGAGAACAGGAAGGAACCAACTACAGATGTCCTTTGAAAGACTCCACCCATCAGCGGATCAAAGCAGATGCAGAGACTCACAGCCAAATTTTGGGCAAAGTGCAGGGAGTCTTATAGAAAAAGGGGAGGATAGAAGGACATGGAGGGGACAGGAACTCCACAAGCAGACCAACAAAGCCAAGAAAACAGGGCCCAGGGGGCCCTGCAGAGACTGATGTATCAACCAAGAACTATGCTTGGAGAGGACCTAGGCCACTTGCTCAGATGTAGCCCATAGACAGTTCAATCTTCAATTGGATTCCCTAGTAAAGAGAGCAGGGCCAGTCTCTGATATGAACTCCTTTGCCTGCTCTTTGATTACTTCCCCCTGGCAGGGTGGCCTTACCAAGCCACAGAGGAAGAGGATCCAGCCAGTCCAGATGTGACTTAATAAGCTATCTAGTAGGGGAGGAGAACTTCCCGTTTTCAGTGGACTAGGGGAAGGAGATTGTGGGGGGTGGGGTGAGGGAGGAAGGGTGAGACTAGGAAGAAGTGAGGGAGGGGCTACAATCAAGATACAAAGTAAATAAATTATAAAAAATAATTCTTGAAAAAAGCAAAGACACTGCCTAGCTGATGCTTTCTTTTGGACTGAAAGGTGGTTTGAGCTGTGACTACATAGAAGGTATGGCTGAGGAACTGGTTCAGTGATCCTAAATACATTACATTTGACAATCACTCAAAATTATTTGGGTATTTCTCTAGCACTTCACTCTAAGTGTAGAGATAAACCAGTAAAGACTATGAAAGGCAAGCTTCCAATCACTGAGTACTTCACTAACAAAAGGAGAAAACTAAAATGGAAAAAACAAAACTGAAGTGGGCCAATAGTCAGCCATCTTGTCCCAGAAGGTCCTGAGTTAAGCTTCATTCAATGTAACTAAGGCAACTGTTTAATCACCTAGAATGACCAAGTACATCCATAAGAAGATGGCCATTTATAAGTACTACAATAGCTGCAAACTAATAATTAAAACATGTCAGGTTTGTTTGAATTTTAATTTGTGATGTCTGGATAAATTTTGTTCAGTGATGACAGAAACTTAACAAATTAAAATTCTAATACTTTTATTAGATTCATACCTCATAGATACAGGATCAATTTGTTTAGTTTAAAACATCTCTTACTTGTAGAAAAGTTCTAAAGAAAAAAGAAGAGGTTGGGTGGAAATGGACTTCCATTTCATAAGAAGGAAAATAAAGATCTTTCCCAGCATCTCTCTTGTTCACTCTTCTTCCATTAAATACCATGTAGTACGATCTGTATCCTACAGTATCAAGTGTCTGCACTGGAAGCAAGAGATGTGAGTTTCTAGAGCAGAGACGTGAGTGGCTGATAGGGTGGCATAGAGCAATTGGGATTCATTTGTATAATTTGAGCACTTATAATAGGAAATAGAACTGGGGATCTCTTGACAAATATGGACAGAGTTCTCTTTAATAAAAGTTTGGTGTTAACTACTTCAAGAAGCTGGCTCTTTGTCCTCCCCCCCCCACACACACACACCTGAGGGAGGAACAGCCTTGCTAGGCCACAGAGGAGGACATTGCAGCCAATCCTGATGAGACCTGATAAGCTAGGGTCAGGTGGAAGGGGAGGAGGACCTCCCCAATCAGAGGACTTAGAAAGGGGCAGGGAGGGAAGGTGGGGGTGGGAGGGAATGAGGGAGAGGGCTACAGCTGGAATACAAAGTAAATAAACTGTAATTAATATAAAAAATAAAAATTTAATTAGAAAAAGAAGCCTAAAATCACTTTCTAATTCTTCTTCAGCACCCTTTCGGTAAGTTAACATGTTTCTGAGAAAATGTCAATATTTGAGAGAATGCATACACTATTTAAGTCCTTAAGATATAGCAGTGAAAGGCTTGTATTGCTAAGCGCAAATGTGCCACCCACAAGGAATTATTTGTGTAATTATTTGTGTAGTTCTTCAGATGAGCAAGCTCACAGAAGCAGCTGTCTCTGGCCCCAAAAGAGAATACTAAAATTTGCAGTTAGACCATGATGCTCAATAGCCCTCATCAGAACATGCTCATCTTTGAAATCTACATTGAAGAGGGGTTTCAACAGAGTTTAGGGTAGACTGTTGGGTTTTTGCCAGGGAAGTTTCCTGAGAAAAAAATGAAATGTTGGTCTGTCTTCTTGTGACCAGAATTTAATCTCCACAAAGTCCATCAGCCATTTAAAAGAGCCGTTTGTCTCAATCTAAAATAGAGAACCCAGGGGAAAAGGAAGACAGGTACTGCTATTGCCTTATGGTGTTGTTTGAATCCAGGCCTGGGACCCTTGGGGCCGGGCGTGAGAAGGCACAGAGTCAATAACACAAACTCCAGGAGTCAGGCAAGCGGCAAAAGCAGACTGGTTTATTGCGGAAATAAGGTAGACCTTTATACCTCCCTGAGTCCTATTGGCTCCCTGGTTGCTCACTTTTTCCACTGTGATGCTATCAATAGCTAGGCTTATTGGCGGACTTCCGGTTGGATCCGACAGGAAGTTTAAGCACGCATGTAATACTGCCCCATGGCAGGCCTTGTTCCTCCTTCTTTATGGGTCGTGAGACAGATGCAGTAGCATCCCTCTTCACATTTCTGCTAAGCCATCACAGATGCTTGAGCTAGACTTAGTGAACATAACACTTGGATTACAAAACAAAGCAAATGCAGAACTTGAATGAGAAATTGAATTTCAGAACTTCAGAAGAGAATTAATGGTGACAAGTGCTCTACTCCAGGAATGTTTGATTGTCACATGAGTTTTAAATCTTCCCTGATGAAAACAGTGTCTCTTTTGTTTGCACCTTAAAATGGAAAACAGCTTTCACTCTTCTTCGTTATTAATGAGGCTTGTGCATTGGGAACTTATTTAATATCCTTGTTAATTATCTCATTTTAATATCTTCACTTGTGGTTAAACCAGCTTCATTAGATAGACCTCTAAGCCCACTTGTTATAGTAAAAATGTTATGCAACTATTTCAAATATGACAGCTTTATTCTCAGCTCTTTCCTCTCATCTCTACCTCTGTGTGCTGTTATCCCCTTTCCCCTCCTTTTTAGTAGTTTTTGTAGAACTATAGAACAGTTGGCAAAGAGAACTGAGATTCTTTTTCAATACACTTGCATTGCTAAACTAAAAGATCTGAGCACAGGGGGTCCTGCAGAGACCGAGGCACCAACAGAGGACCATGCATGGAGAGGACCTAGACCCCCTGCTCTGATATGGAAGATTGGCAGCTCAGTCTCCATGTGGATCTCTGAGTGAGCAGGGCTGCCTCTATCAGGAACTCAATTGACTATCAGGAACTATCAGCTGCCTCTATCAGGAACTCTCTGATCACTAGCCCCTGATGATGCAGCCTTGCCAGTCCATTGAGGAAGAGGATCCAAGCAGTTCTGATGAGACTTAACAAGCTTGGTCAGATGGCAATAATGGAGCACTCCCTCTTATAGTGGACCAGGGGAAGGGGATGAGGAGAAGAGGGAGGAAGGGTGAAGTTGGGGGAAGATGAGAAGGGGAGCTTTGATCAGGATATATAATGAATAAATTGTGAAAAATAAAATAAAAACAAAAAACTATTAGTAAAGAATAAGGACCAATGATAACATATGTGGTATGCTTTCCAAAGATATAGCCACATATTTTGCTTCATCTTAGCTTTTATTGCGTATCCTTGCTAAATATTTTATGCATGTGAAGAAATCTTTCAGCCACAATTCTAAGAGTTAATAAATGACAAAATGATAATGAAAATACCTATAGTCAACTGTGCTTAGCCATCAATTTCTTTCATAAAGAATTCTTTTCTAAATTTTAAAATGAATGTAATTTTGCATTTGGAAAAATTTTCTTTAATTGTTCTGAAAGGATTTTCCTATTTAAACTTTTCTGTCATTAATTCCCCCCATATATTATTATTATTATTATTATTATTATTATTATTATTACTGTCTTTTCTATATTACTATACTTTTTAAAGGCAATTCATTTTAAAGGAGAAATAATTTCTAGTATTTTTTTTTTAATGTTAGAATTCAGTATTTAGTGACTGAAAACTCTGGTACTAGAGAATTTTCCCAGATATAATATATAAAGTTTCAGTAGCTGTAATAAAGAAAATACTTGTAAAGTTAAACTCCAGACAATTAGCATCATCTACACAACCACAAATGACGTCACATGCTGGCAACTGAATGTGTTCTGTTCAGGGAAGTTTACAGCACTCGGGGCAGTGCTGTGGTGTTACCTCTCCTACAGTGCAGCAGCTTGCTGTAGCTAGCAAATGAAAGGTGCACGGAATGACTGACAGCTACAGAAGGGCTTTTGCCATTTCTAGAATTCCCCATACTCAGAATGGTTACTTGAAATCAATCTTCAGTCATTGTACAATAGGTTGGAATTTTTAAACTACAATTTAGATAATTTACTTTCTCATCTTGTAGCTGGAGAATTAAAAATAGAAAGGATATGTGAATAGCAAGGGCCATAGGAAGCCAATTAAAAGTTTTGACCATCAAATGTCACAGACTGAAATTTAGTAAAATATTTGTCTTAAAAGCCAGAGAATCAATATTCCAGGTTCTGTAGTCCATGATATATGGGTCATGTCTGCACAGCCCCATGCTAAGAAATATATAAAGCTTTACAACAGGTAAAGAAATGGTAGAGGCTATGTTCTAATAAAACTTTTATTGAAACAGATACCAGGGCGGACTTGGACTAAGAATCATGG
This sequence comes from Psammomys obesus, assembly GCF_907164565.1. Taxonomy (NCBI): domain Eukaryota; kingdom Metazoa; phylum Chordata; class Mammalia; order Rodentia; family Muridae; genus Psammomys; species Psammomys obesus. Next base: position 60,864,758 of record NW_026591086.1, on the reverse strand, counting down.
CCTAATAGTACTGTTCTGAGCCTCAGTTTTTTTTCTGTAAAATGAGAATAATAATAATAACACAAAATAAATGCTCTGCTAGGCATGTTGAGACCTTCTGGTGTGCAGGATAGTAATGGGGATGGAGCAGCACTCTATTTTGAGCCTACTGCCTGATTTTCATAAGCTCTGCAGAATGACTTCCATAATGCTTGTCCTGAGGTTTAGAGATTATGTTCTGAGCCTCATTAAGTAAGGAGGAATTGCTCTGTGTGGTTGTTTCCTGGATGCAGATTAAACAAATAACGCCTTACCTTGTTATACAAGGGTAACCTAAGCTCTAGGTTTTTGTCTGTCTTGGGAGGGCTAGAAGCATGTCTTCACTCAGTGAGGGAACCTTGCAACTGACTATCTTATGTAGCATCCTTACAAAGAGAAAAAGGCTGATATCAGAGATGAAGATGGACTGCACGGAGCCACATCCTAAGAAGCCAGGGCTGAAGACTTCAAGCATTTTCCCCCAGATTAGAGTGTTTCTGAAGCTAAAGATCAGCCTTCTACTGGGAAGACGATTTTGTAGATGCATAAGATATATGTAAGTATTTGGGTGATTAGATATTTGACAGTTCATCCAGTATTTTCTATATACTGGAAAAAATTTAAAAGTAATATGTCTCAAGAAATAGATATAATCTGTTAATAATCTTTGGCATTCCAACTGTCATATTGACATTTTCTCAAGTTTGCTTCTCCAGGACAGGGATGTATATTACTGCCATCTGCTCTACTTAAGGTAATAAAGAACAGGCATCTCTTGAGAAATGAAACAGGCTTTTTCTTCTTTTTCCACTGTAATAACTAGAGTAACAGTGGCCACTACTGTCAAATCAGATAATTGCACCACACTTTTCTTGGATGCTCAAGGTGGCACTAACTTTAAAATTCACTGGGAAGCATTTTTCAGGGAGTTTTAAGACATGCCATCTGGATGAATACTATTATAGATTAAAGAAATACACATTTTCTGTTAGTAATGGATCAATTTATTTTTTATGAATAACCAATTCATCTCTAGAAACCAAGAATATAGCACAGTAACATTTTCCATTATAAAATAATTGAGGTTTAAAATATTTAAAGAATATAAAATATATTTTCATACAGAGAGGTTTTAATTAGGATATCACATAATGATGATGATCACTTTAGAATAATATAACAGGTAGGGTTTTTATCTCAAAAAATCCTAGGAAATATTAATTTCCCTAGATTCACTGTTTTAAAAACATTCATCACAGGTTTGTGGGAGGAAGAATAGATTATTATAATAGGGTTAGGATTTTTGTCCTGGTTTTATTAAAAATATTTGAGAACATCTTAATTTATTAAATAATAGAAGCACTTTTCATTTCTAAGAATTTATTATTTTGTATTGACATTTGGAGAGAACCCCAACTAGAAATTGCCTCTCTAGGGATTATTATGCCTTAGGAAAGCCTGCTGGTTTCAGTGCCAAAAGCAGGCAGCAGAGGTCCCTGCAAATTTAACTGTCCAGAGGCTTGTTAAAAATGGAGAACAGTTTTCTTTAACTCTTGTGAAGTCTGTGCTTGTGAATTGCAAAGGCTAGCATTTCCCTGTAATGGAAAAGAAATAAAGGGGGTAAAACTGTCTTATTATGTTGGTATAATTTTTGGAAATCCACACGTAATTGGTTTATATTAGCTATAGATTTCTAGTTAGGAAAGTTAGGAGCTTGTGTGACATTCCAGGGTTGATTAACTTTGAGACTGGGTAATTACAGCTCCAGCAGAGAGCATCTACCATATGTGAAGTCTATGCATATTGATTAAGCTTGCAAATATATGGAAATGCCTTGGTATTCTCTGCTCGATTTGCTTTTCCATCTGATGAATGATTTTTTTTTTTTCAATCTGGAGCTGTAGGCTCCATGAGGACTTTATCTGTCTTTAACATTTTCTGTTTCCAATCTGTCCTCCAGATCTCTCTACTTGCACATTTCGTTGGTAAAATTTCCTATGCATTCACTTTCTCTTTTAACTATTTATTGAATTTTACTAGGTACCAAATACTAGGGTCTCCACTCTTACAGAATTTGATTTTAAACGTGGGAGATAAATCATTAGGTATATAAAGGCAAAAATTAACAAGGAATATCATGAGGATAAAAAGTCCGAATAGACAAATATACTCTGAAATATTAAGGGCAGTTACTTTAGATTGGCAGTTGTTTTAGACTGACTAGTCAGGGAATGGCTCTCTGATGAGGTGGAATTGGAGAAGGAATTTGAATGACAGAAAACAGTCAACCCTGTGAGAATTGAAGATAGTCAAAAGCAAATTTTTACAAAATTGCTTCAAGACTGCACAGGCATTTCATGTCTGAAGAATGGAAAGTAGGCCATCCAATCTCCCTGAGCTGTTTCCATTTCACCTTGAAAAGGAAAAGTAAACTGGAAAATGTTTTCCTCCTCTTTCTCCTACTAGAAAGTCATGGTTACATCGAGAGTCTCTAGCCATCTCTTCTCTCATTCACCACTGCCTCCCAGGTGTTCCCAGAGGAAGAGGTGACCTTGTTTAGAAGACAGGCCAATCACCCTTTAAAAATCCTTTCTTTGACTTATGTGCAAAAGCCTGTTTATTCAGGAACCACATGTGTAATTGTGCCTCCCAGTTACTGCCTTGATGGACTTTTCATAGAGGTGATTCAAGTCGTCTGCTCTGCTCTTCCATAGATTGGCCAAAGCTTATTTGCTAAGTTGAAGAATAAGAAGCAAAAAATGTCTACATATTCTGGAGTAAGCTGAATGACCTTAATCTATCATCAGTACTAATTTCTCTGAAAAGTTCCATTTTATCTCTAAGCTACTACTCTCTCTGTACCCACCCCTCCCTTCATTGGATTACCTGTTTCTTTCACTTTCCTCAAATCCCATTTACCTGAATTTCTGGAGCATGTCCTTTACTATAAGAGGAGTATTTTGTAGGCTTTTATTCCCATTCTTATTTCTAATAGGCTAGACAAAATATAAATAAAGAAGCTAGATGAATTAGATCCTCTGCCTAGCAGGGCTGTTTTCTATGGGTAATGATGTTATACAAAGCAGATCAGCATTTGCATTCTTGTGAACTGAAGACAGGAAGAAGAGGGAAGCCTTTATGATTCTATGATGACAAGGGTTAGGTTTCAAGATGCAAAGCTAACCATGTTCAAGGGTACATCTCAGAGTTCTGACTTAACCAGACCTACTCTGGTGCCTTTCTACCTATTTATAATTTAATCTCTCAAGATGGGGATGTTTATCATCAGGGATAAAGGGTGTGTTTTAACTCCTAAGACCAAAGATATATAGACAAAAATTAAATAGGGAATAAAAAAGATTACTTCTGACCAAAGCCATTACTAATCATATAAATGATTATGTCTAATAGTGCTGTTGGTACATTTAAATCAATTTTCAGGAGGGCTAGAGAAACCTTGCCACTAATAGGAAGAAAGAAACCTAGCCCAGAACACATACACAACTCACAGAAATAGAACATGAGAAGGGTTAGAGAACAACAAAAAGCTGAAACTTTGCAGATTTTATTCATTCATCACACGTTGTTTTACCAACTGAACCTCCAATCTCTCTTGATTTCAGTGAGCTACCTCCAAGACAGGGCTTCTCTAGTTTGGTTCTCTGATTTGAACTAGATATTTCTTTGCTATAGAAAATTCTGTGCTTTATAATGTATGTTTAGCAGCTCTCACACCTCTGCTCAATACCAGCCAGAAACACCCGCTGACCCCCTGCTTTCATTTCTGATAACCAAACCGAGTCTCCAGGCATTGCTAAAGTTCCTCTGGGGATCCAAATCATTCTACTGGAGAAATACTGCTTCTGCTAAAGATGTTTTAATTTTACCCTAAAGAATCAGACTTATTATTTATGTTTTATCAGTTTCATTGAAAGAGTCACAGAAGGTTTTGGGAAACCTTTGGTTTGGTATGTTTGTTAGGTTACATAATAAAAGTTAAAGACAATATAATGGTGAGGGAGAATAAAACATCAGACAGGCAGAAGGTATCAATTTCATCTAAAAAAAAGACAGTCTTGGCACTCATGTTTTTTTTTTTTTTTTTTTTTTTTTTTAATAAAGTACCTCATTCTGTATTTGTTTCTTTGTTTAATGGAGAGAAGCCAGGGCTTTGAGCATGCTAGGCAACCTCTACCATTGAGCTGCATGTTTAGACCTGAAAACCAGTTTTACAGGTTTGAAATTTTCTCTTTGACCTGGATTTTTATTAGGACAAATGTGGCACCATGGTGTTTTAATAGTAATTTTCAGTAGGAATTAAATTAATATTCTTCCTATACTCATTTCTACTTAGGACCCAAGAGATAAAAGCAGATGGAATAATTATAAATACTAATTTCATGAAGATGCTTTTGTCAGATATTAATCTTAATTACATTTACCAGTATGAGAAAAAAGAGTTCTCTCTCTACACACACACACACACACACACACACACACACGGCCTTTCTGTGTTTGTGAAATTCTTCCTTGTATTATAAGCAAGTGGTGAGCAGTGCTCTTTACCTACAAGGGATTGCATCTTCATATTTAGTAGTAGGTTTAATCACCAAGATCAAATTGTGATGTTCCCAGTAGAATCTCTGAGAATCAACTCTGGTTATTCTCAACAGTATCTACACAGCAGTGCACTGTGGGAATCTGGCCTCAGTGGTTTCTTTTATGAGAACCTGTAGGAAGCAATGTCTTACCTGAACAGTGTTTCAAGTATTAAGGTAGAATTAACTTTTTAATGACATTGTTTTAGCAGAAAGATAGGCTCAATTTCAAATAATGTATTACTTAACTCAGCTTGATTTGATAAAATATGAGAAACTGAGTAACTTAATCAACAAAAATCAATTTTCTCACATGTTTAATGGCTAGAAGACCAAGATTATGGTATTTTCAGGGCTGGTTTCTTTCAAAGTTCATCTCCTTGGCTTATGGGTTGTGTTGCCTTCCTAGTTTTCCATGTGGTCTCCTCTGTGTGAAAACATCCCTATTGTTTCTCTTGTGTCTGGATTCTCCTGATCTAGACAGCAGTCAGATTAGATTGTGGCCACCAAAACAGCCTCATTTTAACTTATCCTATCTTGAGGAGGTCAACATTTAAATCTGAAGGGTTTAAAGGAGAATAGAATTAAGTCTGTATAATTTAACAAATACCACATGTTAATGACAAAACCAGAGGGACTCTGCTAAAAAAAAAATGGTTACTTTAAGTGGGTTCCACTAATCCAAACAAGATCATGAATGTAGAGAGGAAATGATATCAATACTGACAGTAAATTTAACTACTTTTTTTTTTTTTCAGTTGGGGCAAATGTTTAGCATTTATTTATTTATTTATTTATTTATCTATCTATCTATCTATCTATCTATCTATCTATCTATCTATTTATTTATTTAATATTAGTTACAGTTTGTTAACTTTGTATCCCTGCTGTACCCCACTCCATCTTTCCCTCCAATCCCACTTTCCACCCTCATCTCCTCCCTGCCCCTTTCCAAGTCCACTGATAAGGGCGAACCTCCTCCCCTTACATCTGATACTGGTTTATCAGGTGTCTTCAGGACTGGCTGCAAAGTCCTCCTCTGTGGCCTAGCAAGGCTGCTTCTCCCTAGGAGGGGGGGAGGTCAAAGAGCCCGCCATCGAGTTCATGTCAGAAACAGTCCCTGTTCCCCTTATTAGGGTACCCACTTGGATACTGAGCTACCAAGGGCTACATCTGAGCAGGGGCTCTAGGTTGCATCCATACATGGTCCTTGTTTGGAGAAACAGTCTCATAAAAGACCCCTGTGCCCAGATATATTTTGTCCTTGTGGAACTCCTGTCCTTTCCAGGTTGTATTAACTATCCCTCCCCCTTTTTTTTTGATTCCCTGCATTCTGCCGGAGGTTTGGTTATGAGTCTTAATATCTGCTTTGATACACTGCTAGGTGGAGTCTTTCAGAGGCCCTCTGTGGTAGGCTCCTGTCCTGTTACTTGTTTGCTCCTACATCCAATGTCCATCCCATTTGTCTTTCTAACTGAGGATTGATCATCGTACCCTGGGTCCTCTTTCTTGTTTATCTTCTTTAGGTGGATAGATTTCAGTATATTTATCCTATCTTATAGGTCTATATAAGTGAGTATATACCATGTATTGACTACTTCTTAAATACCTTTCACAGATAGGCAGACTCAGAGGTACTGTGCCAAATTAAAATGTCATCTATTTATACTTATTCCATAAAGATGTGAGTTTAATAAAACACAAGACTTAGTTATGCTGGTGTTTCAAGCTTTCCCTTCAATCTGACATCTTTGAAATGATTTGTCCCTATGTGTTTATTTTATTTTATTTTTTTAGAAAAAAATACAAATATATACACACACACAGATATCTTGGAGGGTAAATTGGGGCTTTGTAGCCTTTACTTTACTATTATGCTCGGTTACTCATTTAATCTTTCATTTTCTTCCAACAATCATTTATATTTATAACATAAGATAAGTATTAGGAAGGTGACAGAGAACAAACAAGGCAGCTGATTTTGTTCTGGAAAACTGAGGAAACAAGACAGGGGACTCTCAGAGTGTACTGAGCTCCCAGAGTGTGAGTTTCAGGTATCGATCTGCCAAAAAAGCTCCCTCCTTAGGTTTAAACTTCTCAAGAAAACACTAATGAAAATATTTTACCCTTTGATCCCCACAAACATTTGAATATGCCTGAAGTGCCAATACTTTGAAATGTATAATTACCCACATATGAAAGCTAGAGGGTCAATAACTAACAAGTTTTGTAGTTTGTGGTGTAAGTTACTCTGCACTATGGGGGCTAGGCCTTTAGAGTTCTGGAAAGTAGCATATGAGTACCCCTAAAACTCAACTCTATTCATGAGGTATCTCAAAGATATATTGTGAAAATTTTCACATTCCTTTAACATATTGATTCCTAAAGCCTACATTATTTGAGCACTAAGAATCATTTCAATTAGGCCTTAGCTGGTCGTAACCATGGCTCTATAGCATGTTAATTTTCCTTATCTTGGTAATGGGAGGAAATTTTCCTTTACTTGAGGTGTGGTCTCAAAGGTTAAATTAAATGTTACATTCTGGAAGCCTACTTATTTGACTGGCACTTAGTAGATAGTAGATCATTTATGTGCTTCAGGTCTGAAACTATCACCTCCTTGATCATCTGCCACAGGACCATTGATAATTCCTCTTTTGAGATTGACACTATATTTTAGAAATCTCTTGCTAAAAATTAAGGACATCTTCTCTGATCAGGGAAAGCTACAATGCAATGAACATACCCTTTGACTAATTTGCCAGAGCAGCTGCACTACTACTTAGAACCTGTGGGTCTGACAACTTTGGCAAACCCCTATCTCCAAAAATATTTTCATTATGACTCATAAAACTATCAAAATTAAAATTATGAGGGAGCAGCAAATAATTTTATTATTGTGAGGTCACCACAACATAAGAACTGTATTATTAAAGAGTCACAGCTTTATGGAAGTTGAGAATTACTCACTTAGAAGTTTTGTGGAGAAAGGATATAGCTTTCTGGGAAAATAGGATGCCTCTGTGTGTTTTAATTTGTTGTGTATGTACTTCTTTTTTATTTTTAAAATATTTTTTATATTAATTAGAATTTGTTTACTTTGTATCCCAGCTGTAGCCCCTCTCTTATTCCCTCCCAATCCCACCATTCCTCACTCATCTCCTCCCTGCCCCTCTCTAAGTCCACTGATAGGGAAGATCCTCCTCTCCTTCCATCTGACCCTATCTTACCAGGTCTCACTAGGACTGGCTGCAATGTCCTCCTCTGTGGCCTAGCTAGATTGTCCCTCCCACAGTGGGTGGGGAGGTCAAAGAGCTAGCCACTGAGTTCTTGTCAGAGACAGTCCCTGTTTCCCTTACTAGGGTACCCACTTGGCTAATGAGCTGCCATGGGCTACATCTGAGCAGGGGTTCTAGGTTATACCTATGCATGGTCCTTTGTTGGAGAATCAGTCTCAGAAAAGACCCCTGTGCCCAGATATATTTGGTCCTTGTGGAGCTCCTGTCCTCTCCAGGTCCTACTAACTCCCCCTTCTTTTGTATGATTCCCTGCACTCTTCCCAAAGTTTGCTTATGAGTCTCAGCATCTACTTTGATACACTGCTAGGTAGAGTCTTTCAGAGGCCCTCTATAGTAGGCTGCTGTCCTGTTTCTTGTTTTGAGACTACTTCCAATGTCCATACCATTTGTCTTTCTGAGTGAGGATTGATCATCTTACCCTGGGTACTCCTTCTTGTTGAGCTTCTTTAGGTGTACAGATTTTAGAATGATTATCCTATATTATATGTCTAATATCCACTTATAGGTGAGTATATACCATGTGTGTCTTTCTGCTTCTGGGATACCTCACTCAGGCTGATCTTTTTCTAGGTCCCACCATTTGCCTGCAAATTTCATGTTTTCCTTGTTTTTAACTGCTGATTAGTATTCCATTGTGCAAATGTACCACAATTTCTGTAACCATTCCTCTGTTGTGTTAAAAAGCAACAAATCAAGTAATCCAATTAAAAAAATGGGGTAGGGAGCTAAACATAAAATTCTCTATAGAGGAATGTAGAATGACAGAGAAAAAATGAAATGCTCAACATCTTTAGCCATCAGGGAGATACAAATCAAAACAACCCTGAGATTTCACCTTACACCCATCAAAATGGTTAAGCTCAAAAACTCAAGTGACAACACATGCTGGAGAGGATGTGGAGAAAGGAAAACCCTCCTCCACTGCTGGTGGGAATGCAAACTTGTACAGCCACTTTGGAAATCAATCTGGTGCTTTCTCAGACAACTAGGAATAGCGCTTCCTCAAGATCCAGCTATACCACTCCTAGGCATATATCCAAAAGAGGCTCAAGTACACCACAACGACATTTGCTCAACCATGTTTGTAGCAGCTTTATTTCTAGTAGCCAGAACCTGGAAACAACCCAGATGTCCCTCAACAGAGGAACGGATACAGAAATTGTGGTACATTTACACAATGTACTTCTTGAAGTTGAGAGTAGGACCAGTTGAAGAATGGGGACCAAGAGGTACACAGCAGGACTGTTGGTAGAATAGGAGCCATGGATGGCTGGTAAGTATTGCACAGTGTTTAACAGGTCAGGACCTTCTGTTTTAGATGTGTCCCTAAAGAGTACAAATGAAGATGATTCTCCTCAGCTCACCCACAACTGTTCTAACCCTAATTTGAGAACTCATGACATTTCTTGATCATTTCAATTTTGATGTGACATATTTGATTAAAATATACTCTTAGGAATAGTTCTGTTCTTTTGTCTTTTCCTTTTACTTGAGTGTGCTTTAGCTATAACTTCATAATCTCTATTTGGATCTTTGTAAGCATAAAAGATTAGCTAAGAAGAGCAAGTTCTAGAAATCAGTAGTCCACAGTTATGCCTAGAGGTAAAAATACTATGCTGTTAACCTGAAAATATAAAAGGAAGCTCTCATATTATTTTCTTACTTAAACAATAATGTCTTTTTATAAACTAACAAAACAAATTAAATAAAAACAAGCAACCAAAACAAAGCTTACTTTTAACATATTGAAGCAATGAGCACTCTGTGGCAGAAAGTTGAATTCCCCTAGGTTTCTTCAGCTTTGAGAGTGACTTTTGTGCAGATAATTAAGGTGTTTATAGTGGACATCATGACTTCTAGATCATTTTGTTGTGCTGAAGCTGTTCACAAGTTGACTGGGACATTTGAGTTGATGCTTTTGCCATGGTGTTTATTTGATATTATACTATTCTTTCTTTTTATTATAATTTATAGTATTAAATACATTAAAATAAAATGCAACTTTATATTTAAGTCATAGATCCCTCCCTCCTCTCCTCCTCCTTCTCTCCCCTCATTTCCTCTCTCTTGTTCCTCAGAATAGGGGAGTTGACATAACCAGACATCCCAGTTCATCTATTCACATGAGGACTGAGTTCTTCTTCCTCTTCTGTGGCCTGGTAGGGAGTCCCATCAGGGGGAAGTAATCAAAAAACAGGCAACAGTCTATGTCAGAGATAACCCCCACTCCCCTAACTAGTGGGACCACATGAAACCTAAGATGCCCATTGGGCTTATTTTTTTGGAGTCTGTGCATTGTAGTATGTCTATCCTGTACTAAATGATGAAAATCTGCTTATAAGTGGCTATATACCATGTGTGCCTTTCGGGGTCTGTGTTACCTCACTCATGATGATCTTTTCTAGTTCCCACCATTTGCTTGCAAATTTCATGATGTCCTTGTTTTTGATGAGTAGTGTTCCACTGTGTAAATGTACTACAATTTCTGTATCCATTATTCGGTTGAGAGACATCTACTTTGTTTCCAGTTTCTGGATCTTACAAATAAAGATGCTATAAACATTGTTGAGCAAAAGTCCTTGTTGTAGGGTAAAGCATCATTCAGGTGTATGCCCAGGAGTAGTATAGCAGGGTTTTGAGGTGCGGCTATTCCCAGTTTTCTGAGAAATCTCCAGATTGATTTTCAAAGTGGTTGTACAAGTTTATACTCCCACCAACAATGGATTAGTGTTACCCTTTCTCCACATCCTCACTAGCATGTGTTGTCACTTGAGTTTTTCATCTTAGCCATTCTGACAGGTGTAAGATGGAATCTCAAAATCATTTTGATTTGCATTTTCCCTGATGACTAAGGACATCGAGCATTACTTTAAGAGCTTCTTCACCATTCAAGATTCCTCTGTTGAGAATTCTGTTTAGTTCTGTATCCCATTTTTTTAAAATTGAATTATTTGGTTTGTTGGTGTGTAATTTATTGAGTTCTTTATATATTCAGGATATTAGCCCTTTATTACATGTGGGATGGCGAAGAACTTTTCCCAATCTGTAGACTGCTGTTTCCTTCTATTGTTAGTGTCCTTTGCTTTATAGAAGCTTTTCAGTTTCAAGAGACCCTATTTATTAATTGTAGATCTTAGAGCCTGATCTGTTGGTATTCTGTTGAGGAAGTTCTCTCCTGTGCCAATGACTTCAAGGCTCTTACTTACTTTCTCCTCTAGCAGATTTAATATATCTGGTTTTATGTTGAGGTCTTTGATTCATTTGGACTTAAGTTTTATGCAGGGTGATAACAATGGATCTATTTGCACATTTCTACACGTAGACATCCAGTTAGACCATCACCATTTGTTGAAGATGCTCTCTTTTTTTTTCCCCATGGTTTTTGCTACTTTGTCAAAAATTAGATATGTCTATATGTGTGTGGGTTTATTTATGGGTCTTTGATTAGATTCCATTGATCAACCAGCCTATTTCTAAGTAAGTACCATGCAGTTTTTATTACTATTGCTCTGTAGTACAGCTTGAGACCAAGGATGGAGATACCTCCAGAATTTTTATTATTGTATAGAATTGCCTTACCTATTCTGGTTTTTTTGTTTTGTTTTGTTTTTCCATATGAAGTTCAGAATTGTTCTTTCAAGATCTGTATAACATAGTGTTGGTATTTTGATGGGGATTGAACTGAATCTAAAGATTGCTTTTGGTAAGATAGCCATTTTTAGTATGTTAATACTACCTAAACATAAGCATGGGAGATCTTTCCATCTTCTGGTACCTTCTTAAATTTCTTTCCTTGGAGGTTTGTAGTTCTTGTCACACATGTCTTTCACTCCCTTAGTTAGAGTTACCCTTATATACTTTATGTTATTTGTGGCTATTGTGAAGAATGTGGTTTCCCTAATTTCCTTTTCAGGCCATTTCTCATTTATATAAAGAAGGGCTACTGATTTTTTTGAATTTATCTTTTATTCAGCCACTTTGCTGAAGGAATTTATTAGAAGCAGGAGTTCTATAATCCTCTTGTATGTTTAAGAGCATCTCTTTCTTTAGTTTGGGAAAATTTTCTTCTATGATTTTCTTGAAAGTATTTTCTGGACCTTTAAACCTGGAATCTTCTTTTTATCTATTCCTATTATTCTTAGGTTTCATCTTTTCATTGTGTCCTTGATGTCTTGGATGTTTTCTATCAGGAACTTTTCCATTTTAAGGTTTTATTTAAGATATGTATCGATTTCTTCAATTTTATCTTCAATAAATAATATTATCTCCTCCATGTCTTGTATTCTGTTGGAGATGCTTACCTCTGCTTCCTGATCTCTTCTGTAAGTTTTCCATTTCCTGGGTTTTCTCTTTTTGTATTTTTAAATTTTATTTCATATTTTTATTGATTCTAATTCCTTTTTTAGGTCTTGAATGGCTTTTTTTTTAGTTCCTTCACCTGTTTGATTGTGTTTTTTTGTCTATCCTTGATGGCCTCTATTTGGTTGCATTTTCCTGTATTTCTTTGAGAGATTTGTTTGTTTCCTCTTTATATGCCTCTGATAACTGCCTAAGCATAGATTTAAAATCATTTCTTTGTGTTTTAGCTGCATTAGAATATCCATTGTTTTGAGGGGTTCTGGTGGAGTCATGATGTCTTGGTTTTTGTTGATTGTGTTCATATATTGGCTTTTAGCTATCTGGTTGTCTGTAGTCTTGGTTGTTCTTTGAACCTGCACCAAAGACTGAGTCTGCCCATCTCTGGAGTCTAGAGGGGTCTTCAGGATGATGAGAGAGGTCCGGGGGAACACAGGTGGGTGCTGGCAGTTTGGATGCAGCTGCACTGGGGTGGTGTCGCAGAAGGCACGGGCACAGGTTCCTTGGCAGGTGAGGCAGAGGTGCGGGTGCCTTGAAGGTGGAGCGCTGCAGTCTCAGGTAGCACCTGAGGGGCACAGGTGTCTCACGTGGAAGCTGCAGGGGGTATTGGCTCTGGGATCCGTATGATTTTATTTTCTGTCTGGTCTCCACAGGGGAACAGTAGAACCATGGCTTGGAGGTTGGGATGCTGTCCCAGGAATCCAGATACTGCCTTCAGAGGAGCAGGAGGGGTCCAATGTCTGGGTGCTAGAGGTTCCTGGACCTGGGGGCTTCACTCTATCGAGTATGCTGAAAGGGCTAGGGGCTCACAGTTTGTGAATCCCGGTCTCTGGAGATGGCCGCACCTCCCCAGGAGGGGGCCTGGATCTGACTGTCTCCAACTCCAGTCCCTCCAGTCCAGTCCCAGAAGCGCCAAAGACAGTGTTTTGGATCAGCCACCTGTCTAGTTACTGGATCTGCAGCCTCTGATCTTGTGCCCCTTCACTATGGTGCACACTGGTTGCCACCATCTTGGAACTATACAATGCAACTTATTGAGATGTTGTCATCAATTTGTAGCAAATGGGTATATCTTTGATCATTATGCAGGTCAGCAAATTGTATTCCAATATTAAAACTTCCATCTTGCTGCTTTCTGATAAGTATTCTCACCTCTGTGTCTGGCTTCATAACTGTTCAAATTAACATGTATTGGGTATATCCTTGGTATTTTATATTCCAGTGTTTTTTTCTTTATAAACAAATACTTTATATGGATATGTTATGCAGATACTGTTTTGTTGGTGGACAGACGGCTTATTTCCTTCTCTTGAGTTTTGAGAGCCCCTGTCACATGGAAAAGGCTTTCTGGTGTCATAATAACCATATTTATTAAGTAGTTCAAAGCCTTTTATCTTACGGATCATTGGCTTGTTGAAAGTCTGCTTCATCCCCCTAGTGATGACTCTATGTTTAAAATTAACAAGTAGTGAAAGTGAGTTCTAGTTTCACATTATTTTTGTTGATTAAGAACGTTATCACTTGAGAACATTAGCTGAATCATTTATGGGAATTTCTATCTTTATGCTCTGCTAGTGAATATAATAAAAGTAAATGGTGAAATTAAAGTGTTTTTCTTGCCCTGGATGTATGTGCATACATCAGCAAATAATGAAAACAAGTGGTGAGAAATGAATCATTAGGTAACTTGATGACTGTTTTGGACACCACACATAGTGTGTGCAGCAGCCAACATTGCACATGACCTTGGGATGCCGTCAAGAAATGCAGTCCACAGGACGTACGGGACACCTACGCTGGTCAACTGGGAAGATTGCTTTTCAGTAACAAGTCTTTAGATATCAATAGAAGAAACACATTGGAGGTAAAATAAGCTAGGTACATAAACCAGCACATAACTGCTCATCATTATTATCAAGTGCCAAGTACGGTAGACAGTGGAAGTGCTACGCTCTTACTGGCAGTACACAGTTTTTGCTCCGTACAGTCCAGTGAATGATGGACAACAGCCTTAGTTCGGTTTTGAAAGAGTAAACTTATTAAAGATATACCGAGTCAAGATAAACTAATACATAGCAAGAGACAGCAGCGTGAGAGATAGATAGATGATAGATAGATAGATAGATAGATAGATAGATAGATAGATAGATAGATACATAGATAGATAGATACATAGATAGATACATAGATAGATAGCATCAGCAAATTGGGTACTAAGAGAATCCAGAGAAATTGATTTGGGTAGCCCTTATAAGGATGAGAATTCATAGCTTAAAACATTCCTAAAGAAAATGATATGAGATGACCGAGAGAAGAGTATCATCATATCTATCATTCACTCACAAAATTGAACTTCAAATATCCAACTGAAGTTTTCTCTTCCCTATTATTTTAAACATATTATTATGTTAAATGTTGAGTTAAAAAACAAGCAAAGACACATACACACACATGCTCACACATACACATTACATGTAGCCTAGGATTTTAGAACCTGCTTCTTAACCCTGGAATTCTTCAGACTAAATGCTTTTATTGATAAAAGTTAAAGAAAAGGTGAATAAACATGGGTTGGAACAAATGACTATTTTATTCTAGAGTACTTGTCTACAGCCCAATCACACATGGCCCAGGAAAGATAACTTCTGTCTTATTTTGTATGCTTGTGATTTCCTTTTAAGAAACAACAAAAATGTGCAACACAGCTCTTTTCCAGTAGGTCCAAAATAAGGAAAAGACTATTTTCCATTAAAGAATCTTGTTTTCCACATACTGGGAGTGGGGATACTG
This sequence comes from Psammomys obesus, assembly GCF_907164565.1. Taxonomy (NCBI): domain Eukaryota; kingdom Metazoa; phylum Chordata; class Mammalia; order Rodentia; family Muridae; genus Psammomys; species Psammomys obesus. The sequence continues at coordinate 60,849,697 of NW_026591086.1, read as the reverse complement.
CAGGGCTATGTTACAGTTTAATATAGTAAAGATGTATGTTCCTATAAAATGTTTAAAATCAGGTAATATCTTTAATCATTTTAATGATTTCTTAATATTTGAAAATGGTCTCACTGATCTTTTAGAGGTTCTTATAGTAAGAACACAGTGCATGCATGCACAAAGAGGTGTGTGCTGGACTCAAAGAATAAACTAATTTATAATATAAAATGATCAGAAGAGCCTTGGGGTGCAGTATGGCAAGTCCAGAGCGGTGGACTGGTGCTGTAGTGCTTAAGATGCTTGGCACCATGAAGGCTCAAGAACCATCTGAATCCATGCCCATTTGTCTCTGTGGTATGTGTTTCTGCTCTCATGCTTCATCAGGAGACTTCAAGCCTTTCAAAATCATCCTGCATCTCTTTATCACAATGCCACTCTAGGCCAAGCATAATGTGATGCTGGGGGGGGATACAAATTGAATAAAGTGTAATTAATAAAAAAATAATCAAAGCAGATGCTGAGACTTAAGGCCAATCTTTGGGCAGAGTGCAGGGAATCTTATGAAAGAAGAAGGAACTAGTAAGACCTGAATGAAATCTGTACACCTAAAAAAGATATTCAAGAGAGTGGACATGGGGTAAGATGATCAATTCTCGTTTAGAATGACAGATGGGATGTGCATTGAACGTAAGACAGGAGTCTACTGAGAGCATTGGAAAGACTCTAACTAGCAGTGTTTTCAAAGCAAAGACTCATGACCATACCTTTGGCAGAGTACAGGGAATCATAAGAAAGAAGGGGAGTTAGTCTGATGAGGAAAGGATAGGAGCTCCACAAGGACCAAAGATATCTGGGCACAGGGTCTTTTCTGAGACTGACATGCAACCAAGGACCATGTATGAATGTAACCTAGAACCTCTGCTCAGATGTAGCCTGTGGTAGCTCAGTAACCAATTGGTTTCCCATAGTGAGGGGAACAAGGACTATTTCTAACAGGAACTCAATGTCTGGCTCTTTGGCCTCCCCACCCCCCAAGGGAGGAGCAGTCCTTTTAGGCCACAGAGGAGAGCTTTGCAGCCAGTCCTGAAGATACCTGATAAAACAGGATCAGATGAATGGGGAGGAGGTCCCCCCTATTAGTGGACTTGGCAAGGGGCACGGGGGAGAGGAGGGAGGGAGGGAGGGACTGGGAGGGAATGAGGGATCGGGACACGGATGGGGTGCAGAGTTAATAAAATGTAACTGATAAGAAAAAAATAAAATACAAAAAAAATAAAAATAAAAATAAAAATAAAAATAAAAATAAAAAGACCTGGAGAGGACAGGGGCTCCACAAGTAGAGCAACTGAACCAAAAAATCTGGGCACAGGGGTCTTTCCTGAGACTGATACTCTAAAAAGTCCATTGTAAGATGAGAAAAATGGCAGGGCCTTCTGGAGAATTAAAGATTGGGCCAATTCTGTAAAAGGAATTGTATAACTCAAACCATCTGAAAAGGGGAGCAGTGACTGTTGGGTGTTTAATCCTTGGAGTAGCGACCTGGCTGGTCTAGAGTTAGCTTCTGAAACAAAGCAGAAGCACTAATGTGACCTTAGCAGACCAGTCTCTGGGATTCTACATAGGTGCCACCGTATTGCCCTTGATCTGTGTATGTGTATTTTAATTTATGCCAAATGTAAAAATCAATATAGTGCAAAATATTTTGTTTCTATGAAGTTGGTATAGTGCTGTTGCATTAACCATTCAAGGAATGATGAGGGAGACGCAACAAAATGGCTCCTTCCCTCTAAGATGAAGAAAAATCACCAAAAGCTTTCCTAACAACACAAGGAATATTATCAAAGCCAACTATCACAGAAATAGGTTCATTTTTGTATTTATCAATAAAGCATTTGTACTGGAATATGGTGACATAGTTGTGACAGAAATAAAATGAAACTTGTTTACTAGGAGCTGAGGAATAACTATACATTTTAATTATAGAAAATTAAATTTCCTCTTTCTGATATGAAGCCTTATTAATTTTCCCAACCCATGAGTTATATTACTCATATTCATACAAAGCCAGGACAAAGACTATCTCAAATAATTCCAATTTTGACTTTTTCATGATAAAACTATTTTGTCTCCTTTTTCCTTTGGTTTGTTTTAAAGAACTATTTCATTGAAACATTTTTATTAAATTTTTAATTTTTATATTAATTACAGTATATTTACTTTGTATCCTAGCTGTAGCCCCCTTCCTCATTCCCTCCCAATCCCACCCTCCCTCCCTCATCTCCTCCTTGCCCCTCTCTAAGTCCTCTGATAGGGGAGATCCTCCTCCCCTTCCATCTGACCCTAGTTTATCAGGTCTCACTAAGATAGGCTGCAATATCCTCCTCTGTGGCCTAACTAGGCTGCTCCTCCCACGGTGGGGGGGGGAGGTCAAAGAGCTAGCCATAGAGTTCATGCCAGACACAGTCCCTGTTCCCCTAACTAGGGTACCCACTTGGCTAATAAGCTGCCATGGGCTACGTCTGAACAGGGGTTCTATCTAGGTTATATTCAAGCATGGTACCTGGTTGGAGAATCAGTCTCAGACAAGACAAACCCCTGTGCCCAGATATATTTGGTCCTTGTGGAGCTCCTGTTCTCTCCAGGTCTTACTAACTTTCTCTTCTTTCATTTAATTCCCTGCACTCTTCCCAAAGTTTGGCCATGAGTCTCAGCATCTGCTTTGATACAGTGGTAGAGTCTTTCAGAGGCCCTCTATGGTAGGCTTCTATGCTGCTTCTCATTTTCTCCTACTTCCACCTGAGTGAGGTATCCCAGAAGCAAAAAGACACACATGGTATATATTCCCTCATAAGTGCATACTAGACTCATGAGATAGTATAAACATAATAAAATCTGTACACCTAAAGAAGCTAAACAAGAAGGAGGACCCGGGGTAAGAAGATAAGTTCTTACTTAGAAAGACAAATGGGATGGACATTGGTCATTGAAACATTTTTACATCTGTGAAAGCAAAGGAAGAATTCTGATGTTAAGAATTTTTGGTGCATTGTTTTTGAAACCATATAAATGGAAGGCTGTTTCACATTAAGTGAGCAATGTCTAATATTTATTAAATTCTAGAGGGTTATTCTATGACCTGGCTAGCCCGCCCAAAAATAATTAAGACAGTGACTTGTCAATATATTTAAACAGCTTTAGCACAATAACTAGGCAGGTGCGATTTAAACTACCTTTCAAAGCCAGTCTCGCTGTCTCCCAGCTGCATCCCCAAGTTACTTGCCAGTAAGTCCTGTCTGGGCTGGATCTGCTCCATCAGGCCAAATCCTATATCTCTCTTTCTTGTCTCTCTCTGTTTCTCTCCTCTTTCCTAGCTTAATCTTAGTGATCCTTACCTGAAATCCCCATCCCTGGAAATCTCCATCCCCAGAACAAAAACTCTGCTTAACTTTCCACTCAGCTACAGGCTCCAGCCTTTATTTTAACCAATCAGAGAAAATTGGGGATATAAGTTTACACAAGATTATTCCCTGTATATAAGAATGTACTCCTCTGGGTTGCAACCAAAGTCTTCTCAGAAGTATGGAGTTGCGACATGGAAGTGGGTGTATGTCCAGGATGTAGGCCAGATAAAATTTAGGCCTGTGACTGCTGCCATTTAGCTTTGTCACCTTATCAAATTAATCACCCTGCACACTTAAGTTTGTGGATCACTAAAATTAAATTGTTAGAACAGATAATCCCTAAGGTGAATTCCTGCCCTTATTTTAAATGGGGAAGGATACTGTAATGCAACAGATTAAGGTTTCAATTCAGAATCTTGAACTATTAGAATTGAAAAGTAAAATGGAGTTAAGATGCATTGTGATTTTTCTGTTTGCTGAGAGCAGACACTGGACAGACACACACTGGCACACACAAGAACATGCAGTATTAGGAGGTTTGGGCTTTTATATTGTTTTCAACTTTTATTAACTTTTAGTAATTTTAATAGAAAAAAGTCTCTCAGCCTCTAATAATAAAAAATAAGGCTTATGTTTGGGTGATATTTCCCACTCCTCTGTCTTTTGCATATCACTCATTTTGTTAAAATATCAGAAAATCCACTGGAACAGTGACATCTCTACTTTCTCTTATACTCAAAGTACCCCAGCTCATGGTCTGAAAATGGACAGAATCTTATCTAAGAGAATATCTATCTTCAAATATCTATCTCTTATGATCTATTGCTTTATAGGGATTTTGAAAATGAATTCTATTTCATGAGATGAGAAAGGGAAACAGGATTAAAATCCTATAGGTTTTACTTGCAAGTGGGCACTCACAGAGATCTAAGTTCAGCAGTTTAACTTAGCATTAGTTTCTTCCTTCCTGCAGAGGCAGAAAGAAGTGAGCTATGCACGTAGATATGCCAGGCCCAGGAAGAGTGGGGGCAGGAGAAGCTGGGAGCAGGTGGAACCAGAACTGCTGAGTTGGAACTCAGAGTCAGAAGAGCTGAGTGCCCATTGGTGATCAACCTTTTGAAATGTTTAAAAAATACAAGATAATCGTGAAGGTTAGACCTGGAGGGTTGTGAAATTAAGATCCTCGTTTATGAGTGTCTGTTCTATTAGATTGAGTACGACTACACTCTAAACTTTGCTATGAAAAGGATGCTATGATGCGGTTTCCTGTTTCCTGTTTGTAGTAAAATATTCCTGACATAAATTAGTATGAAGCTTGTCCTGACAGAACTAAATGTATTGAGAGCATCATCGGAAAGTTGTTTCATGGAGAAGAGAACACAGGCTAAATGCAACCAACCTGCCTTAGCACAGTTGACTGCATCTATGAGGCACCTTGAGAAAAAGCTTTGTTTGAACAATTCATTCCTGTTAGCTGGGAGAGATCCATTGACTGATATGTTTGTGATTGCCACTATTTTATGTATGCATAAAATATATATATAAAATAAAACCAGCAAAATAAAATGAATGGAATTTCCAACCCACAGCCAAAGACATCTACAAAGCATTTGTTTTTGTTGTCTGTGAAAGCCAGGTTCAGATATCTGTGGGCCTCAAAAAAAGGAACAGAGAATAAGAAATAAAGAGCCAGAGGAATGTAGGCAGAAGTGAGCAAGAGAGTTGTTGGAGCTGGACTTTTCTGAGGAATATGAAGCTTGTTTATTTAGGACCTTTTGTGGTATTCTCAGCCTAAAATTGCAATGTTGCGCAGCCTGGCCCTCATATCCATGTGTGCGTGTGTGTGCGAGCATAAGTATACACACACACACACATACACACATACTTGTGTATGAATGCACACACATGTACACACAGACATACATGTATATACACATGCATGCACAATCTAGGAAATAACTCTTGCTCATTTATAACTCTCTTAAGTGATAATTTTCCTTTGTCTTCAAGTCTAACTACATAGTTTAGGAAAATCCTTACCTAAGATATAGTCTAAATTTCTGAGGAAAACTAATTATCTACTACCATCCCTAAAGCCACGTTAAAAAGAAATAAAAATGGAAAAGAGAGAAAAGACTTTCAGAATCAATTTCTTTCCTTTGATGATAGCCTTAGGCCCCAAATCTCATTTTGCAGAGCTTCACATTTACTTGTGGTTTTATTTAGCTCAATTCTATGGCCCTAAGTCTCAAGAAAGTCATGTTTTAAATTCAAGAAATTAAATTCTCCATGGATTGATTTCTTTAGAGCTCAGAAAAAAACTGTTCTCACAATCTAAAGGAGAGCATATTTTTTTCTGTTTCCACAACAGCAGAGAATTGCTGTGTCTCGCTGAACTTCCCCCTCCAAGATTCACTAATTAAAACCCATAGATATTCTGGTAAGCAGATATTACCAAAGAGGCCACAGCAAATGATCACAAGACATTCTAGTCAGAAAGTAGATTGCTCAGAAAGCAGTAGTTAGGGATTAGTCAAGCAGTAGTTAAGCAAATGAACAGCTGTTGTTTAAAAAAATAATTAAGTATGGTAAGACACGGCGTTTCCATCTAGAAAGGTACTAGGGGCAGAGGCACCCTGGAACTTTTCATGGCAGTCAGTGAGTAGCTGATGCTAAGCTGATTCATATTCTCACATATGACAGGTAGAGGGCAACTGTGGTAGACTGGCAGCCTCTCAAAATTGTACACACGCACTTCCCTGAAACCTATGAGCATAACTGTATGGTAAAATAAACTTTATAAATGTGACTGTGTTAAAGGTCTTAAATGAGGATCCTGGATTGGGCAAGTGAGCAAATGAAACCTTCAATGTTCTTATAAAGAAAAAGACCATAGTATCTATGTCAATAGTAGGGTATATAACAACAAAACCACAGTTGGGGTGACACCAAGAATGGTCCATAGGACAAAGAATAATGACGAGAGTTTTTCAGAAAGAAAGAGCTTTCTTGCTTGGGGTTTTTAGAAGTCTTAGCCAATATCTTGATTTAGCCTAGTGAAACTGAACTGACACTTCTGACAGCAATGGAGGACTGTTAAAAAAAAAAGTATTATTTAAGAGGGGGTCTAGGTCCTTTCCATGCATGGTCCTTAGTTGGAGTATCAGTCTCTACAGGGTCCCATGGGCCCAGGTGTTTTGGCTGTTGTTCTTGTGGAGTTCCTGTCCCCTTCAGATCTTTCTATCTTCTTCTTCCATAAGGATTCCAGCGCTCTGCACAGAGTTTGGCTATGAGTCTCAGTATCTCCTTCAATACTCATGGAGAGTCTTTCAGAGGCCCACTGTAGAAGGCTCCTGTCCTGTTCCTTGTCTTCTCCAACTTCTGATGTCTATCCTGTTTGCTCTTCTGAATGAGGATTAAGCGTCTTCCCTAGTATCCTTCTTGTTGTTTAGCTTCTTAAAGGCTATAGATTTCAGTAGGTTTTTCCTATATTATATGGCTAATGTCCACTTATAAATGAGCATATATCATTTGTGCCTTTCTGCTTCTGGGTTACCTCACTAAGGAAGCCCATTGGCTGCTCAGTTTCCAAGTTGGTACCCTAGTAAGGGGTACAGGGGATGTGTCTGACATGAACTCAGTGGCAGGCTCTCTGATCACCTCCCCGTGAGGAGCTCAGCCTTGTCAGGGCACAGAGGAAGATGCAGCAGCCAGCCTTGATGAGACCTGATAACTTAGGGTCAGATAGAAAGGGAGGAGGTCCTCCTCTATCAGGGGACTAGAGAAAGGGTATAGAGCAAGAAGAGGGATGGTGGGTAGGCCTGGAAGGAGACAAGGGAGGGGGCTGCAGTGGGGATACAAAGTGAATAAATTGTAATAAATAAACATATAAATGAAATTAAATTTTAAAAATGTTATTGTTTAAGCAGCTACGATGGTTAGACTGTTTTATAGATCCCATGGGAAATACAGACTGTAGATTAGCACAGAAGGAGAGTGCCCCATGGCTAAGAACACATACTGCTCCCTGGTTATCACCACTTGTGTTGGAGAGCCCACAATCACTTGGAACTCCAACTCCCGGCAGCAAGACCCTCTTCTGACCCCGTGGGCAACTGCATTCACGTGTTCATGCTCCCAAACAGAAGTACGCACATACACACATTTGCTTAAAAATAAAAACAATAACATACTTTACAAAGACAGAAGATGAAATTTAGGAATGTATTCTTGTTCTTCAGTACTTGAAACAAGGTAGCAGCTAGAATCAGAAACAATGCAGAGTGGGTGTACTTTGAAAGCTACTTTCACACATATTTTTCAGAAGAAGCTTACAAGATCAAGAAAGATTAATAGCAACTTTGCCATAGTCCTGAGGCTTTTAGTATTTAGCTAGATTTCCTGAAGGCCTGCACACCAAGGTAAGGATTAGTTTAAGAAGGCAGGATGTTACTTGCAGGGGAAGGATCTTTGAGTGACAGAGATTTTAGACTGTGAAGTACACTGGCCCCCATGGGCTTCCAAATCATGTCCTTAAAGGATGTTATCTTTCACACATGCTTTAAAAAAAAAAAAAACTCAACTGTAAATTATTAGTTGTTAAATTATGTTGAAAGAAAATTATAAAAGTTTAAGATCACTTTAGACCACATAGTGGTAAAAAGTTTGCTGTTGAGATTAGAGAATACTGCATTTATCATTGCATTATATATTTTCTTTCAATGAATATGTATGTCTTTCAGAGTGAGAAAACATAGCAGTAGATTTCTGTGTCCATTTGTCTTTACCCCCTGCTTTACTCTGATACTATGAAAATACACATAAGTATTTTCATATAAAATTCAAAGGGAATCACATTTGTAACACCACCCAAAGGATGCCAGGATTCCTAAGCTTCTAGATATAAGTCCCTATTCTGTATTGATGCGACTACAGATTTCTTGACTTTAAACTCCCGACTTCTGGATGCGGGTATTGTAGGAGAGAGAACAGTGCTCTGCTCTGTGACTTCCTAGCAGAGCAGGTTGGATGATCATTTAGTATCAATGAATTCTCTCTACTATCAAGCTGGGATCATGGCATCCACTTCACTACATCTAAATGCTGTTCACAATGGCAAAGACATTATTTAGATGTTTTTAAAGATAGAGATATAGTTAAAATTAAAAGAATTACAGCTGGTACATACCTCCTAATTTGTTACTAATTTCTACATAAGCATTATTTTAAAATTATTTTCAATTGTCAGACTATTTATACATACTAGTGAGGCATGATGTGATAAAAGAATACATTTAAATTAAACAGTGTACAATGATCTAGTCAGGGTAACCAATATCCCTGTCTCCATTTTGCACTTGTGCTTTTTCTATGTTTGGAGCTCTTGACCTCTCTTTCATTCTTTGTAAAGAAAAAAAATAGACTACTGGAGGTTATGATTACTCTATCATGCTGCAGAAAACTTCCTTCTTTGAGGCGTAGGGTTTTGTCTTCCACAGATGATTGAGAGCATGCATAATTTATTTCTTTGCCTGGTTTATTTCATTTAACATGGTGTCTTCCAGTTCCATCTATGGTGCCACAAATGACAGGATTTCATTTTTATGATGAATTAATATCTGATATTTATGTACATTATGTATGCTTTATCTATTCGTCTTCTGATAAAGGTTTATATGACACCTTTTAGTATAAGTTTCCACAATGTAATGATTATGATGGATAGTGCCCAATAAACGTGAGTATAGATGTCTCTTCAATTTGTTTACTTAATTTCCTTTGTATATGAGACAAAGGAATCATATACAACTCCCTTTGCATTTGGGTAACTGGATGTCTGGTACCTCACTTTTAGCAGCCTCCCCAACATGCCCTAAAAATGACCGCATTGGTGCTGTGTGCAGAGAGTGCCATATTCAACACTATTATCAGAGCTGATTATTATTTTCTGTCTTCATAATAGTTATTCTTGTTTTTCTGAGATCATATATTATTGTGATTTTCATTTACATTTCCTAGCTGATCATTGATTAATATACTTTTTCATATTTTGTTTATTTTTATTCTGAGAAATGTCGAGTCATGTAATTTTCTTACTTTAAAACAAATTATTTGAGTTTTTCTGCTGTATTTTGCGTTCCTTATATATTTCAATTTTAAAAATAATGCCTCCATTTTTTAAATTTTTTCCTTAACTCTTTATTAATTACACTTTATTCACTTTGTATCCCCCCTGTGGTTCCCTCCCTCCTCCCTTTCCAATTCCTCCCTTCCTCCACCCTCTGCATGCATGCCCCTCCCCAAGTCCACTGATAGGGGAGGTCTTCTTTTCCTTCCTTCTGATCCTAGTCAATCAGGTCTCATCAGGAGTGGCTGCATTGTCTTCTTGTGTGGCCTGGTAATGCTGCTTCCCCCTCAGGGGAAGGTAATTAAAGAGCAGGTCAATCAGTTCATGTCAGAGACAGTCCCTGTTCCTATTACAATGGAACCCACTTAGATACTGGACTGCTATGGGCTACTTCTGTGCAGGGGTTCTAGGTTATCTCTATGCATAGTCCTTGGTTGGAGTATCAGTCTCAGGAAAGATCCCTGTGCTTATATTTTTTGGTTCTGTTGCTCTCCTTGTGGAGTTCCTGTCCTCTCCAGATCTTACTGCTTCCCACTTCTTTCCTAAGATTCCCTGCACTCTGCGCAAAGGTTGCCCATAAATCTCAACATTGGTAATCTGCATGGCAGAGCCTTTCAGAGGTCCTCTGTGTCGGGCTCCTGATTTGTTCCCTCTTTTCGCCTTCTTCTGACATCCATACTCTTTGTCTTTCTGGATAGGGATTGATCATTTTAGCAAGAGTCCTCCCTGTTGATTAGTTTCTTTAGGTGTACAGATTTTAGAAGGTTTATCCTATATCATATATGTCTATATGAGTGAGTATATACTGTGTCCATCTTTCTGCTTCTGGGATAGCTCACTCAGGATGATCTTTTCCAGATCCCTCCATTTACCTGCAAATTTCATGATTTCCTTGTTTTTTATTGCTGTGTAATATTCCATTGTGTAGATAGACCACAATTTGTGCATTCATTCCTCCACTGAGGGGCATCTGGGCTGTTTCCAGCTTCTGGCTATTACAAATAAGGCTGCTACAAACATGGTTGAGCAAATGTCCTTGTTGTGTACTTGAGCCTCTTTTGGGTATATGCCTAGGAGTGGTATAGCTGGATCTTGAGGAAGTGCTATTCCTAGTTGTCTGAGAAAGTGCCAGATTGATTTCCAGAGTGGTTGTACAAGTTTACATTCCCACCAGCAGTGGAGGAGGGTTCCCCTTTCTCCACAACCTCTCCAGCATGTGTTATCACTTGAGTTTTTTATCTTAGCCATTCTGATGGGTGTAGGTGAAATCTTAGGGTTGTTTTGATTTGCATTTCCCTTATGACTAAGGATGCTGAACATTTAAGTGTTTCTCTGCCTTTTGATATTCCTCTATTGAGAATTCTCTGTTTAGGTCTGTACTCCATTTTTCAATTGGATTACTTGATTTGTTGCTGTTTAACTTCTTGAGTTCTTTATATATACTGAATATTAGTCCTCTGTCAGATAAAGGGTTGGTGAAGATTCTTTCCCAATCTGTAGGCAGTCATTTTGCTCTGCCAACAGTGTCCTTTGCTTTACAGAAGCTTTTTAGTTTCATGAGGTCCCATTTATTGATTGGTGCTCTTAGAGCCTGTGCTGTTGATGTTCTGTTCAGGAAGTTGTCTCCCACTTTTTCTTCTAAGCAGTTTAGTGTGTCTAATTTTATATTGGACTTTAGTTTTGTGCAGGGTGATAAGTATGGATCTATTTGCATTTTTCTACATGTAGATATCCAGTTAGACCAGCACCATTTGTTGAAGATCCTGTCTTTTTTCCATTGAATTGTTTTGGCATCTTTGTCAAAAATCAGGTGTCCATAAGTGTGTGGGTTTATGTCAGTGTCTTCTATTCGATTACATTGATCCACCATTCTGTTTTTATGCCAGTACCATGCAGTTTTTAGTATTGTTGCTCTATAGTACAGCTTGAGATCAGGGATGGAGATACCTCCTGAAGATCTTTTACTGTAGAGAATTGTTTTAGCAATTCTGGATTTCTTGTTGTTCCATATGAAGTTGAGAATTTTTCTTTCCAGGTCTGTAAAGAATTGTGTTGGTAATTTGATGGGAATTGTAATGCCTCCATTTTTAAGGTAGTAATGAAAACATATTCATTAGTATGTAATAGACAATTTTAATTTTCTCTAGCATTCATCAATGCTTTATAATTATCTTGAAAGTATCAGAAGTTTACAAGTATTCCTTAGTGTGTACATGTGTATGTTATGAAGATGCTTCTATATATTTCATCAAAATATGATAAATGCAAAGGAGACAATGTCAATCTAGTACATTTAATTCTACGAATGTGCCTATTCAATTATTAATGAAGATAAACTAGTGTATACTATTTAACTAGTATATACTAGATAACACTAAATACAAAGATGAGTATATCATATGGGCATATAAGTCATAGCACTAAAGTTATATAAATATTTCTTTTAAATTTTTGTGAAACTGAGTATTTTTCTGTTGAGATGTTCAACAATTTTTGAAATTTAATGTTCTATCATTCAAAATGGGTGACACAAGTATCTACCTGAGCTGATTCAAAATTAAAAATAGGAGAGTCAGCAATCACAGCTCTTAGATAGATGCTATATACATTTTGAAGCCACATTAATGTAGAAGAATGGGAGCTACTATTAATGTTAATTTATTTATTAGCTTTACATCCTGATCATAGCCCACTTCCGCCTCTCCTCTTAGTACCACCTTTTCTCCCCCAGCCTCCTCCCCTATTGTCGAGTAAAAGGGAGCCCCACTATCCGCCCACCCAAGCTCATCAAGTCACATGAGGACTGAGTTTGTCCTCTTCCCCTGTGTCCCGGTAAGGCAGTCCTGTCAGGGAGAAGTGATCAAAAAGTAGGCAACAGAGTCCATATAGGGACCCCCCCACTCCCCTTACTAGTCTACCCACATGAAGCCCGAGTTACCCATCAGCTACATATTTGTAGAGGACCTAGGTCCATATATGGTCCTTTGTTTGTGCTTTAGACTCTACAGGCCCCTCTGGGCCCTGGTAAATTGCCTCTATTGGCCTTCTTGTGAATGTCTTGTGTTACACCTGTCAGAATGTAAGATAAAAAACTCAAGTGACAGCACATGCTGGTGAGGATGTGGGGAAGGGAGGAACACTCTTCCACTGATGGGAGTACAAACTTGTCCAACCATTTTGGAAATCAATCTAGTGCTTTCTTAGAAAATTGGGAATAGCTCTACCTCAAGACCCAGGCATACCAGTCCTGGCCATACACCCAAAAGATGCTCCACCATACAAGGACATTTGCTCAACCGTGTTCATAGCAGCTTTATTTGTAATAACCAGAATCTGGAAACAATCCAGATGCCCCTCAACCAAAGAATGGATAAAGAAACTGTGGTACATTTATACAATGGACTACTACTCAGCTGTTAAAAACAAGGAAATCATAAAATTTGCAAGCAAATGGATAGAAATAGAAAAGAACATTCCAAGTGGTGTAACACAGACCCAGAAAGACACATATAGTATGGACTCATTTATAAGTGAATTTTAGCCACATAGTACAGGATAAACATACTACAATGTATAGACCCCATGAAGATAAATAACAAGGAAGACCCAAGGGAGTATGCTTAAATCTCACTCAGAAGAGGAAATAAAAAGAGAGAGGTGGTTGATGAAAGGAAACAAGGTAGAAGAGGGAGAACAGAGAGAAATAGAGTGGAGGTCAGACCTGGGAAGGGTAGAGACTGAAGGACAGAAGACCTGCAGAGAAAAAAGAAACTGTGAGTCATCTCTGTGACGAGCTGGAGACTTAAGTCAGAATAGGCCTTTGGGAGGTTTTGAGGGGCACTCTAGCTGAGACTCCTAGTAGCAGGGCCATGAAGACTGAAAAGGACATCCACTAACTAGACAAGATTCCTAATGGAGAGAGGAGCACATCAACCCCCCCAAACAAAAACAAAAACAAAAACTTACCCTGCAAAGGACAAAGATATAACAGTTAGAGCAGAGGTTAAGGGAATGTCTAACCATTGCCTGGCCCAACCCAAGACCCACCCCATGGAAAAGAGTCAACCCCTGACACTATTAAGGATACTCTGCTATGCTTGCAGACAGGAGCATATCAGAGTTGTCCTTGGAAAGGTTTCACCCAGCAATGGTTTGAAACAGATGCTAAGACACATTGTCAAATATTGGATGAAGCATAGGGAGAATAGTGGAAAAGCATTGGGAGGAAGGTTAAAAGGACTTTTAACCATTTTGATGGTTCTTCTAATACTTGAAAAATGTAACTTTATTTTCTCTGTATTTCCAGAAGTATTTCAAATATTTTCAGTAGAATTTATTTATCTGGAATGTAAATATAAATGCAAATATGTCATTTATAACCCTAGACCACCTTGTGTGGAATTAGCTTACATTAATTTGATTGTGAAAAATCAATACTGTATCTTATTTTGCTCACAATTTAGAAAATGCTTAAGTCAATCAAATCATTGAGTGGAGAGAGACACTCAGAGTATGAAGTTTACCAAATATAGACTCTGGAAATATGTGCAGAATATTTATTTACTTATGCAAGTCTCTCAATTCTTAACCACAGGAGATGAATTAAAATAATAGCCACAAGAAAAGATGAAGGACTGAAAATATTTTTACTGAAAGATTTGCAAAATCTATGCAAAATACATAGTATAAATGGATTAACAAAGTTATAGCCACCATTTATGTCTTTTCTTATGCCACTTTTTCATGTTTCATTGATCCTAAGTTGATTTTTACAATAAAAACACTAGTGTAATTAGCACATGTATTATGATGTGCTATAATGACATGGGTTAATAACATGCTCATCCCTCTTCTTGGTACACAGATAATGATAAATCTTAAAATTAATGGTTTTGGACCTCATAAATTTTTGACAATGATAAAATGAAAGAAATTTAAACATTTTGTTCCTACAAAGTAACAAGTAAAAAAACTTCACATACCAACTCAATGCAAATATATGTTCATTGGATTATTTGGGTTTCTTTGTTTTTGACACATGAAACTCCAGTTCTTTAGAAGTATCTTTTTCCTTTATTTTTATCCCCAATATAACATCTCTATTGATTCTTTAAGAACTTTACACGATCTACCCCAATCACACTTGCTTCCTCATCCTTCCAGATGCATCTGCCCACCTTTGTGCCTCCCCAAAGGATAAGAAGTGCATCAAGCCTAATTTGTGTTGCCCATATACTCAGTGGAGCCTGGTCAAGCTCTCAGTGACCAGCCCCTTAAAGGTAACTGAGTCCTTTCCCACTAATCCGCCCCTGCCAGAAGCCATCATCTGTGAAGAACTACATTTAAGTATTTTTGTCACAAATTTTAAAGACTCTTCAATAGCTTCCTGTCTAGACTATTTCCTTGTAGGGAGGTGGGGGAGGTTGCCATAGAATTCTTCAATGTCTCATTCTCAATCATGAGTCTGCAGTCACTGATGACACTGCCAAAAGAAGGTTTGTCAGTTATGACATAAATCATTGCCATTAACATGGCCTCTGTTCAATAGCCCTGATCATGGACATCAGCATGGTCTCTGGGGGGGGCAAGCATTGATCATGAATACCAACATGGCCTTTGGCAGCAGCATGAACCATAGAGGTCTTTCAAGGAGGCTTAATGCAGAAAATGAATCATTTTTCATCTCAGATATTTTGGCTGTTCAGAATGTTCGGGCAGGGCAGACCCTGCATGAAACCCAGGCTGCTGTGCACCACCCTACTGGCCCTGCTCATCAAAGACATGCTCTGTTGTCCACCTCAGCTCTGTTCCTATAACTATTGTTGTATGTCTAGTTCTGCCTCTTTCTAGTGCTAAGGCACTGCTCCATTTTAACATCTTTCACTCCTCTGAGGTCCCTGGCAGTTTCTGACAGCTTGAATCCTCTCCTCAGATTGTTTTTTAAAGAGTTTTTAAAGAATTATTTATTTATTATGTATACAGTCGTATAACTGGATCTTGAGGTAGTGCTATTCCCAATTTTCTGAGAAAACTCCAGATTGATTTCCAAAATGGTTGTCCAAGTTCATTCCCACCAGCAATCGAGGAGGTTTCCCCATTCTCCACATCATCTCCAACATATGTTGTCACTTGAATTTTTGATCTTAGCCATTCTGATGGATGTAAGTTGAAATCTCAGGGTCATTTTGATTTGCATTTCCCTGATGACTAAGGATGTTGAGTATGTCTTTAAGTATTTCTCTGCCATTTTATTTTCCTCTGTTGAGAATTCTCTGTTTAGCTCTGTACCCCATTTTAAAATTGGATTATTTGATTTGTTGGTGTCTAATTTCTTGAGTTCTTTATATATTTTGGATATTATTTCTCTATCAGATGTAGGGTTGGTGGAAATCTTTTCCCAGTCTGTAGGCTGTTGTTTTGTGCTGTTGACAGTGTCCTTTGCTTTACAGAAATGTTTCAGTTTCACAAGGTTCCATTTATTAATTGTACATCTTAGAGCCTGAGCTGTTGGTGTTCTGTTCAGGAAATTGTCTCCTGTGCTAATGAGTGTTCTTCCTGCATGTACACCTGCATGCCAGAAGAGGGCGCCAGATCTCACTATAGATGGTTGTGAGCCTCCATGAGTTGCTGGGACTTGAACTCAGGACTTTTGGAAGAGCAGCCAGTGCTCTTAACCTCTGAGCAGTCTCTCCAACTTTTTTTTTAAAATAATTCTAAACAAACCTATTCAGTTTATTTTTTTAAACCACAGAGAAACTGACTTACTTGAAATTGAAGTTGCTTATGCACAATCACCTAAAACACCATAAAAACTCAGAAGGACATATGAAAAGTCCTTATACAATGCAGTGACATGGCTGTTCTTATGTTTATACCTCCCTCCCTTAAGATCCATTTACTTTTGTATCTGTAGATTACTTTTAAGAGTTCATCTGGTTTAAATTTCTGTGATGAGCTGTATGTAACAACCTATGCAAAGGGGCAGGCATATTTTTCAAACTTGCAATCCGCAGCCTGAAATCAGGAGAGTATTCAGAGAGGGGGTCCGTGGTGGCTGAATCATTAAAATCAGTATAAAGACCTCTCTACTTCAAGAGTAATCAGCCTTATATTCTCCAGAAAGCCTTCTGACATTGAGAAATCAGCATGCATGTTCTGGCTGGTTGAACCTAAACCTTCAGTTATACTTTGTATATTGCATATATGGTGACAAGGTTGTGCATAATCCAGTGAAGACCCACATATCTCAGTGACTCACTACATTCATCTTAAACTGTGTTTTCACTTAGTATCAACTTACACTTACATTTCATGTTTACTTACACTTCCAACTTCTTCATTTTTAAGAAAAAGTTACTTGTTAAGTGGTGACTGGATATGCATGTGACAATAAGTAGAGAGACAGAATCTGTGATCTGTGTCCTTCCAAGCTTATATTCAAATGGGGAGAATGAGCCAAACAAAAGACTTTATTGAGAATTTTTTAAACTATGGGTACACTATAAATTCATAAAATAAGAGGAGAGGCTCTTTGTGTTTAAGCACTGTGATTGTCCATAGCATTGTGAGGAAACATGTAAACCTATGGAGATGAGCATCAGAATGAATACGAAGTATATAAGCTGTGCCATGAGTACAGTGATGAGCAAAGGAGGAGAATAGGCTATCTAGAAACAAATGAAGGCAAAGCTGAAACACAAGATGGAATTTTTGAATGAGACGTGATGTTATCTAAAATTTGCCTCCAGTGGTACGGTTAAAATGTTGAGGTATGCAAAAAGGAGCAAAGTGAGCCTCAAAGAACCCATTAGTTTCTACTTCACTGGTCCACATGGTGGAATGGTGAGTGAGTTAAAGTGAAGATGATGATTGTGACTATTTGAGTGTATGTCTTGAAAATAAACGGAGGAGTCTATATGGGGTTTGCAGAAAGAATGAGCATAGTATGATTCCAAATATTTGGACCAGAAGAATGATAAAGGAGTTGCTTTCCTAGAGTTGGGAAAGATTAAATGAAGACCATGTTTAAGAAGAAAAATAGTAGTTCAGTGCAGTTCAGCCATATTAATGAGATACCAAGTGTTCATCTTTGTAGAGCTAGCAATCTATCTTGTTCTCCAGTTAATGGAAGTTACACACTAATGTCCATGTTGTAGAAGCTTTATAAAAGCATGTATTGTTGCATTAATTAGAGATGACAATGGTGGGGACAAAACTATGTTCAGAGAGTATAAATAAAATGCTGAAGGATTCATACAGTAGATTTTTTTCTCACTCAGGTTGTGGCTTTAGCCAATACTTTATTGCATGGATGAGTGTGATGATCCAACAGTTAAAATTTTCCAGGCAGAAAGAAGAACAAATGTAAGCCCCTGGGAACCATGAATCTCCTAGAACCCTTAAAGAACAGCAATGGAACAATCCATTGCCTTTCAGCAGAGCGGTGTTTCTATGGGGCTTTACATGCTGGGAGTATTTACTACTCGCAGACTCAGTAACATCTGAAAGGGAGGGTGCCATAAGTTTGGAGGCCGAGAAATACAGGGATAAGTTCACAAGTCCACTCATACATTGACTAAGAGGTAGTGAAGAAATGTACCAGAGAACATATACTGTGGCATTAAAAACATTGAAGTGGCAAAAGAATGCACAAGGTATGAGTTAACGGTCTAGGGAAGGTACTAATGGCTGACATTTGTTTTATACTCTATGATACTCAGGCACTGTGATAGTCTGTATTTTGGTCAGAATCGAACAGACACTGCTATCTCCATTTAAAATATGCAAAGCTTGAGGCCAAAAAAAAAACAACTAAAAATGACTTTGGAGATCACTATACACTGAAGAAGAAGAAGAAGAAGAAGAAGAAGAAGAAGAAGAAGAAGAAGAAGAAGAAGAAGAAGAAGAAGAAGAAGAA
>NW_026591086.1:60785651-60831260 GCF_907164565.1 Psammomys obesus | reverse complement strand
AAGAAGAAGAAGAAGAAGAAGAAGAAGAAGAAGAAGAAGAAGAAGAAAGAGCACTAGAAATTGAAGTTCACACTGCTATTTGGTCAGAAAAACCCCTTCCTAAATAGTCTAAATAGTCCCCCCTCCCCTCTCTTCCCCTCTTCTCCCCTCCTCTCCCCTCTCTTCCTTTCCTCTCCTCTCCTATTCCCTCTCCTCCTCTCCTCTCCCTCCTATTTTTCCTTCCTCCCATTTTTCTTTTTGCTTTATCTAAAGTCAAAGGTGAAATTTATAACTCCGAAGAGATTCCCGAGGCCTGAAGAAGCCTTGTCTGCAATTCTCCTTACTTTTGTGCACTGGCCTTAAAGGAGATTTCTCTCCGTCTCCGCGCTGCTTTTTTATCACAGCTTAAGACAGCAGATGGCTCTCTTGCGTTTTCTTTCACTTATTTCTATCTGTAAACAGCCAAGAAGCCTTTGGGAGAGGAAGAAGAAAATGCCTGGATTAAGCGAAAAGACCCTGATTACCCAATGCTGCTCTCCTCTTCAAGCTCTCTTGAAATAGGAAGCCACATTGAATAGAATGGGCCGCATGGGGTTGAGAAATTTCGCTGTCTGAATATATCCTGAGACTCTGAAATCGCTGCTCTACTTGCTTCTTCAAAGGTCGGGATTGAAAAATCGAGCAAGCAGGACGCTTCTCCGGTATTAAACAGTTAAAAAGCTTCGGCCTCGAGGAGCGTTATTACAGTCAGTGGAAGCTGTGATGATTAATCTCCTTTTCAGTAAAAAAAAAAAAAAAAAAAAAAAAAAAAGCGGAAAACTGCTTTGAAAGAAGGATAGTCTAGGAGACCTTTTACAGACTGGCTTCTTTAGGGACCGGTGGAGGTGGCTGGGTAGGGTCACTGTCCCGAGGTGTTGAACCTCAAACTTGGTCGTGCTTGTGGGGAGGGGGTGACCTACAGAGCCCCAAATCTGACTTCCCGGTCAGATTGGGGAAAATGACTGCAACCTGGGGGAGGAGAGCAGGGAACATAGCTGTGTTAACAAGACTCTCAATCCCATTCAAGGTAGTAAAAACGAGGTGTTGGTCGGTGGAGTTGTAGTCAATTTAAAAGGCCATAATACTTCCATCTCATCTTGCTCTCTGAAAAAGAAATCACTACAAAAATCTTTAGGGAAATCTGTTTGCTTTAATCATGAAGTCATTCAGAAATTCTAACCTAGAACTTTTCAAATGTCTAAATGGCTTCTTTGCAGTAATGGCTCTCAGTGGGGTTCTTTCCCTAATGATTTAGCAAAAGAACAGCCATACTTTTTTCTGTGTTTCATCAGGGCTGCTCATATCTCTTAGCCTACCTTTTCTCTTTGTGAGCCATGGCATTGCTTCACAAATATACACTCAAAATAAATTGGTCCTCAGTTCTGTCTTTAAACTCATAGGTGACAAAACAATGCAAATTTTTGACAAAAAAACTCTAAACTATTCCTCTTAATAATTGTGATGTTTGTAGATGTAACAGCTAAATGATGGAAATAACCTTACAGGGCATATCTCTTAATATTAAAAATGATATCATCTTAAGCCTGCCATTACCTGCACTGGATCCAAATCTATACACTCCCGTTACAGCAAATGCTCCTCCCACATCGCTAGTAATCAAGGTGTGAACTAACAACAGTGAAGGAAATAGAACTCCTTACAAAGGGATGATAAGGATGAGTTGTAGAGAGCAGAAGTCCAGCATCCCTAGAATGCATTCTAGGCTGCATGCACTTCCCCATTTGCCTGGTGATGAATCTTTGTAGTACTTTATGACTATTCCTTAGGCACCCCCTCCAAAGTACATTTTTGTTCAAACCTGCTGCAGAGAGTGCCTGTGTTCTGCCCCCCTTCTTTTTGGTTTTCAAGTAGTCCTTGGAGAAGCCAACCAATGACTGCCAAAACATTCTTCCTCCGTGTCCACATTGGATGGTGAGAAACTGTTTTAGCATTCCTTTCTCCTTGCTTTCCTGGGATGACAGGCAAAATGAGAGAGAGAGAGAGAGAGAGAGAGAGAGAGAGAGAGAGAGAGAGAGAGAATCGTTGCTGGAATGCATCCTAAAAACTACAACCACAAACTGTTCATCCAAAGCATGAAGAGCTTCTCCCCAGCCCTTCTTTTCATTCCTTTCTTAGCCCTCCACATTTTTAATATCCAAGGGAGAAAGATGTCAAGTACAGGCAGGACACCGAAGGGAGGAGACATAAAGTATCATATTTTAATTTCAGATCCAGCTCAAGTGGCTTTGCTCTGACAGTGCTGTTCCAAAGAAAAGCAGAGCTCCTGGTAGCATGCCCTCAGGATGGCTGCTTTTTGCTATCAGTGAGCACTGCTACAGTGCCTTTCTTCACCTCATGCTAATCTTTGCGCTAAGACTTCCTCAGTGTTCTCCCAGGTGGGTAGCCTAGTCCAGCCCCAGTGTGGAGCCTCTGCAGTGGCTGTCCAGCTCCTCTTCCGCTCTCTGGGGAACAGAACTGGAAGCTGTTTCCACTGTTCTCATTAGAAGAGATTATCCATCTTTTCTCCCCTGGTCCTTCCTTCTGCTCACTGTTGACGGTTCAAAATGATAAACCTATCCTTCTTGGCAGCAGAAGAGTCTAACAAGTTTGGGTGACTAGGTGAGAAGTGGAGGTGCCTCTCTCAAGGCTCACTCTCCTCTAGCCTCCTCCAGCCTCCTCCATGGGGTGGGGATGCTTTGATGCTGGAGGGATCATTCAGAGTAGAAACCATTTCACCTGTCAACTGCTGCTGAGAGTTTTCTGTGGACTCTAGAACCCTAGCTAAGCTGCGGCAGCCCTGGAAACGCGCGAGTTTCATTTGAGCCAAAGCGCACAGATATTCCTTCAATTTCCCCTCCTTAGGTTCAGGGGCTTGGCATCCCACGCTGTGCAATTCATTTTATCTTTCTCTCTTTATTATTATTTTAAATCATTACTGAATATACTTTTTTCCCCCTGAAGACACATCGGAGGGGGACCACATAGTTGAGAGGGGGTTGTGGGGTGGGAATGGAGCGCTTTGATTAGAGAGCTCAGGGGAGAAGATTGCTCTCTCCAGATGCTGATTTCCAAAGCACTTGACAATCACAGGCAGAAGCAGACAGCGGACGGCTGTGGCCGCACCTGCCCGAGGGCAGCTCAAGCAGGGCATTGAGACCTGCCCATCGCGCCTGGGGACCCACAAATGCGCTGAGACACGGCCGCGACCTGTCCTCCTCCCCTCCATCCTGTGCCCAGGAAGGAAGCCCTCCAATCTGCCAACCTCTCACCCACCCGAGAGGCAGACAGGGCAAGCCAGCTGAGCTAGTGGTGGTGGCGACCCGAGAGTGCTCCAGCGACACGAGGTGACTGTCAGCCACAGCCCTCTGGACTTCCAGCCGCGACCTCCAGTCCCCGGACTGTCCCTGCTGTGTCCGGTAGCATCTACGCGCCCGGTCCGAGCTCAGCATACTGGGCGATGGGTCCTAGTGGGGACTGACCATCCTTACCTCTGTCCCTAGCCCCTCCAGACCGCCCCTCCCTCCGCTTCCCTTGGGGCGAGGAGCTGTCTGCGCCGCCCCTTTTCTCTCCAGTGCCCCGGCTCCCCTTGCTTCTGTCCCTCCCTCCCCGGGACCCATTCCCCGGGCCACCATGGCCGCGGCCATAGCCAGCGGCTTGATCCGTCAGAAGCGGCAGGCGCGGGAGCAGCACTGGGACCGGCCCTCTGCCAGCAGGAGGCGGAGCAGCCCCAGCAAGAACCGCGGGCTTTGCAATGGCAACCTGGTGGATATCTTCTCCAAAGTGCGCATCTTCGGCCTTAAGAAGCGCAGGTTGCGGCGCCAAGGTCTGTGTGGGTCACGGTGGGGAGGTGCGCCTCGGATGGGATGGCTGGCTGGCATTTTACCGCCTGGATAGAAACGCGTTGGGCTCCCCTTGCTCTTTCTTCCCCTTGTGTTTCTGTCCACCCTTCCCCAACCCTCTGATCTCCCTCCAGAGCGCCAGAGCGCCTTCCCAGGGTAGCTGCGAATCTGATCCCAGGCAACCTGTAGCCAGCCACTGGGAACTCAGCCCGCCCAGAGCCCTCAAATTGGTTCTTCTGTGAGCAGAGCTCCAGAAAATCTGTTTGTACTCTTCCTCCAGAGGTCGGGACTCCTCAGAGCACAGTATCCGCAGGATGGGGTCTTCCTTCTGCGGTGCCTCAGGTCACAGGCATTGCCCCCTAGTCACATAGGAGATGTCAGGAAAAGGTGTTTGCCCATTCTCGCTTCTTATCTTTAGTCTCCTGAAAAACTGCTTGGTTCATATCTCTTATTTGAAAGGGACCCTCAGCTGGGACTAACGTAAAAAGAAGTGAGCAGCACTGTGGGAAGGGCAGGGTGGGGACAGACAGACCGATGTTTGCACAGGGTTAGGTCAGTGAAGAGTTAATGGAAAGCTGGTTTTCAAGCGGCTTTGTCCCACCTCCTGTCACCCACATCTGAGACCTTTAGTCAAATCTTGTCTGAGTACAGGGCTACCCTCAGAATGAATATGATTGGGCCTGCTGGGGAAGTATGTATTCTTGTTTTGTCTGCTTTAACTGATAAACTAGCAAATTATATGAAACTGGAACAGTTACAACGCAAAGATGGCTAGCATAGCGCCTTTACTCTGTGTGATATTACTATTATATTTTGAGAAAGAGCTAGTGCCCCTCATGACCTTCTGCCGCCTCTAAAATGCCAGTCTTTACCTGAGAGATGGAGCTTGGCCGTCTGAGCCCCCTTCTCCACACCCAGTTACAATGGGTGGCTGTTTTAGGTGCATATGGGGTGCTCGGAGCAACATAGGTGCTTGCTCTACCTAACCAGGTGGGCAGGAAACAGAACATATTTACATTAATGGTTGTCTGTGTTTGCTCAGTGCAAAACAGTCTCCCAGCCCAGCTGTGTTTGCTTTCCATGTCCTGTTGTTCCAAAGACAAGGAAGAGAAACGTTTGAAAAGTCTGGGTTTCTGTGGGGATTTGTATGTGTCCACACCTTTACCCAACCATGACCAAAAGTTTTCGTGCTTCTTTTAAGGCTAATACTGAAAATGAAAAAGATAAATGAGTGTGGCAATGAAATGTTTTAGGTAACTTGCTGTTGTCGTCATCAAGCTCAAAAGAACACATGTAACATATGCCCTCATGCACATTCTACAAGCAATGCGATGTATACCTGTAGCAAAGAAAAACTTCCTCATAAAGATGGGACAAGGAGCTTTCAGAGCAGAGTGACAGCTATGAAGAATAATTGTCGTTTACACCTTATTCAGGAACCTTATCCAGGACATTTCTCATTTCAGTATTCTGGTCACTATTTATACCACGTCCCCCATCACCATAGGGTCTGCTTCTGACTTTATCAGATAGATTATTCATTGGAGCACAGTTTTCACAGCAGGGAGCTCTGAAATTGCCATCTATTAACGTGCAATGGGTATATTCTCTCCTGAGAAAGATTATCTTAGTACAAACACTGCTGAACAGAGCTAAAATCTTAGAATGTACATTCTGAAAATACGTAACAATTAGATTATTTTATAAATTGTGTCTTTTGTGTTCTATTGGGTGATGAGGGAGAGGTTACTTGACATGTGATGAATTTCAAGATATTTTTTTTTCTAGTCTAGAAAGATAGTTGGTCTCTCTAATAGTCAATTTTTTTGTTTTCAATACTGACGGTTTCTTCAGTATTCATAATTGAGCACACACACTCACACACACACACACTCACACACACAGAGACACCACTTAATAGTCTGCAAGAAAGCTACATTGGGAATATGTTGTCACTGTGCTGAGAGAGTGTAAGAAAAAATAAGATTAATTTATAGGGAATATTTTCCTTTATTCCTCTGTTTCATCACCTAAATATATGTTCTTTAGTGAAGAAAATCAGAGATACAGTTAGATACGTAGGAAAAAAAGAGGCATAGAAACTTGAAGCACACCCTCAAGGAGTGTATGCATTGACCCTTTAAAACAAGAACTCTATATTTTGTGTTTGAGAAAAACAATAAACATTTCTTTGTTGTTGTTGTTGTAAAAAAGATATATATATGTAAGTAATTTATTTTATACAATTTTTTCATTTATTATAATTTATTCAAATTGCATCCCAGCTGTGGCCCCCTCCCTCATCTCCTCCCAGTCCCATCCCCCCTCCCTCTTCTCCCCCTATGTCCATCCCTTATAAACATTTCTTAAGTTTAGGGTTTTAATTTTTCCTCCTTTAATATTTTTATCTGATTATGGTAGCACATACCTGTAATGAAAGAACTTGGGAGTTGGAGGCAGCGTGATCAAGAGTTCAACACCAGTCCTAACTATATGAAATCTTCTTTCAAAAGAACAATAAACAGAAAACTAATATTAGGTAGTATTTTAGGTAGTAATTTCTGTATTGTCAAATGTATTAAACTAGAGTCCCACCTCCCAAACCTGATTGTATGCTGTGATTTGCTCCTAAGCAGTCTGTAGAATGGCTATAGAATGACAGGTGCTAGGACTGTTCCACCTTTCCATGTTTCTCTAGTCTGCCTTTTCACCAGCCCTTATACCCTTTCACCTTCTTTGACTTTAAGCAGAATTTAGCATCTTGTAAATTGGCAGTTTGAATGTGTTTCTTTCATAGATGTATGTTTATGTGGATGTGTGCATTTCTGTATGCATAATTGTGTATGTGTGTCTACAGTTACATGTTAGGATTAATCTTGTTCCGGAAAGCTCAGAGGAAATGCCTTCTGAGAAATCCTCACGCACTTTATCATGTTGAAGTAGCCTTAAGTGGCATTTTTAAATTTCTCATTGCTGTGTATAACTGGTAATAATTGTTTAGCATGCATTTTCAGTTTACTCTGCTTAAGAAGAAAAATCTGTTTTCTTCAGATTTCAAATCTTGATAGAGTGTTAGCTGGGCCCTGTGGTGCTCATTTCTGTCATTTAACTAGAGGGAAAAAGAGATCCAAACTAAAGAACTGTTCCTGATCTTCAGTGTTCTAACTAAATCATACTAAAATCAAAGCTCCTTTGAAATGTTCCTGTGTTTTTTTTTTTTTTTTTTTTTTTTTTTACTTTGCCTTAACAAATACATGGATATAATCTGTTCCTTGTCAATGGGGCTGTAGAATGGGGTTTTAGTGAGTTATTCACAAGAAATCAAGAATATCAATTACCTCATTTTAATTCATGGATAATACATAAGAGCACATTTAAAGTATATGCTAACTACATAAAGAAAGAGAAAAACACAGAAAACACTTGAGATCTTTACAGAAAAATTAAAACAGAAAATAAAGATAAAGATTTTATTCTAAATGTATTACACTTCTGCCTTTAAATGTTAAAATAAGCAAGAACTTGTCTGTAGTATAGTATAGCCTTTCAAAATTATCTGTGTGGCCTGTGTAATTGTTTCTTGCAGGTTAATATTTTACTTGCACTTTTACCTAGGCTCACAGAAGTTGCAAGGTAGCCTAAAAAATTTAGAAATTAAAACTGTGCTACTTAAATTATATTTTCAAGTTAATCTGTGTTCTAAAAAGCAAAACAGGGAACAGGACAGGAGCCTATCACAGAGGGCCACTGAAAGACTACCCACCAGGGTATCAAAACATATGCTGAGACTCATAGCTAAGCTTTGGGCAGAGTACAGGGAATCTTTTGAAAGAAGGGGGAGATAGGAAGACCTGGGAGAGGACAGGAATTCCACAAGGAGATCAACAGAACCAAAAAATCTGGGCCCAGGTGTCTTTTTTGAGACTGATACTCCAAACAAGGACCATGTATGGAGATAACCTAGAACCCCTGAACAGATGTAGCTCATGGCAGTTCAGTATGGTTCCCCAGTAATAGGAACAGGGACCTTTTCTGGCATGTACTCATGGGCTGGCTCTTTGATCACCTACCCCTGAGTTGGGAGCAGCCTTACCAGGGAGGAAGACAATGTAGCCAGTCCTGATGAGACCCGATAGACTAGGGTCAGATGGAAGAGGAGGAGGACCTCCCCTATCATTGGACTGGGGGAGGGGCATAGGAGAAGAAGAGGGAGAAAAGGTGGGATTTGAAAGGGATCGGGGAGAGGGCTACAGCTGGGATACAAAGTGAATAAACTATAAATAATAAAATCAAATTTTAAATTAAAAAAGAAACAGCAAGCAGGAAAAAAAAACAGAAATGCATAAATATCTACAGAGACAAAACACCTGTCCTTAAGTATGGATAGTGAAAACCCTTGGTCTTCTAAGAAATGAGAAGCTTCCTCCTTATAAACCACCATGCACAAAATAACACAAAGGATAGCATAGGACCTCCGTGTTTATGCTGCTATCTCAGACCAGCTGTGCTGTGCACAGGCTTATGGAAACTAAAGCAAGAAAACTTTTTTCCTCTGAAGTACATTTCTTTCCTTTTGGAACTATTTCAAGTACATTTTGTTGTTATTGTTGTTGTTCATGTTTTTGTGTTCTGAGACCACAGGAATCTTCCTACACTTATTTTGATAAAATTTAATGCTGTTTGATAACCAGAGTTCTTCTATCTTTTGTTAGTTGTACTATGAATACAAAACTCATGCTGCTTCTTATTTTAAATGTTTAATTGTATTTTTAAATGACTATTTAAAGATCTTATAGGAATATTACTGAATTATGTTTCTTAATGACTTTCTTGTTTTGGTTTCAACAATTCATGTTTATTGTAGATTTCTAAGAGTAATCATTGCTTCGTACAATAAATTAAAATGTAGTCTAATGAAGTAAAAGTAATTGCTATATTAAGATATATATATAACTATTAAAATATGCTTTCTTCTGGGTTGAATTATAGTCATAGAGTCAAACTTATATATACTTAAGTCATTACTTTTTCATGGCCATGTCTTTTTTACTTTTTTAACATGAAGTCAACCCAAGACTCACCAGAACTTCTCTGCCTGCTCTCCTATGGGTATCATAGGAAATTACAACTTCCTCCTTATATTTAAAATTAGTGACTTTTTCGGGATGATGTTACATATAGCTACAGATTTCTATGGAGTTATGTTGATGTTAAAAATACTTTTATACTTGTATTTTTATTTTTCAATTTATTTTATTTTATGATAGACAATATATTCAGATTAATAGAAAACCATTTTTTTTTCTTGGAAGTAGTGTGGTGTTGGGTATTGAACCCAGAGACAATCAAATACTGGACAGGCAACCTATACCTAGCAATATCTCTAGTACAGTGTTAATGTTTTAAATTTGAGAGAAGCTCTCCCTACGTTGCTCATGTTGGCTTTGAACTCACTCTCTAGCTCTTGATGGTTTTGGACTTGCTGTTTTCTATATCAACTGATCAAGTGCTGGATTAATGGCTGGAGAGACCATGTCTAGCCCATTTGATATTTTGACACATATAAACACCATTTAAGTTATATTAAGAATATTGAACTCCTGAAACATGTTTTCTTTTTATAGCGAAGATATTTAAAATGTTCTCTGTTAGCTCTGAATTTACAGTACTTTATCATATAATCTATAGTCATCTCACTGTGCAATAGCTCACCTGAACTCGTACTTCTATTTTGACTGCATCTTAGTTCCAAGTGCTTAATCTTTTCCCCATCCTCATCTTTTTAGCCTTTATGAAACAAGTTTTTTTTTTATATTGCTCATGTGCTAAGATCCAATGAGACATTATACTATATATACAGTTAGTGAATTTAGCAAAATTATCTCCAGTTCTATCTAAGATATCACAAATGAGAAAGCGTTCTCCATTTCTTGTCGCTCAATAGTTTTGCATTTGGTATATATACTACATTTACTTCATTCATATCAAGTGATGGACATGGGTTGTTTCAGTGTCTTGGTTTCTATGACTAGAGCAGCAACACATGTACAGATGTCTTCCATTCTTCCTAATCTCAGCCTGAGAATACTGTTCTACAAACTTATCACAAACATTCTTTTCTTCCATGCAAAATAACAGTTCCATGTTTCATTTGCTTAATTTTAAAAATGGCCCAATCTAAATGTGGGATTTTCAATATGATTTATCTATTTAGGTTTGAAAATGTTTTTCCTTTGGTTATACTCTTCATATACTTCACAAATGATGAGAAACTTTTAGCTTTATGATAGTTGTGTATTCTAAATTGCATATAATACTCTCAACATTGTTGTCTTAACACTCAGAAGCTAGAGAAATGCAACACTAACAGTCAGCTTAAATATGCAAGAGAGCATTTGAGAGAGGTTACTGCAAAGCAAATCACAATGCTATCTGGACCAAAAAGCCACTAATTGAATGGCACTATCTGCAATGACTCCTATCTTATTAAGAACCTCTGGTCCTGTGACTAACACATTATTTACTGTTCCATGGGGTAAAAACTATAAGGAATGACAAGAAACTAGATATTATTTCTAAGCTATTTTATCACAGTTACTTATCAATAGTTGGGGAAAATATCTTTTTTCATAAGGTCATTCGATATTGTGAAATACTTTTTGCAGAATGTGTCTTACCCTGTGCTTCACATGTCTTTCGTGTTGATAGATATTGGTGTGAGTATTGAAGACAGTCAGTCAAGAGCCAAGGCCTCAACCATGACCAGGATACAACCTCTTGACTCTTCTGCCTTCACCAACTCTTTACAGTCTTGTCTTTCTTTATGATATTTTAAGTTCTTTATTAATGGAAGTCACATAACTGCAGGTAATAATAGAAGACACAATATGTACATCTGTGGATGAGGTTAACTGTAATCCAGTTGCTGTTTCTGCATTGAGAATTTAATTACAAATCATTTTTAACATTATTAACTTTAAGACTAAAGCCAGAAGCAAATTTATCTCAAAGATTAGATTGTGAGCTTTTGTAAAAAGAATAGAGAGAATAACATTCCATGATTTAAAAACCACTTTTGATATAGAAATGCAACTTAGTTTTTAGCATAGTTGGATATTATATACCATGATCCTATGACAATTAATAATTGTTCACTTCATAAATCTACAATTACCTAGGAGTCAAGCCTCTGAACATGGCATGAGGGATTATCTAAATTAGGTGAGTTTCTGAGGATGCCTGTGAAAAAAATGCATAGATTTGGTTGGTTGAGTGGAAAGGCCTGTTTAACTGTGGGCAAGCCATGTCAAGGGCTAGGGCTCTGTACTGACTACTGAGAATAAGCACCTAGTGCTTTCTGCTTTCTGACTACAGACACAATATTACCACTGCTTTAGCTCTTCCACTATGACTTCC
This sequence comes from Psammomys obesus, assembly GCF_907164565.1. NCBI lineage: Eukaryota > Metazoa > Chordata > Mammalia > Rodentia > Muridae > Psammomys > Psammomys obesus. Next base: position 60,819,987 of record NW_026591086.1, on the reverse strand, counting down.
CCACCATGGTGACTATATCCTTAGACTCTGAGCCCAAATAAACTCTTCCTTTCTTATGTTGTTTGTATCAGGTATTTTGTTGCAACAAGATAAATAACTAATAGTGCTGTGATCTTCTTAATAAACTGAAGAGTTTCCTTTATTATGTAATGAATTTTATGTTACATATTGTATTACTTGTCCTGAAAAGTATATTATAAATATCTCTTATGTTTATTAAGACATATTATTGATTATACTTCTGTTGGTCTTATTTTGCAAGATAAAATGAAGTTAAGCCACTGAGGTTAGATGTTCACAAATTAATCATGAAAATTACGGATGGTTAGAAATCTACTGTGTTTTGATGTTTTTTTTTTTTAAATCAGCTCCTTATCTCATAGTTCTTTTTTAACAAGTACTTGTATTTTATTCTTCATTCTGATTTTAGAAAACATAATATAGTCAATAAACTTACTTGTAAATTATTTTACATACTTTATAGACATGTTTATAGTTGAACATGTATGTCTGCGATGCTTTTGAGTCTAGTTTCATGAGATGTAATTGAATTATTCACTGCCTTTTCTTGCTGTGTTTATGACAGGGTAAAACTAACTTCTTAATCCAATGGCCAATCCTTTTCGAGCTCGCATCAACATGGCTGATTTTGGCTGAAGAGAAAAACCTACACACATCTAAATTGGTTCAACTTAATTAGTAGTCAATGACCTCAAGCAGGCCTTTTTGAATTTTTTTAAAAATTGTATTTCTATTTAGCTAAGTAATATTTCTGATATGTTTCTCTTCAAACATCTTCCAAATGCTCCCTTATTACCTTAGGTTCTGATTATATGAAAAAAAAAAACCATTAACAATAGTAAACAATGTTTTTTACAGAGCCCCATGGCTTCAAAACGTGTCTATGGATCTATTCCTTTGCTCTCTTTTCACACCTAACTGAGAATGGACCTTAGTTCTCCAATCTTGTGTGAAGACCCTAAATTGAATCACATATTTTCTTCCTATGTAGGCTCATAATTGGAATTACTTTTTCTCTTTTATGAACTACAACATATATATCAGCACATAATCTTATTAGCATGTAAGCATATTATATGCTCCAATTAGAAAAGGAAGTCCCTCTTGATCATGTGTTTCTATACAATTATCTTTATTGACAACTGGTTGAAAGGAAACTTATTTCTCTTCTCAGATTATTTTTCAATCTTTCTAAGAGAGTTTATATTAGTTTTTTTTTTCATTTGAAGCTCTTTTTGTCAACATCACTGATGAGCTAAAGATACTCTGGGGTTTGTTCTCTGATCTTATCCTACCTGCACAGTCTTGAACATTTGGATTTTTCACAATAAATTTGTGGTTTTAGTGTATAGTATCTAACATTAGCATCAAAATAGTTAGAATTTATCACTTATACTACCTAAAGCTTTCATATGATTGTCTTTTCATAGCTAAGATATAAATGTTTTTAAGGCAATGTCTTGCTATGAATCTTTGACTGTCTAGTTCTCTGTGTGTAGTCCAGGCTGTCCTCAACCTCACAGCAACCCTCATAACTCAGCTTTTAGTGTGCTGAGATTACAGGTATATACTGTTAAACCTGGCTATAGGTGGCTCTAACTGTCGAGTTTATTTTCTCAGATGAGAGTATGAGATGAGAGCCATTCCCAAGTCTTTCTAGCTCTTTCTCAACTCTTGCTGGATCATTTAAATTAGTTGTTGTGGCCTAAATGTCTCTCCAAGCTGACTAATTCAAACTGGCTTCTCTTGGCTTTTAAATGAATTGCTCTGCCTGTCCTCAGACTAATTCTGACAATATGTTTTAATCTTCTGGGTCCTTCTTATTCTTTGACTCATTCTAGCTTCACCTATATCTAGCTTCTTCTCTCTGCAACCTGTCTCTTTAAAACTGTTCTGGCAAGAACAGTAAAAAACTCTAGTAAAAAATCCGCCCCTCTGATTCATTCTGTCAAATCTTTCTCTGGTTCATCCTTTTGTCTGCTACTCGATTAGATGTCACTTTCAGACAGGTATTTCCTTCTATAAACTAACTTTACCTTCATTAATTGGGATTAAAGGTGTATTCTAAGGGCATGTGTGTATTCCTGGTAGAGGGATTAAACGTGTATCATTCCTGATATATCACACAGTCCTAGACGTTCTTTGGATGAGATCCACTGCCAGAGTAACCATGTTGCTAGATTAATATTCCTCTACAGATGGCTTTCTGAGTGTGTTAATGAGTTATTTATGGTCAGTGTGTAGCTGGGTCTCTCTCAAACATTATAGCTATTTCCCTGCTGCCATTAAAATACAACAGTATTTGCTTATGTGGGAAAACTATTCTGTATAGCACATATACTTCATTCGATGACTTTTCTCCATAATATGGAGAAAATTCTGAATGGTCTAAATTACTTGTCTTTATTTTCAAATATAAAAAAGGTCATAAGCAGTACTATTTTTAAACTCATTAATTACTATCACAATAAATAATTATTTGGCAAGTTAAATGCTTTTTTAATATAGTTAATGAAAACTATCGCTCAGATTTAAGTGTCATGTAGAAAGAAATAGTTGAGGAAGGGAAATCTTTCTGTAGAAAGTTTTCAAGAAGACATTGCTCCCTCTTGCCTTTGTGTACATTTGTACATTTAGTACACACTTTCTCTTCTGGACCCATATATAATATACAGATCTATAATTATGAGCTCTGGTAAGAAATTTAAGGTAATGGTTTTGCTTTTGTGCTTTCCATTTCTTTTTTAATTTAAATTTATTTTTTATAATTTATCCACTTTATATCCTGTCTGTAGCCTCCTCCCTTGTCTCCCCCTAGTCCCACCCTCCTACCCTCTCCCTACCCCTAATTTCCCTTCCCTAGTCCTCAGAAAAAGGGAGCCCTTCTCCTGACAAAGGCTCTTCAGGTAAGAGAAGAGGCAAAAGCTGCAGCTGGAGTGTAGGAATGAATCTTCAGGCATAGTTCTATTATGAATTCTTGTTAGCTCTTTCAAGAGTGACAGGGGACCACTATGTGCTCCTACATAAGTACAGTGTCTTTCTCAGGGTGTTCTGAATGTTAGATAAGCAGTTGTTTCCTGCTTATCTAACAACTGCTTATCTAACAGTTTGTTTACTCATTGAATTTCCCCAGAACCTAGCAGTTCTCTCTCCCTTGAAAAGGTCTTTAAAACATAATCTCATAGCTTAACGTCTTTTTATTCCACCACATGCCTCATTTCATCTCTCTAAATTTCTGTAAATAATTTCTGCCCATCCTTGGATATTTCTTGCCCTTTAAATATTTGTTCATGACTTTTTTATCCTTCTTATCATTTGGTCAAGTTACAACTGTTTAACTCTACTTATCCTTCTGCATAAGTAAATGCCACCAGAACCTTAATCATTTTTCTAGCTCAGAGCGTTCAATAATTACCTCATCTTTATTCCAGCAAATGAGATCACTGCTGTTTTTATGAGCAGATTTCATGTAGAGGCCCGACTTGGAGGGGGAAGCCTGACAGAAACTTCCTCTATTCTCTTTAAGGTGGGGCTGATTTGAATGAAGGAAAAAAAAATCAGGCACATTTGTGCAAAGCAGAAATGCTTGGTGTGGCTTTAAACAAACTTAAAGAAAATGTAGGGAAAGTAACCAAAGCATCCTTGGTACATCTGCCAGGATTATGGACATTGGATGCTACAACTCCCGTTTCCCACTACAGGAAGTAGGTGGTGTCGTTTTCATTTTCCTGGATGAGGGGAAGTGCAATACTTTTTCCAGGGACTCATTTGGTAGAGGCAGTAATGGAAAGTAGCTCTGCCCTGTAGAAGATGCAGTTTAAGAATTAGCTTGTGGATCCTAGATGGTACCAGTGGCTAGCAACATACCTATGTCTTTATAGAGTCATCCTTGGCTTGAGCTAGAATATCAAGCACAATGCTGTCTGTTCATTACAGGTTTACTATGACAGAACATGGCTGCTAGAGTGCCAACTGTGCCCAGAAAAGTGCTGGCACACACAAACACTGTACAGAAGAGTGATGCTGTAACTCTGAACAGTTTTTCAATTCTTTCCAACACAGGACACCAGGTTAACACCTAAACAGGGCATCAGAACAGCAGCACAGATGTTATGGAACCTCTATGATTTAGTTTTTGAGTGTACCATCAGAAAGCATGTGGTAATGTTGGAGTTTGCCTATAAGGTGCAGAGTATTTCATATTCATTCAACTTAAAAAAAAATCATTCTGAGCTCTTTGCATTTTTGGGAAATTACAGAAGTTAGCTGGAATTTCAAGAACAACACTAATGAACAAAGACTTCCTGTAATCTCACTGATGCTGCTGAGCTGGTTAAATTCCTATCATTAGAAATGTCTCTGGTGTCCAAATATTTTTATGTATGTTGGGATTTTTGCTTTCTGAGTGGTGCAATATTGGCTTTCAGCATAAATATTCCTGCTTGTTTACTTTAAACAGAACAGTTTTTTAATACTAACAAAGGTGTTGCTATAATTAGTCTATAATAATGAATAGATGACATTATGGTTTATATTATAGACCAACTCAAGAGTTAATCTACAAGGACATAGATTATACTACTGACCACTGTTACCATCTAGCATCTGGGAATTTAGTTCAAAAAGTGCATGCTCCAGATTATGCGCTGTGGATCCTTTTGAAAACTTTAATTTTCTAGAGAATTCTTAGCAAGCTTATTGATTTTTCTCTTTTAAAAAATGTCAAAAAAACTTATTTTTCCTTGTTCATAGTTTTCAACCATATTATCATTTCCCTTCTACAATTCAACAATCTAAAGGGATGACCACTTTTCCTAGAATGGTAGGTCACAGTTGGAGTTCTGGTTACAAACTTGAGAGATTCTGGGCCTCAGACAGCTGTGAGCTGGCTGTAAACTAATATGCAGCATATAGTCAGTGAACAGACCGAAGATGTGGAAAATGATTTGGTTCTTTAGAATGTTTCATGAGCTCAGACCTAGAAAGTTGCTGCAGACCTGTGTTTTCTTGTTACAAACAAGGCACTTTACATTAAAAGGCTGTTTATGGGGTGGAAGTATCCCTCATCAGTTTTCAGTGTCTGTCTCCTGCCCCAGCACAAGACCTACCAACTCATGCTTGTTTATTCCCCATAATTGGGATTAAATGGGACTGTATTTCCTGTTGGCTGTTCAACAAAAGCATCCTGGAAGTCATTTATTTGTTCATTAGCTGTGTGTGTGTGTGTGTTACATTTACATTGTAGCTTTTACTTTTTATAAGCCAAACAGAATTATAGATGAGGTTAAGGTCTCATCTACTGTAATCTATCATTTAAGACATTTGTAGTTAATGCTTTTCTTATCAGCATCTGTGTGCTGTGTACGTGAATAAAAAAATAAAGTGAAGCATGCTGTCTGGTGAAAATAAGACATGAGCCATAAAAACCAACTAATTCCTAAAATGCTCATACACAGACACACACACACACACACGAGTTTGTTGCACCAAAGTTGGCTCTTTTCCCATTTATGTGTCATGTGCTTTTCCTACCTACAAAGGCAACAATTCACCTGTATGCACAGAATTGTATACTAAAAGTAAGAAATACTGAGATGCTTACACATGTACTTCCTGGAAGACAAGTTAATGTCACTATTCACTGTACTTGATTCTGCCATGTACCTTTATTTTTTTTTTAAACCTTAGCAAGCTTTTAGGGTTTGAAGCTACACAAGACTTTTGTTTTCTTTTGTTTTTCCATTTTTTTACTTTAATTTTTATTAATTTCATTTTATTCACTACAAGACTTTTTTTTAAATTATGAAGTGTATACATAAGAGCCAGTCACACAAGGTGATAAACTCATACATAGGAAAGAAATTCATACATATGAAGACAATAACAAGCTTGGGGAAAGAATGATCACACATGGTATTAATTACACTTCCTGTTGTTATGGCAAAATTACCCAACAAAAGCTACTAAAAGAAGGGTTTATTTGAACAGAGTGTTTGAGGATACAGAAGCAACTAGCTCTTGTTGCAAGAGAGAGAGACAGAAGCAGTACATCATGATGGAGAAGTTACAGCAGCAAGAACTTGAGGCCACTGGTCACTTTAAAGCCACAGCCATGAGGCAAAAGAGATAAATGAGTGTACTCAGCTTTCCTGAGTTTTAAGGTCATTTTTTTAATAATTAGCCCATGAAATAGTGCTGCCTACATTAAAGGTGGGCCTTCCCACCTAAATTTATCTAACCTAGATAATCCCTCATAGACCACGCAGAGGCTTCTCATCTAAGTGAATCCATATCCTGTCAAGCTGACAGTCAATATTAGCCCCCACCACACACCTAAAAATGTAATCTGTAGCTTCAATAAATGCAAATTGTCTCATAAGAATGTGATCTTCGGAGCTGGAGAGGTGGCTCAGAGATTAAGAGCACTGGCTGTTCTTCCAAAGGTCCTGAGTTCAGTTCCCAGCAATCACATGGTGGCTCATAACCATCTATAATGAGGTCTGGTGCTCTATTCTGGCACACATGGAGGCAGAATAGAGTATAAATAACAAATAAAATAAATCTTTAAAAAAAAAGAAGAAAAAACCATGATCTTCAGTGTTCTGTTTTGTTAAGTGTATTGAATGTATTTCTTGAAGTCCTAGCTAGAGCAATAAGACAATTGAAGGAGATCAAGGGGATACAAATTGGAAAGGAAGAAGTCAAACTATCACTGTTTGCAGATGTATACCTGAATGACCCCAAAAATTCTACCAGGGAACTCCTACAGCTGATTAACACCTTCAGCAAAGTGGCTGGATACAAAATTAACTCAAAAAAAAAAAAAATCAGTAGCCTTCCTGTATGCAAAAGGCAAAAGGGCTGAGAAAGAAATTAGGGAAACAACACACTTCACAATAGCCACAAAGGACATAAAGTACCTTGGTGTGAACCTAACTAAGCAAGTCAAAGACTTGTATGAAAAAAATTTCCAGTCTTTGAAGAAAGAATTAGAAGAAGATATCAGAAGATGGAAAGATCTCCCATGCTCATGGCTTGGCAGGCTTAATATAATAAAAATGGCCATCTTACCAAAAGCAATCTACAGATTCAATGCAATTCCCATCAAATTACCAACACAATTCTTTACAGACCTGGAAAAAAAAATTCTCAACTTCATATGGAACAACAAGAAACCCAGAATTGCTAAAACAATTCTCTACAGTAAAAGATCTTCAGGAGGTATCTCCATCTCTGATCTCAAGCTGTACTATAGACCAACAATACTAAAAACTGCATGGTACTGGCATAGAAACAGAATGGTGGATCAATGGAATCAAATAGAAGACCCTGACATAAACCCACACACTTATGGACACCTGATTTTTGACAAAGACGCCAAAACCATACAATGGAAAAAAGACAGCATCTTCAACAAATGGTGCTGGTCTAACTGGAAGTCTACATTTAGAAAAATGCAAATAGATCCATACTTATCACCCTGCACAAAACTAAAGTCCAAGTGGATCAAAGACCTCAACATAAAACTAGACACACTAAACTGCTTAGAAGAAAAAGTGGGAAATACCCTTGAACTCATTGGCACAGGAGACAACTTCCTGAACAGGACACCAACAGCACAAGCTCTAAGAGCAACAATCAATAAATGGGACCTCATGAAACTGAAAAGCTTCTGTAAAGCAAAGGACACTGTCCTCGGAACAAAATGACAGCCTACAGATTGGGAAAGGACCCTTTCCCTATATCTGACAGAGGGCTAATATCCAGTATATATGAAGAACTAAAGAAGTTAAACAGCAAAAAATTAAGTAATCCAATTAAAAATGGCGTACAGAGCTAAACAGAGAATTCTCAATAAAGGAATATCGAATGGCAGAGAAACACTTAAAGAAATGCTCAGCCTCATTAGCCATCAGGGAAATGCAAATAAAAAAGACCCTAAGATTTCACCTACACCCATCAGAATGGCTAAGACCAAAAACTCAAGAGACAACACATGCTGGAGAGGTTGTGGAGAAAAGGGAACCCTCCTCCATTGCTGGTGGGAATGTAAACTTGTACAACCACTCTGGAAATCATTCTGGCGCTTTCTCAGACAACTATGAATAGCGCTTCCTCAAGATCCAGCTATACCCCCCCTACACATATATCCAAAAGATTCTCAAGTATACAATAAGGACATTTGCTCAACCATGTTTGTAGCAGCCTTATTTGTAATAGCCAGAAGCTGGAAACAGCCCAGATGCCCCTCGGTGAAGGAATGAATGCACAAATTGTGGTCTATCTACACAATGAAATATTACTCAGCAATAAAAAACAAGGAAATCATGAAATTTTCAGGTAAATGGTCGGATCTGAAAAAGATCATCCTGAGTGAGCTATCCCAGAAGCAGAAAGATGCACACGGTATATACTCACTCATATAGACATATAATATAGATAAACCTACTAAAATCTGCACACCTAAAGAAACTAATCAAGAGGGTGTACTCTTGCTAAAATGCTCAATCCCTATCCAGAAAGGCAAAGAGGATGAACATCAGAAGAATGAGAAGAGAGGGAACAAGTCAGGATCCTGACACAGAGGACCTCTGAAAAGCTCTGCCCTGCAGACTATCAATGTAGATGCTAAGACTCATGGGCAACCTTTGGGAAGAGTGCAGGGAATCTTAGGAAAGAAGTGGGAAACAGTAAGATCTGGAGAGGACAGGAACTTCACAAGGAGAGCAACAGAACCAAAAAGTGGGCACAGGGGTCTTTCCTGAGACTGATATTCCAACCAAGGATTAGGCATGGAGATAACCTAAGACCCCTGCAGAGATGTAGCCCATGGCAGTTCAGTATCTAAGTGGGTTCCATTGCAATAGGAACAGGGACTGTCTCTGACATGAACTGATTGGCCTGCTCTTTAATTACCTCCCCCTGAGGGGGAAGCAGCATTACCAGGCCACAGAAGAAGACAATGCAGCCACTTCTGATGAGACCTAATTGACTAGGATCAGAAGGAAGGAAAAGAAGTCCTCCCCTATCAGTGGACTTGGGGAGGGGCATGCATGCAGAGGGTTGAGAAAGGGAGGGATTGGGAGGGAAGGAGGGAGGATACAAAGTGAATAAAGTGCAATTAATAAAGAAAAAGGAAAAAAAAAGCTCTTAAATATCTGCTAGAACGCATTTGAAGAGGGTGTTATAGAAAATGAATGATGTAGAAAACTGGAAAAATGTCATCTATATGTAGCAGTAGATAAGCCTGAAATTCAGGACCATTGGATGATATATAGTTGGACCTGGACATATTTCTTTTGAGAGAGATGAGTAATCAATGTTGAGGTTCTCAATTTAATGTTCAATTAGTCAAACAGAGGATTTGAGGTTTGGGGTTTATTAAATGTGATGCTTTTGAAGGGAGGCCAAACTACTGTGTTTCTGATTAGCAATCAGCCAGTGAAAACTTCAGATTATCAAAACCATGACAAGCTAGGAAAACATCCTTTGGTAAAAGTTCCAGTTAATGGTGATTTTGCTAGTGATGAAAATAATTATGAGTCAAGAGAAGTCTTTTATGGCTATGGGGAACTCCTCTATATTGACACTTTCATCCAAGGTGATTGTTTGAAGTGCATTGTGTAGCCTTGTTTGTTAAAGGTATTGAGTAACTGGCGGAGCCTTATTGGCTGGAAGAATACTGATTCGTGAGGAAAATGTATGGGTGGACCACACTACCTACCCTGATGATGTCTGGAAATGAATTTGAGGCATTTATTTTTTTGCTCTTGAAACATATAGGATCCCCTCTGGGTCAAAAATTTAAAACTGTAAATTGCTTTAGTAGGCAGTCATTTTTTTTTTTCTCTGTGGTGCTGTGTATTGAAGAAGTTGGGTATTTTGCTTAATAGCATCTCATATGACAGTTTCTAGATTAAAACCTCCCTGCTTAAAAGTGCATATTATTGAATTATAATATCCATTCGCAAGCATAGAGCTAACCACACACAACTTAATGAATTTTCACAAAGTGAACACATTTATGTAGTCACCACCTAGATGAAAAACAGAGCACTATGTGCTCAAGAACCCTCCCCACACTCAGGAAACCCTACAGGCACCTCCTGACATCTAATACAGTAATGAGGTTTTTTTTTTCCTATTTGTAGAATCTCATAGTGTATATATTTTGGCTTTTTAACTCAGTGTTATATATTTAGGAACTCATTCATGTTATCTATGTTCATATTTCATAAGATCTCTAGAGATGTCCCTGTTTTTCCTGATATTAGTAATTTTAGCTTTTCTCATGCACAGTTTTGTAGAGATGTATTAATTTTATTAGTCTTTTTCAAAAAAAGCTACTTTCAGCTTATTGTCTTCTGAAATTTTGTGCTATGTAAATTCCTATTCTTTAATTTTTTTATCCCCTATTTTCTTTAGAGAAAACTCACTTCTTAACTCTAGAAAGTAAAGTGATGTTCATTAATTTTAAGGTGTTGAAGAATAAGTACATATGCAGTTGAGTTTAATCATGGCTTTGGTCAAATGGCAGAGCACTGCTTGGTTACAGTTTAACAACCAGATAAATTATCTTCCATTCATCATTGTGACTTTTTCTTTTAAACATGATTATTTAGAAGAACTTGTTTAAATATGTCTAGGAACCTTTGCATAACAGTAAATTACTATATTTCAAGGTGAACTCTAACATAGTCAAAGAACAAACAGAATGTGTTAATGAAACAAAATGTTTACTTTTCAGTGGCTGGGAAAATGTTTTCTGTGTTAATTACATTAAGTCTGTTAACTGTGTTGACCATATTTTCTATTTTTAAAACTTATTTCTTGTTTCTTTCTCTGTGTCGCCTGTGTGCATTTGGGGCCTAGAGTGGAACATAAAATGTCTTCCTCTATTGTTCTCCTCCTTTTGAATTTTGTACATGGTCTCTCACTGAACCAGCAGCTAGTCATTTCAGCTCAGCTGCCTGCTTTGTTAGCTCTCAGGTTCCACCAGTCTCTGCTACCCAGTACCAGGGTTTCCAGCATCTGTAGCCATGCCTAGTGTTTTACCTGGGTCCTGGGATTTCTTTTTTTTTTTTCATTTTATTTATTTATTCACTTTACATCATGAGGGAAGCTCCCTCTCTCCTTCGCTCCAGCTCCCCTCTCTCCCTCTTCCCCTTCTTCTTTCCATTTCCCTCCAGAAAGGGGAGCCTGACCCCTTACCCATATCAGCTCATCGCAGCTTCCTGGGATTTCTAAGTGCAGTCCTCATGTTTGCAGGACAAGTACTCTTGCCTACTGAACCATCTCCACAGTCTTAAATTATTTTCTTGTCTTAATTTTTGTCTGTTCTAAGATAACTGTAAAAATAAGAAATACAGTGACTTATTTTATACAAGTATGATTAGATAATTCTTAAATATATTTAGATTAAATGAGAATTTATAAATAGTAATGTTAAAGAAGAAATGTCATTGGATGTTAGAATATTTTTCTGCCTCATTTAGCTCTGCCAGTTTTTGCTTCCATATTTTCTAAATTGGTGTAAAAGCATTGAGTTACCAGTAGCCAACTCCTTGTTTTAACATTAGTTTTTGTTTTAATGTTCATATTGTTATTAGTTTACATTGTTATTAGTTTTCTTTGGTTTCGTGTTTTTATTAGTTCATCTTTCAAATTTTTAAATTTTTATATCTTCAAATATTAAATATACTCTGAAAATCTAATTAGACCAGTCTATGTATTACTTCATCAATTTACTAATACACATGAATTTTAAGTCTGTCATCTCGATAATTCGTTTTCTCTTTCTTTAACTCTACTCATTTGTTTTACTTTTCTAAATTTCATTTATGGAGGATACTTTATGTTTTTTTCCATTTTCTACCATTACTAGCTTGTCAATTTTTTTTTTCAGTTATACCACCTCTGTGATGTGATTAATTTTATCTTTTTATTAGATCTACAACATCTCATTGATTTAAAAATATATACTTATTTTATCTGTATCTATCATTTTCTGTTTTTCTTTACATTCATTTGTACTTTGGAAAATTTTCTAATTTTTATTGATTGATGGCCATTTTGGATATAAAAATAAGAGGCTTTCTGTAATTTTACATTTTGCGAAAATTATTGTATGTCATGTATATGAGAAAATGCACACACACGTGACATGAAACCTTAATTTACTCTAGTATAAAATATATTTGAAGTTTGTTTTCAGTTATGTGAATGATTCTTTCTCTCCCCCCTCCTCGTGTGTGTGTGTGTGTGTGTGTGTGTGTGTGTGTGTGTGTGTGTGTTCACTAGCTTGCCTCTTTCTATTTGGTTTTGTTTGGTTGATATGTTTATAAACATTCTTTCAAAGAGTCTTGTTATTTTTTTATCACTACTTTAAACTCTAACTTTTGACATTTTAGTATTATATAACGTAAAAAGCTTTGGTCTAGATTGCTTTCTTACATCTTTGATATAGGACATTCTGGAGAGAGTGAGATGTCCAGCAAGGACACCTTAGCTTCCTCTCTCTCTGCCTGCTTTCCTTTCCTCCTGAGCACTAGTCTTTCAGGTCTCCCATCCCAGTGTGTGTATCTCATCTTTTTTTTAGTTTGCCTGAGGGTGTTTTCTTTTCCTGATACTGAAAAAGTTGGTTACTAGTAATAGTAAAATTAATTTTCTAACTTTAAATTACAGTTGCTAGATGATTGCCTTCAAGAGAGCTGTCCCCTTTTGGTCCTGGATACAGAAAGAAAATCAATATTTTCTTTCTAACAAAAATTAAGACTTTTGTGTTATGCCAGTTATGATCAAGACTTCAGATCCAAGTTTTCAGAGCATTTGAGGTTTTAGAAAGAAATATCTTGGCCAGGTTTTGATTCTACTCAATCTTTTCTAGTACACCTACTGAAGGCACATTCAGTTGTAAATTCTGATGAAATCTGGGACAAAGAGGGATATTTTTGTCAACAATTGTTTCTGGGTATATGTCTTTTGTTTGTTGTGTGTTTCATGCTATTATGCCAGCAGAGATTATTTTAAGCCTATTGTATTATGTTGCAAAAATTGAGTTATTCTTTGGTTCTTCAAGTTTATTTTCTTGGCAGTTGCTAACAGCAAAAATGTAGATTATCAAACCATTTTCTGGAACATTGAAAGTGTGTGGGCTCACCTAAAAAATTCAATGTAAAGATTTCATGTGATCAAATTTTTTGCTTAGCTCTTAAAACTTACAATAAAGAGGAAATAGCAGCTCTGCTGTCAGTCTAGGCAACAACTTTTTTTTTTCTAAGTCCAAGTACTCATGAGAAACTTCAATAGTACTAATAAATGCAAACATTCTTACTAGAACTTTTACGATACATTTTGATGTGCTGTATTTAAACTTAAACTTGTTGTCTCCCCTCTTCTCCCCTCTTCTCCCCTTTTGAAATGTGCGTCACAAGCAAGTTCGTCTCACCCCTTGAGTCCCATATGTTCTTGAACACTTGCTAACTTTTGTTCTTGTTGTTGCTGTTGCTCCTCCTCCTTGCCCTCCCCTTTCCCCTTTTCCTTCCCCTCCTCTGTCTCGCCCCCTTCTCTTCTTCTTCTTCATCTTCTTCATCTTTGTGCTTTAGTCTGGTTATTTTCCGTTGAGTTAGTTTCCATTTATTTATTGTTTTATTTGGATAGATGCTGGTTTCAGACCCACTCCCAATTACCTGCATCTTTCAGAGTGTTTTACTATTAGGGTTGTATTATCCTACACATGTGACTCCTTTTTCCTAGTAATTTAATTTTCATTTCTGTATTATGATTATCCCTAAAGGAAGTAGGGCTCAAATGGAACAAAACATGTGAGTGGTTTTATAAGTCATCAGATTCCATGCCCGCATCAAGGAAGGAACTACCACAAACTGAGGCAAAAATGTACACTGTATTCAAGAACCAATTACACAAGCCAAAAATATAATCCCTAAAATATTCAAATATTTTCATTTCATTCCCACAAATATTGATATAATTTAGTTTGAAAATATAGGCTGGAAAAAAAAAAGGTAAAGATTGGTGGATATTTACTTCTACATTTCTTAACTTTATTTAAACTACAATATACTTTATTATGTCTTCCTTTGGTGAAATTTCAAAATCATCTGTTATCAGCTTATTTTATATGTACCTTAATCCAAAAATGTAGATGAGACTAAAAAATTGTCAAGTTTCCTATTATACGCTCATTATTGTAATTGACCATGTACAGTAGAAAGAATTTTAGTTTCTTTTGATAATTTGACTTACAATGATGTGGTATAGCAGAAGCCTTTTCAGATAACACACACAGAGATATGCCAGTGTATTAAAGTCACACATTACTAGACACACAAGCACATGGGAGTAAAGAAAGATGGCTTTCCTCATACTAACAAAGCAACAGGGTTTTGTTTGTTTGTTTGTTTGTTTTGTTTTTGTTTTTTGTTGTAATATCTCTTTCTCCATCTCCAAAGGAAAAGAATGCACTTCTTTCCCACTGGGATTTTCTCTCTTGACCAGGATGTTTATCTCCCTTGGATGAGAAGATTTTTTTTATACTATCAAATGAATATGTTTTATGGATCTCTCAAGGAATAGCATAGCAACTAAGGAGCCATACTAATTGAGCTAGAATTTTGGCAAATATAATTTTAAAACAGACAAGCACCTAAGTTTAAGTGTGATAGCTATAAAATTTTTACTGAGGAGTTGCCCTAGTTTTCTTTCTGTTGCTTTGATAAAACACTCTGAACAAAAGCAATTTAGGAGAGGAAAGGTTTTATTCCACTTACACTTCCAGATTATAATATGTCACCAGAGGAAGCTAAGACAGGAACGTAAACAATTTTGTAAGACACAAAACAGGCATACATGAAACAGACACATAGATACACATACACATAGACACACAAAACATACACATACACAAAAACACACAGACATTCTCTCTCTCTCTCACACACACACAGAGAGACATCATTCAAGAAAGGTAGCCCAATATAGACTACCTACCTTTTTATTGTGTTACCAGAAGGCCTATGGGTGAAGAGTTACTTAGAAGTAGCAGGATAATTCAAAAGCAGCTATATCACCAAAAAGCCCTCCGCAACACGGGTGATAACCTGAAAAGTACAGCCCAGGGGTCCTCCACACAGGTTGTAGGCAGATCCATAGCCCCAGCATCTCTTTTCCTGCACTTCACCTGGTCAGTCTCCACTCTCCAAAACTGTTTACTCCCTTTTAGGGTCCTTCAAGAACATTCCAAGATTTTGTTCTCCTAACTGTGCCATTTTATTTGTCTCCTGTTTACCCACTGAGACTAGTGACTATCTTCTTTCTCCCTGGAGCAAATGAAGAATGCTACAAGTGAGAGGAGTGTGACCCACAACGAACAGAACCTGATGCACAAACCACCGTGGAGCACTGCTCTCTGGCTCGTATTCAGCTTTCATTTAATCACTTTAAGTCCTGATCCCAGGCCCTTCCCTCTTCTTTTTCCAATCTCACTTTCATGCCTCCTTCCCCAACTCTTTCCAGGTTTTTCTTCTCAGAGAAGGAGAGGCCCCTAATGGGTACTAGCCCACCCTGGCACCTCAAGTTGCAGCAGGGCTAAGCACATCCTCTCCCTCTGAGGCCTGAGGAGGCATCCCAGCTAGAGGAAAGGGATCCCAAATAGGCAACTGTGTCAGATACAGCCCCTATTGTTAGAGGACCCACATGTTGACTAGGCTGCACATCTGCTACATATGTGTAGGGGGGTCTAGGTCTGGGCCATGCAAGCTCTTTGGTTGTTGGTTCAGGCTCTGTGAGCCGCCATGGGCCCAGGCTAGTTTAATCTGTAAGTCTTCTTGTGTCCTTGAGCCATCTGGATCCCATAATCCTTCCTTCCTCTCTTCCACAAGACTTCCTATTGTTTCTCTGTGAGTCTCTGCATCTGTTTCCATCACTTGCTGGATGAAGCCTCTAAAAAGAGGAGTATGCTAGGCTCCTGTCTGCAAGCATAGCAGAATATCATTAATAGTGACAGGGGTTGGCTCTCTCCCATGGGATAGGTTTCAGTTGGGCCAGTTATTGGCTTGCCATTCCTTCAATCTCTGCTCCATCTTAATCCCTACACGACTTGTATGCAAGGCAAATTTTGGGTGAAGGTTTTATGGGTGGGTTGGTGCCCCTTTCCTCCACTGGAAGTCCCACTTGGCTACAGGAAGTGGCAACTTCAGTGTTCTCAACCCCTGCTGCAGCAGATTCCTGGAAATATGCCTTGTCTCAGAGATGCTCCCTACCAATTTCCATTTTCTCTCCCTGTCCCCCAGCACCTCCCCCTACCTCGATGCACACTCAATTTTCTTTAATAGGCAGGAACCATCTGATTAGAAATAGTGCTACCTATTGTGGGCTAGGCCTTCTCACATCAATCATCAAATATTTTCCACTTCTTAGTGCAAAATATTGCACTAAGGAATTTGCCTCTGGATAATTAATGCATTTCTGTCCTGTATATTTACATTTGCTGCTTATTTATGTTGAAAAGTTGTGTGTGTGCTTCACTGTTATGTGATTAAAGTCATTATTTTTCATCTTTTTTTAATATTTATCATTTTGAGCAAGTCTTTGGATAACATGAGAAAATATGATTTGTCCGGGTTAAAAAAAAAACAGCATTTTTTTTCTATACAAAACCAAGTTTGGATAAATAACATCAGTGTGAAATATGGGAGCAGAGAGAGAAGCAATTGGTAAAGAGATATTGGATAGAATCGCATGTTGGAGTGGATGTTCTTATTTTATATTTGTAAAGAATTTGAGACATTTGAAACAAATTAAATCATCACACAGGTTTAAAAAACCTGAAGACTCAAGGATTTTCTTACAAATGAGACAATATATTTGTAAAAAATAATATGGCATTTCTTAAATTGTCATTAGACAATTAATTTTTTTTAATTATTTATTTAGTATAATGTTCTGCCTTTATGTACAGCTGTGCTCCAGAAGAGGGAGCCAGATCTCATCTTAGATGGTTGTGAGCCACCATGTGGGTGTTGGGAATTGAAGTCAGGACCTTTGGAAGAGCAGCCAGTGCTCTTAACCTCTGAGCCATTTCTTCAGCCCAACAATTAATTTTATATAAGATCTCTGATGCATATAAACACAACAAATATATGACAACAGATAATTACTTAGACCCTGGTTTAGGTATGCAGTGTTTCAAAGTGGGGTAGATTAGCTAAGTGGTAAGCATGCACACATTCTTCTGTCTCTGCTTTGTGCTCCCACAGCTTATGAGTGTGTGTGTTTATGTGAATATGGACACACCCATGTGGTGTGTTTGTACATGCACCAAGTAAAGGCCCAAAGTTTAGAATCATCCTCTACCACTCTGCCACATTATTATTCATTGATGTAGGGTATTACAGTAAAACCCAGAACTCTCCAATATGGCTAGTCTTGCTATCATCCTTGCTCTAAGATAATCACTTATGTCTGCCTTATGAGGCTGGAATTACAGCTGGGCAGTATACCTACCCAGTATTTGCTTGGGTTCCGGGTACCTGCACTTGCCAGGCAAGTGCTTAGCTGGCTGTCTCCCTAACCCTGCTCTCCCTATTGGCTTAGGTGTGCTGTGATGAGCTGCCAGTTCTTGCTTCCTTGATTTCCTACACTAATAGGTGCTAACTTGGAATGGTGAGCTAAAGTTAATCCTTTTTCCATAAGTTGCTTTTTGTAGGGTATTTTATCACAGCAATGGAAATGAAACTAGAATACCCTCTTTCACTGTCTTTCAAATATTCTGTAATTATCCTTAGTGAGACTCAATAACCCATGATAATCACACTAGTCCAGTCCTCTAATTTATCTGGTAAGGCTCCTGGGCCTTGGAATGTCACGTGTTTATTGATATTAGGAACTAGGGGGTAGGCAGTCTTAAAGGACCATTATTTTGACCACTGTAACAAGACAATCACGGGGAGAGGTACTCACAGGTAATAGTTAATGCTGCAGTGACATCAAAACAGGGCCAACTGGCTTCATGCAGCTCAAGGTGCAGGGGAGCAGGAAAACTCTACAACACGATAACAGAGGTGATGCCAGGGTGGAGAGGAAATAGCCACTGTGACCAGCAAGTAGCTAATGTAGTCAGGCAGCCCCTGTAAAACTCCATCCCATAATTGCTAGCTCCAACACAACTCAGAGCTCTGCATTTGCTACTGTTCCACTGCCCCCACCTCTGAGAGAGGCTGTGCTATTTACAACATAGTCACACATTTTAATCACATTCATAGTATTCAACAATCCAGCAGCTGAATACCAACACAAACCAGCTACATAAGACCACGCCTCTTGGCTCCTTGCATGTAGTGACCTAGTATATTCTCAGTATACAACTAGACTTTATTCTAGTAGGAAAACAAAAAGATCTCCTAAGGTTTGAATACTTGCCTATAGTTTTTAGCCTCATTCCTTGACAATGCTTCTCGCTCCAATAAAATTCCGGTGAGATTCCCACAGCATCTTGTGATGTTAGTTGGCAGGTATTTTTATGTCCACTTTACAGAAGGCTCTGAGAATCTTTGACTTACCTCAAACCAACTAGCTAATGAGTGACTCAACTGCAGTGTTTTTCCCACTGTGGTATGGGAGGCAGGTCACTGCCAAATGTTAGGTTTTGTTCTTGGAGGCTAGAGGATGGATCTCGGAACAGACTGCCCTGTAGGATTTTGTAAATTCACTTTCTCTTATGCCAGTTAACTCTGAAGTAGAAGTATTCTAAAGCATTATAGTGAGTCATAAGAAGTCTAATTTTTTGTGCTTCACATGTTCAATGGCCCATATAATTATAAAGTACAGGTATTTCCTCTCTGCTGGTAAGAGAATTACCATGTTAAGAATGTCTTGGTCTTTCTTTCTTTCTTTCTTTCTTTCTTTCTTTCTTTCTTTCTTTCTTTCTTTCTTTCTTTCTTTCTTTCTTTAAATATATTACAGTTTATTCACTTTGTATCCCAGCTGTATTGACCCACATCCTCTGCCAATCTCACCCTCCCTCCTTCGTCTCCTCCTATGCCCCTCCCCAAGTCCACTGATAGTGGAGGTCCTCCTCCCCTTCCATCTGACCCTAGCCTATAAGGTCTTATCAGGACTGGCTGCAATGTCCTCCTCTGTGGCCTGGTAAGGTTCCTCCCCTCTCAGGGGAAGGTGATCAAAGAGCCAGCCACTGAATTCATGTCAGAGACAGTTCCTGTTTCCCTTACTAGGGCACCCACTTGGACACTGAGTTGCCATGGGCTACATCTGATCAGGGGTTCTAGATTATCCCCATGAATGACCCTTGGTTGGAGTATCAGTCTTGATCTTACTAGGCCTTTCTAACAGCCAAATGTGCATAAACGGTAAACAAAGGGAAAAAGAACATTTTCTTTTGCTTCCAAAATATGCTTTGAAGAACTTCCAAAGCACATTTTATACAAGTGTCTTTCTGTAATATCTTATACTTTGCCTTAGAAGAAAATTAAGAGTTTACATAAAGGGTATACATTTTTTTAAAGATCAAGGTTTTGTTTATAAAATAAAGGTACTGTTTTTGAAGCCCGGCTTTAAATTGTCCATTCTTTATTGTTTTCTTTTCCTTTTTTGTTTGAGTACCATATGTCTGAAACCTTTATTATTGATCTTTTCATTTATAGTTCTGTCAAATAATTGGGTCTTGTTAAAAACTATGTCCTATTTTCCTTACTTCTGAAACAAGGTATACTGACCTCATACACTAAGTTCCCTTCCCTCACATTTTTCCTGTTTATGATTTTCTTTCTTTAATACATGCAGTAGAAGACTCTTCTGGAATTGCCAGAATAAAATAAAACTATATTTCCTAATGCATTCAAGCACCCTTGAAAATAGAGATAAAAAACTAGTTACTAGTTGCATGAACATTGTCAAATTCTTTATTTGTTTGAGTCTCGGTTTATATCTATATTAGATTAATAAAACTTGATTTGCATGAAATTCTGAGGATGTCAAATTATGTTTACAAAATTCATTGTAAGGTGCTTGCCACGAAATGAGTAACAGCTGAATAATGACCATCACTGTTATAATAGAGTAACATGACTGTTGAATAGAGAATGTTGAGCAGAATGTGATGATTGGAGAATCAAGCCAGCAAGTGTGCTGTGATAGCCCAGTGTGCACAATGTGATCACATGGGGCAGCTCCCATGGAACGGTGCAAGTCAGAGAGCAGAGTCTCCCTGTAAAAATACCTCTTTCATCAGGCCATGGAGGGCAATTGCACAGAGGACGTTGAGAGTAATGTGTTCTTTCACATTATGTAGGTTTAGATTTAGAGATTTATTTACATATGTTGAATGAAAATAGTATAGGAATTATGAGAAGGGAAAAACTAATGATGAGAAGTGATAAGAGAGGTAAATGAATGAAAAGGACAAAATAGTTTATGTTTTCTTTCATCTATATTGAAATACACACACAAGCACGCATGCGCGCGCGCGCGCACACACACACACACACACACACACACACACACCAAGAAAACATAAAAGGTTATTTGGCAGTGGAAGGAGCCAGCTAGTAGAAGGGGGAAGGGAAGGAGAAAGCCATGAAGAAAGAACGAACATGGTACAATTTATGTGTGAAGATGTTATAATGAAACTCATTACTGTTCACATAAAACAAAAATTAATTAAAGTGCAGTAAATGAACAAATAAATAAAGATATCTGATTTAATCCACTGTAAAAAAAAGCTGTATAAATACATGGTTTAAAAAATTAGGAGTAAAATTAACCCTCTACTTCCACACCAATAAGTAAACAGACATGCTTCATGTTGGCATGCCCTGGAGCTCCTTCAGGTGTCTTGCCTTGATTTAGCAACTGTATTTGGAGGAAAACACTTTCCTCTTGACTTCTACAGATTAGAAAATATGTTGCACAAAGCTGAGTTCCTTCATCTAACTTACTGAGCTGATGGTGTTTTGAATGAGAGAGGCCCTCATAACTTCATATATTTGAATGCTTAGTCCCAAGTTGGTGGACTGTTTTGAGAACAATCAGGAGGTGTGGTCCTGAGGTAGAGGTGTGGTACTGGGAGCAAGTTTTGAGGTTTGCAAAGCTCATGGCATTTCCTGTTAGCTCTCTCCCTGCCATCTTCTTGTAGATCAGGATGTAAGCTCTTCACTATTGATTCAGTGCCATGCCTGCCTATCTGCTGCCATGCTTCCCATGATGATGGTTGTGAATTCATCCTCTGAGGCTATAAGCAAGACCCTGATTAAATGTTGTTTTTTTTTTAAGTTTCCTTAGTCATGATGTCTCTTCACAGTAATAGAAAAGTAACTAAAACAGAAGGCACCTAGTCCCAAATCTTCTCTCTGAAGCACTCCTCAGTCCATCTCCACGATCTAGACTTACCAGGGTTAGTCTTTCAGTGACTCAGATACATAGGTTCTCCCAGGCTTCAGGTTTTGCTCTGCCTGCTATCTCCAGGGAAATGTTTGGCTCCTGGGCACCCACTGGCTTATGTGTTTTCACGAATGCTTGGAGGTGTAAATTCTATTCTCTGACTAGGAAACATTTTGTTCCAACTTAGAGGTTATATAGAACTATGTTTTTTTGCTATCAATATTTATTTTATGCTGTCCTTTCAGAGATTTGAAAGTTTTCTTCGAACTCCAATTTTGTTTACGGTGCTGTCTTTCTGGAATGACATCAAGAACATAACTTTTTTTCATGAAAGAGCTGCAATGAGCCACAGCCAACACATTGTTCTTCCCACTTACTGTGCAGAGAAACAGACACAAATGTCTAATGAGAATCCTCCAAACTAAGTACTAGCCTATCACCCTATTATAGTTTTCTTGGTGCTTCTTTTTAAGAAGGGAGATTTGTTATCTAACAGACATCCACAGGTTAGAACAAAAACAAAAGCATCACACAAAAAATGCACAGAAACTCCCAGAAAGATTCTAGAATTGACACATCAACATCTTTCTGACATAAATCAAGATTTGTATCAGAACTTCAACACGGTGTTTTACACTTAGAGAAGAAATGTCTCCCCCCTTCATTTTTGCTTATATATTTTATTGACTGAAATATTTTAATTCTGGAATAGTAAAGATAGTTTGTAAGAATCTACAAAAGAGGAGCTAAGAAGATGGCACAGTTGGGACCCGAGTTCAATCCTTGATGCTTCTAAAAGAAATGGCACATGTATGCAAGCATATGTACACACATGAACTAATGTACATTCATACTGTATATATACATAAACAATGTACATGCATAAAAATGAAAAACCCTCCAAATGCTCCCTTTTTCCCCAACAAAGATGACAAATGACTTTTGAATAAACAGGAGATACTGAAGCTGGACTTTGATGCGGGTTCATGTTTGGTGGTGTGAAGAGTTAGGGATAGTTTGGATAAAGAAGTTTCTGACAACTCAAGAGGCATGTGCATAACCAAAGTAGCATGGCAGAGCTGATCCCAGAGCAATGAACATGTGGTACTCAGAACACACCAACCCTTTACTCACTGGGTAATCCCAGGAAAATTCCATCTGTTCTCAGATGCAGATTTTTTTTTAATGTTTCATATGGTCAAAGATGAAGAAGCAGATATCATGCATCAGAAACTCTGAAGCCAACTGCACACAAAGCAAAGCCAGCTTTCTTTTTCTTTATCTAATAAACATCACTTGATATTTAGCTTTTGATTAGTGGTTTGCAACCTATTTCCCAATATGGGTCAGATTATATTTTTAATATGTGCCTTCATGAACATCAGGAAGTATTCATATATATATATATATATATATATGAATATATATACATACAAACACATACACACAAATATATATGTCCCATGAATGAATTTAGGAGCATGAAAAATATTCTATAATTTTTTAATTAAATTTTTATTTTTATATTAATTATGGTTTATTCACTTTGAATCCCAGCTTTAGCCCCCTCCCTCCTTCCCTCCCAATCCCCACCCTCCATCCCTCATCTCCTCCTTGCCCCTCTCTAAGTCTACTGCTAGGGGAGGTCCTCCTCCCCTTCCATCTGACCCTAGCTTATCAGGTCTCATCAGTACTGGCTGCAATGTCCTCCTCTGTGGCCTAGCAAGGCTCCTCCTACCTTGGGGTGGGAGGGGAGGTCAAAAAGCCAGCCACTGAGTTCATGTCAGAGATAGTCCCTGTTCCCCTTACTTAGGAACTCACTTGGATACTGAGCTGTCTTAGAAAGACAAATGGGATGGACATTGGATGTAGGAGAAAACAAGAAACAGGACAGAAGCCTACCATAGAGGGCCTCTGAAAAACTATGCCTAGCAGTATATCAAAGTAGATGCTGAGACTCATAATCAAACCTTGAGCAGAGGGCAGGATGCATGGAATCATAAGAAAGAAGGGGGTATTAGTAAGACCTGGAGAGGACAGGAGCTCCACAGGACCAAATGTATCCGGGCACAGGGGTCTTTTCTGAGACTGATTCTCCAACCAAGGACCATGTATGGATATAATCAATAATTTCTGAATGCAATAATATCTACAGAATTATGGTAATGATGAGACAGACAGTCAGGATTAAATTTTGTTTTCCAAAAATATTTACAGAAATGAAAAGTCAAGAGAAACACAGGGAAATGGGAAGTACACAATGAAATTTTCTCATCCTTAGCTACATAGTTTTAAAATGTTTTTTTTAAAATTTTTATCTTTACTTTACTCACTATTAGTGGGGGCTAATTTTCTCCTTCTACCATGTGGTTCCTGGGGGAGTAAACTCAGGTTGGCAGCAAGCTTTTACCTGCTGGGCTATTTTGCTAGTTTTCTATAATTTTGAAATATCTCTAAATCGCCAAGCATTTTAGTTAGGGCCTGTTTTTCACTGGCACTGTTTATATAAGTCTGCTAGAGATGTCTTAATTGAATGTCACAGCCTGGAACTTAAACAGAAATTCATTTTCTCACAGTTATAGAGGCCCGAAAGGTCGACACCAAGGTCTTGTTTGGGTTGGTTTCTTCAGAGCATCTCTTCTATATTTTTATACATGGCTGTTTTTCTCTATGTCCTCAGATGGTCTCCTCTGTGATACTTTGTGTTCTAATCTCACAAGAACCTTAGTCCTACTAGAATGAAGGCTGCCCTAAGGATCTGGTTATAAATGACATGTTTAAATGATGTGTCTCCAAATGCAGCCAGATGCTGAGGTATTGAGGGCTGAGAACTCAAATCTTTAGCTTGGGTGGTCACACAATTCAGTGTCCCTTTGAGTGTTAACCATCATACAGAAATAAAAAATGAACATCTTCTATGGCACATTGCTGTCCACCAGGAGCACTTGAAAAGCACCAAGTCTCAGAGGGTTAAGTTCACTGGTAACTATTGTGGAGAATCTAAGTTGGTTCCCACCATGAATTCTAGGAAGTTGCTCCCCACAATTTCCTATTTTGGTTCCAGAGAATCCTTCTAGCTCTTGCTGCCACTTAACACACATATGGTATGTAAATTCTCTTCCCTCTCTCTCCTCTCGTTTTGTCTGTCTGTATGTCTCTCCCCCCCTTCCTTTCTTCTCTGTCTGTCTCTCTCTCTCTCTGTGTGTGTGTGTGTGTAAAAGAGAGATAAATGAGAATAATTTTTTTAAAAGTTCTTCACTATTGAACATATCAGGAAATGCTAATTTTGTTTAACTGCATGAACACACTTCAAAAAGCTTTCTGACAGTTTCATTGTTTTCTACTAGTGTGTATGTTAGAAACTCACCCATCACAAAGCTAGCTGAAGCAATTGTTGAGATTAATGCCTATGTAAATGACAATAGGAATTATCTGGAATTACACAAAGTCACAGAATTATAAACAAAACAAAACCAAAAATACCTCCCTATGCTACAGCACAAATTTTAAGTTTTATAGTGTGTGTGCGCATGTGTAAATTTACAGTTTTAACATTTTCTACCCCCCCCCCAAAAAAAAACTAAGAAATTTGAATTTGGAAATTTGAGAATACAGTTAACTCAGTGGCTGGCTCTTTGACCTCCCCTTTCCCCCCTCCCACAGAGGGAGGAGCAGTCTTGCCAGGCCACAGAGGAAGACAATGCAGCCAGCCCTGATGAGACCTAATAAACTAGGGTCAGATGGAAGGGGAGGAGGGCTTTCCCCAGTCAATGACTTAGAGAGGGGCAGGGAGGAGATAAGGGAGAGTGGGTAGGGATTGGGAGGGAATGAGGGAGAGGGCTACAGCTGGGATACAAAGTAAATAAACTGTAATTAATATAAAAAATAAAATTTTGGAAAAAAAATCTCAAGATTTGCTTTACCAAGCATCTGCTGTGTGAAGAATAATAGTTTACTCCTACAAACAGTTAAAAATTAGACTTTGGCAGGTCATTGCTTAATTAAAAAAATGAGACAAAACATGTTTTTAATCTCTCTAGTGTTTAGTATGTAAACTCTTCAGTGTATTAGTGGATGCCCAGAGTGACCGAGTACAGCCTGCCATCAGCCTTGTGTACCATTTTCTGAAACTCTAAATCTGCCACGCCAATCAAACAGCCTCAGAAATCACTCAGGGTTTCCCCCTATAAAAGATGCCCCCTTAGTTGTCAATCCTAGTTTGGATTGACCAACTTCTACTATTTATGTCTATGACATGCATTCTGCAGTTATTAGTAGAGAATGGCTATCTATGATCAATGACATTACATAAATGAATAAGTATTCCTTATTAATCCACTTTTATCTAAATCCATCTTAATAACCACATAAAACCTTATATTTCTTTCATTATTATTATTATTATTATTATTATTATTATTATTATTATTATTATTTGTGACAGAGTATCTCTGTGTAGCTCTGGCTATCCTGGACTCACTTTGTAGATCAGGCTGGCCTCAAACTCAGAGAAATCTCTCTGCCTCTATCTCCTTGAGTGCTTCATATTTCTTAAAGACAAAATTACCTCAAAATCACCAGTCAGCATGGGTCTTAACACTTTTTTTTTTAAAACACACAAACTTTCTGAATTGAGTGGAGATTTTTTGACCACTTAACACACATGGTACACTAGTACTGAAAAATTGGACTAAGATTTGGCAGCTCAGTCTCCAAATGAGCATCCTAGTAAGGTGAACAGGGGCTGTCTCTGACATGAACTCAGTGGCTGGCTCTTTGATTTTTCCCCCTGAGTGAGGAGCAGCCTTACCAGGCCACAGAGGAAGACAGCGCAGCCAGTCCTGATGAGACCTGATAAGTTAGGGTCAAATGGAAGGGGTGGAGGACCTCCCCTATCAGTGGACTGAGGAAGAGGAAGTGGCATTGGAGGACAAGAGGGAGGGCAGTGCGATTGGGAGGGCATGAGGGAGGAGACAACAGCTGGGATACTAAGTAAGTAAATTGTAATAAATAAATAAATTAATTTAAAAAAAGAATAAAAGAACTGGCCTCCCAAAGCCTGTTTTAGACGAAAAGGAGACAGGTGTGAGCATCTGCAGAGAAAGTGGTACTTCGGAAGGTGGCATTCAAAAGTTTCCCTTTGTATTTTTACCTTGTTTTTCTACATTGTGACCAGAGTCCTTGAGACCCGGCTGCCAGCTCCAGGCTTCCTAAGCCTCCTGAGATCTCTAGCATCTTGGTTTTTTTCTAAGGTCTGTGGTAGATCAACTGTGAATCAGAAAGGCTTTTGAGTAAAGGGGAACTTAAGGCAAAAATAAGCCCTAGAAATAAGTCACCTGTCACTTCTAAAGAAGTGTTCCAACACAGACACTCCAAGTGACAACTTTCCCTTAGAAATTAACAGTATAGGTTTGATATCAAAGACACAAATGGTAAATTCAGTGGAAACAGAAAATCAAGACAATGAAGTCAGATTCATGTGGTACAAGAGGGTGGAAGAAAGCACTATTCTGTTTGCTTTTACATATTTTTGAGAATGTCACAAAAAATAGCGTATTTACATCATATCTATTCCACACTCTGCCACTTTCAACTCCTTCCATGTACCCCAACTCCTTCTCAATTTCATGTCCTTTTATTCTTCAATTATTATTATGTATACATACATGTATTATCAATACAGCCTGCCAAGTCTATTTAGTGTAAATAGTCTATTTAATGTCATAGCTTGCAATTGTATGTGTTTATGTATGTTGCCACATGCACAGGCATGCACATATGTACACATGCACACTTATGGCTGACTTGGAATTATATATAGCTTCTCAGGAGCATTGTCCACACCCCTAGATGTAGAGCTACAGGCAATTGATGGTGACCAAGAGAGGAAGCTGTATTTTTTAAAATCTAAATCCACTCCCCATTTTTCTTCCTTCTTCCCATCCTGTGGTCTGAAAACAACTCCAAACAGTGAGATTGCCTATTGTGAACTGAGACAGTATTTGAAATATACAATCCAGATACAATAAAAAAAAAGAAAATATAAAGGGGAGATTGAATGCAGTTTCATGCATTCTTTCTTCCAGATCTGAGCACATATAAATCTCATTAAAGTGCGCCTTTATATAACTCCATATCTCACAGTTTAAGAGTTCCCACAATAGTCTCTGATCTCAAACTTTCAACGACTGCAGATTCATGAATTTTGAAACTTTGCTTTAATAAGCAAGATCTGTCTGTTTTTATTAGATAGCTAGGCAAGAAATAATTGCTTCTTCTGGTTACTTCCTCTCTTCACCTTTCATCAATGGTGAACTCCTGATCCAACCCCTAGGAGGGGAAATTGATAGAGTCTGCATGCATGAGCATGAGCATGTGCAGAGATACTGGGGCCTAACTATAGAAGAGAGGCCCTAGGCCCATCATATGTTTACAGACTGCCCCTTCACAAGTAAAAGTTGTTGTTTCCCTCAGATTTGTTCTGTATCTGTCAAGGCTAACATCCCTATGACAAAAGTCAGGTTAAAAACAGGAAAGCATAAAAATATCTTCTAAGTAAAATCTTATGTGACATAGAACCTTCAATGTGAAGACCTGAGGACCTAGTGGAACCCATTCTCATATTGATAAAGAATGATCACATATAAACGTGATTGGACAAAACGGTACACTTTAATGACAGTAAACTGGGGTTTCCAGTGAAGGTTTATCTTCTTGACCGCTCTGTGAAGCTCTTGTTACTCTGGGTAGGATATAAAACTTCTCTGGAATGATGGTTTTGAGAGAGACAGGAGCATGATCTTCTGTCTTCTGTTTTGTGGTTTGATTTGTGGAGAAATGGTTCTAGATTCTGCTATCTAGACCTTGCTTCTGAGACCTTCTACGTCCCCTTTAGCTGAAAGAGCTCATCCTATCAAATGGCCATGCTTGGAAAATTACATTCTGAGTTCCAAGAAGAGAAAACACTAGAGATCAAGCTCCAGCACACAGGGTAAAACAAGGCTGACCATGACCTCTGGTGACTGGTGTTTCTCTCTGTACTTTAACTCTTAATTTTTCAGGCTGGGAGCCTTGCTATTTCAAGCTCTCTCTATATACAGTTTAACTCTATATATACAGTTTCACTGTATATACAGTTTAATTCTATATACAGTTTAACTGCTGGTTGCAAGAACCTCTAAAGGAAAAGAGAAGAAGGTGGGAATTGAACCCTAAACTTTCAGATTTAGGGTTTGAAGGTTTATCAATTGAGCTTTGCAAGCCTTCTGGTCTCTGTGCCACCAAAACAGCTCTCTGACAAAACACTTTTACTATTTAACAGCAGAGGGTCTTAATCAGTTAAGTTGGATGGCTTTTCTCACTCAGAGTATAAACAGCAGCAGCCCTGACAATTTCTTGCTGTAAATACAAGGGGTTGTAAAAAGAAAAACGTTAGTTCTTTTTCACTCAATACCTTAGCAGTGAACAGTGGCTTGCTGGAAGCTAGAGTCCTAATTAAGAAGGCTGATAAAACACTCAGGACTGCTTATCACTTAGCTAGATTTAGAAGCATGCAAAAACTTGCACATTTGGCAGACAAAGCAAGTAGATATTTACAAACCTCACACACACATGCACACATACAATTAATAGACAAAACAAGGGAGCTCCCAAATCACCATTCATCCACATATATGTAAACATACAGATATAAATATAAACACACACACATATAGACATATAGACAATATATACAGACAGTTAGACACAGAAACAGGCAGACACATTT
Source organism: Psammomys obesus (assembly GCF_907164565.1). Taxonomy (NCBI): domain Eukaryota; kingdom Metazoa; phylum Chordata; class Mammalia; order Rodentia; family Muridae; genus Psammomys; species Psammomys obesus. The sequence continues at coordinate 60,790,784 of NW_026591086.1, read as the reverse complement.
TTTTCAGGTGAAGCCCGTGGCTTCAACAACTGTTTAATTTTGTCTTGGGTTTTTATATGATCTAATACAAAGGTTCTCTATGTATGGAAAAATTACCTTATTCAAAAATAAATACAATCATTACACAAAAGGGAGTTAAAACAGGACTACTGATCCTAATATATAACTAGATATTTTGTTTATTACAAGTTTAAAGCAGAGGTTTTATCTGTGTGCTCATTATGAATTCAAAGCAGAAATTTTATCTTTTTCTTTTTTCAAATGTACATTACATGTTCAAGGCAAGTTTTTATGTGAAGATTTTTCTAAGAAACAGGTGTCTTTCTGTTTCTGGGATTACCTCACTCAAGATTATGTTTTCTAGTTCCCACCATTTGCCTGCAAATTTCATGATTTCCTTGTTTTTAATAGCTGAGTAGTATTTCATTGTGTAAATGTACCACAATTTCTATATACATTCCTCCATTGAGCAACATCTAGGTTGTTTCCAGATTCTGGCTATTATGCATAAAGCTGCTATGAACATGGTTGATCTAATGTCCTTGTTGTATAGTTGAGCCTATTTTGGATATATGCCTAAGAGTGATACTCACTCATAAGTGGTTATTAGACATATAATATAGGATAAACACAATAAAATCTATACTCCTAAAGAAGCTAAACAAAGAAGACCCTAGGGAAGATGTTCAATCCTCATTCAGAAGGACAAACGCAATAGACATCAGAAGCAGGAGAAGACAGGGAACAGGACAGGAGCCTACGGCAGATGTCCTCTGAAAAACTCTACTGATTGAGGAATTGAAGCAGAGGCTAAGACTCATAGCCAAACTTTGGGCAGAATGCATGGAATTTAATGAAAGAAGGTGGAAATAGAAAGATCTGAAGGAGACAGGAGCTCCAAAAGGAGACCAACAGAGGCAAAATAACTGAGGCTTGGGGTCCCTGCAGAGACTGATATAACCAAGGACAGGACCTGAAACCCCAGTTCAGATGTAGCCCAGACTCAGTCTCGAGTGAGTTTCATAGAAAGGGGAACAGGGGCTTTCTCTGGCATGAACTTAGTGGCAGACTCTCTGATCACCTCTCCCTAGGGGGTGGGAGGTACAGTCTTGCCAGGTCACAGAGGAAGACAGTGCAACCAGTCCTGATGAGACCTGAAAGGCTAGGGTCAAATAGAAGGGGAGGAGGACATCCCTTATCAGTGGACTGGGGGAGGGGCATAGGAGGAGAAGAGGGAGGGTAGGATTGGGAGAAGATGAGGGAAGAGGCTACAGTTAAGATACAAAGTGAATAAATTACAATAAATGATAATAATAATAAAACAAGAAACAAGTGTCTCTTTTGTCTTGTATAGCTAACCATTTATTTTTTGTTTCTATATTCATTTGGTCTTTCTTATCATGGTGAACACTTGGACATTATCCTTGGACTAAACTTAGAATGAATGTATCTCCTTTATTATTAATTTGTTTCAATCTTGTTTTTCCTCTCAGTGTAAAACAAGTGTTCGACATATGGAGTTTCACAGAGCTCCTAACAGTTTTGGCTATATAGCAGGAGGGGTATTAAATTATTTGAATCAAGTCAGAAATTCTTTAAAATCATCATTAGGAATTATGAAATCATCAATTCATTTAAACAGCACTATTGTGCTGAATCTGCAGAAAAGCAGAGTGAAGCAGTAAGCAGTGAGAATCTCTGCCATGCCATTTACGTGAGACAAGCATGGAAAGGCAGTATAACAACAGTAATCAGTCTTGAGGCAAAAGCCTTAGAGCCCTGCCTAGCCAGGGATACATCCTTTCATCAGCTGTGCAAAAATGGGTGGGCTGCCTCCAGGAAGCTTACTTGCTTGCTTCTGCCAATCCAGTATGGAACTGTTCCTGCAAGAAAGCTTTTTGAGAGTAAAACCACTATGACCTGCCTGGCTTGTTTATGTAAACCTGACTGGGGAAAAGAGGAATGGAAGAACAGACACAAAAACACATGAACAGTACTAAATCTGAGGCCAGGTGGGCTGTGGAATTCACAACCTCAGTGCTGCAGCACAAGAAGGATAGCTAGTCTTGGCAGGAGGTTTCCCTAAGAGTACAGTTTCTGACTATATGCGTCCAGAAAAAGGAATCCAGTGTCAGTGCATCCTGTACACTGTGCCAACACTTGTGCATGGATCAGAGGAAGGCTTTGCCAATTTCTAAGGATCTGAGGGATTAAGGTCCTTGCCATTAATACTTATTCATTAATACATAATACAATACAGGATCTCACTTGTACCATACACATTCATTCAGGGCTTCCTCTGCTCCCCACATAAACAGTTTTATTGGGTTTTCATTTTCACTTCTGAGGAACAGTTTAACGAAGGAAGGTTTATTCTGTCTTGTATTTTAAGAATATACATTCCAATGCTAAGTTGAAGACATAGTAGTAAGAACACATTGACAGCCAGGAAGCAGAGAGAAAGCAGGAAATGGGGCTGTCTATAACACCTCAAGGCCTGCCCAAAATGATTCACTTCATCTACCATAAAAGTTTCCCCTCCTAAAGGTTCAATAACCCCAAACAGCACTACTCTAGGGAGGAAGTATTCAGGTTCATGAATTTATGCGGACATTTCCCAGGCAGACTGGTATCATTCTAGAATGGCTAGGACAAAGAATGGGTTCTTTCAGCATAAGAAAATGAATGTCAGAGACAGTCCCTGTTCCCCTTACTAGGAAACCCACTTGATACTGAGCTGCCATGAGCTACATGTAAGCAGGGGTTCTAGGTTATCTCAATGAATGGTCCTTAGTTGGTTATCAGTCTCAGAAAAGACCTCTATACCCAGATCCCTCGTAGCGGAGCAGCCTTGCCACGCCACAGAGGAGGACAATGCAGCCAATCCTGATGAGACCTGATAGGCTAGGGTCAGATGGAAAGGGAGGAGGACTTCCTCTATTAGTGGAATTGGAGAGGGGCATGGGAGGAGATTAGAGAGGGAGGGTGGGATTGGAAGGGAATGAGGGAGGGGGTACAGCTGGGATACAAAGTGAATAAACTGTAATTAATATAAAAAATAAAAATTAAAAAAGAAAATGAATGTCATCCCAAGAAATAAGTGGAAGGACTATGAAATTTTACATGGCTTTGCTTATAGTTATCATTATTCTTAGTGTCTTGACCACACCCTTTTCATCAACATTATAGAAGTACTCAGAACATGGTTTATTTTTGTGCTGGGCTATATAATTTATAGAGTTGGGCAAAAGACTCACATTAGTTTTTTCTGCTACTAGGAAGGTTAAAATCTGATTAGATCTGTCACATTTTTCTATATACACATTCCTGAAATTGTTTTTATTCTGTGAAAAAATATGTGTGTTTATGTTTTCATAGCTAATGGAAAAGTCACCTTTAAGAACTTCCACTGGTATCCAATGAGAACCAGATCACACATCAGGACAGAACATAGGATGTGACACATCAGTGTATTTGCTTAAAAAATATATACTATATTGTATGTTTTCTACTGTGAACAGTAATTTTAAAATCATGGCTATCATTTCATGGTTTGTCCTGGTTACTTGTTTGTCAATCTACATATGTTCTTTTATTGTCAATTTAATTTATTAATTTTACATCTTGATTTTGGCTTCCTCCCTCCTCCCCTCCCAACCACCCTTCCTTTCTGTTTGCCCAATCCCTCCTTCCTTAGTCCTCAGAGAAGGAGAGCTCCCACCCAGTATATCAAGTCCCATCAGGGCTGAGCAAATCTTCCCCTGTGGCTTGACAAGGTAACCCCCTTCAGGGGAAAGTGTTAGAAAAGGCAGGCAACTGAGTCCATGGACTCAGTCTACATTTTGTAAGAAAACACTTTATGACAGTGATTGGTTTAAATGAAGCCACTTCTGAGAGAATAATTGTTCCAGTAAAAAACACTGGATGTTTTCCCCCCTCTATCTTCAGGCCTTTAGACTAATTTGCATATCTTTCAATTCTTCTTGTTAAGGAAAATACATTACAAAACATTTTTTTCTTGATGTAGACACACATTAGCTTTCATTGTTTCTGTTTTAATTACTGTTCAGAATTTTGTGCAAAGTGTGTCTTCAGAACAATTTTAGTTAAGTGAACTGACACACTAAAGATAAAATTAATGAAAAAAATCAGAAAAAAAGAAGAATTGAGATAAAAGAAACTAAATTAATTATTTAGTTATTTATTTTATTTTATTTAAATATTTATTTTCTTAAATATTCTATTTATTGAAGACATAGTGTTTATGAGAATACAAAGAAAGCTACCAATTTTGAGTTTTGTTTTGTTTTTTATTTATTTATATTTTCTTTTTTAATTACATTTTTAGTTTTTATTTTATTTTTTATATTAATTACAGTTTATTTAATTTGTATCCCAGCTGTGGCTCCCTCCTTCATTCCCTCCCAAACACACCTTCCCTCCCTCATCTCTTCCCTGCTCCTCTCTAAGTCTATTGATAGGGGAGGTCCTCCTCCCCTTCCATCTGAACTTAGCTTATCAGGTCTCATCAGGACTGGCTGCAATGTCCTCCTCTGTGACCTAGCAAGGCTGCTCCTCCTTCTGTTGGGGGGGAAGGTCAAAGAGCCAGCCACTGAGTTCATGTCAGAGACAGTCCCTGTTCCCCTTACTAGGGTACCCACTTGGTTACTGAGCTGCCATGGGCTATATCTGTGCAGGGGTCCTAGGTTATAGCCATGCATGGTCCTTGGTTGGAGAATCAGTCTCAGAAAAGACCTCTTTGCCCAGATATATTTGGTCCTTGTGGAGCTCCTGTCCTCTCCAGGTCTTACTAACTCCCCCTTCTTTCATATCATTTCCTACACTCTGCCCAAGGTTTAGTTTTTGTTTTTTTTTTTTTTTTTTACATTAATACCTAAAATATATAAATGTTAGACCTGAAACATTTACTTCTATTTAGCTATTAATTGTGGTTCTGAATTGTAAGAGTTTGGGGTACATGGGTTTATACTTAAAACTCTAGAGAAATATCATACAACTTCTTACCTCATCAGTTCAATAAAGATGCAAGCACCTGTGCACAAAACAAACCTGTTTGTTTCACACCAGTATTTCCATTGCTTTGTATGTCGGAGTATAATATTTCACACCAGT
>NW_026591086.1:60702550-60785641 GCF_907164565.1 Psammomys obesus | reverse complement strand
GTATTTCCATTGCTTTGTATGTCGGAGTATAATATTTCACACCAGTATTTCCATTGCTTTGTATGTCAGAGTATAATATTTCACACCAGTAGTATTTCCATTGCTTTGTATGTCAGAGTATAATATTTATTTAGGGTTAGCATTTTTATCATAATAATTACATGCCAGTTGTCTTAACATTTTCAACTATTTGGGTAAGTACATAGATTTGAGTTGATAACTTATTTTTTTATGTGTCCATTTTATACATGTAATCCATATATCAGTGATTTCATTTTAGCTAAATATTTGGAATTTGATATTGCTAATTTTATGCTTTTATCTTCAATCCACATTTTATAAGTATGTTTTCCCCTTAAGTAATCCTAATGTTAGTTAAAATACATGCTATAATATATAAATATGCTTTACTGGGAACACCTGAACTTCAAAAGCATGGTGAAATATTCATTGGGAACACCCAGTTGAGAGCCAGTGATCTTGCGACAGCTCATCAGAATCACAGGCTGTGTCTGTCCATCTGCTTCAGGCTCCTTAAAGACCTGAACATGTAGCTGCCTGGAGATACCAGTAACAATCTATGTAATAAATGATAAATAAATGTTAGGTTACTACCCATTTTTGGAAATGATAAAATGCAAATGAACTGCCATTGTGCCCCTGCACATTTCTAAGCATCCTGCTTTGCGTAATGGCTGCCTAATGGGTTCTGTCTTGCTGGAGGTTTTCTTGGACTGCTGTTGATAATTATCCCTCTTATTCTGACATGAAGAATCAATTAGGTGAGTAGTCTAGAAGATGCTAGACTGAAATTTGTTGCAGAGTTATAGTGAGGGTCCTTATGTTTATTCTCATAGTAAGTCTAGAAATTCAGTTTCTCTTTGCTTTACAGCACATGATTGACAAGGTTGTTTCTTTTTTGTTTTGTTTTGTTTTTTCGTCTTTCCTAGCCTTGCTATGTTCATCCATGGAGTATTTGGCCTTAGAGAAAGAGTTGTGGGGTTTTTTTTGTGATTGTTTGAAAGATGTATAGTAAGCTTTAATTGCCTGTATCAGCATGGATCATTTTACAAGTAATAAAGAAACAAAGGGTCATAATGTTCTGTGCATAAGTAACTTCAGAAAATCAATAAACGCTAACTTTAATGATTTGGAAAAATTAGCAAATAGCTAGTATTTATATTTGTGGTATGTATTACTATAATTTTAAACTGTGAATGTGTATGAAATATTTTTACTCATCATTCAGCCTTTAATATATTTTATTATAATCTCTACATTTACATTATAAAATTGGCATGCTCTCATTGTACAAAATTTAGTAAAATAAAATATTGGTAAATGCTTTCAAAATTCAGTATAATTAATATTTTGCTGTGTTTTCTTTTCTATATTTTCCTAATAATTGAAAAGTTTTATTTTGCCACATTCCCTTTTAAAAATATATGCTTTATTTTTTTATTTTTTTAATATTAATTAAAGTTTATTAACTTTGTATCCCAGCTGTATCCCATTCCCTCCCAATCCCACCCTCCCTCCCTCATCTCCTCCCTGCCCCTTTCCAAGTCCACTGATAGGGGAGGACCTCCTCCCCTTTCATCTGACCCTGGTTTATCAGGTATCTTCAGGACTGGCTGCAAATTTCTCCTCTGTGGCCTAGCAGGACTGCTCCCCCCTCGGGGGCGGGGGGGTGTCAAAGAGACCGCCATTGAGTTCATGTCAGAAATATTCCCTGTTCCCCTTACTAGGGTACCCACTTAGATACTGAGCTACCATGGGCTACATCCGAGCAGAGGTTCTAGGAATACAAAATGTCAGAGAAACACTTAAAGAAATGCTCAACGTCCTTAGCCATCAGAGAGATTCAAATCAAAATGACCCTGAGATTTTACCTGATCTTAGCCATCAGAATGGCTAAGATCAAAAACTCAAGTGGCAACACATACTGGAGAGGTTGTGGAGAGAGGGGATCCCTCCTCCATTGCTGGTGGGAATGCAAACTTGTAAAACCACTTTGGAAATAAATCTGGTGCTTTCTCAGACAATTAGGAATAGTGCTTCCTCAATATCCATCTATACCACTCCTAGGCATATATCCAAAAGATGCTCAAGTACACAAAAAGGACATTTGTTCAACCATGTTTGTAGCAGCTTTATTCATAGTAGCCAGAACCTGGAAACAACCCAGATGTCCCTCAGTTGAGGAATGGATACAGAAATTGTGGTACTTTTACACAATGGAATACTACTCAGCAATTAAAAACAAGGAAATCATAAATTTTGCTGGTAATTGGTGGGATCTAGAAAATATCATCCTGAGTGAGGTATCCCAAAAGCAAAGACACACGTGGTATATACTTACCTATATAGACCTATTATATAGGATAAACATACTGAAATCTATACACCTAAAGAAGATAAACAAGAAAGAGGACCAGGAGTAAGATGATCAATCCTCACATCGAAAGACAAATGGGATGTACATTGGATGTAGAAGCAAACAAGTAACAGGACAGGAGCCTACCACAGAGGGCCTCTGGAAGACTACCTAGTAGTGTATCAAAGCAGATACTAAGACCCACAACCAAACCTTCGACAGAGTGCAGGGAATTATAAGAAAGAATGAGGAGTTAATATGACAGGGAGAGGACAGGAGCTCCACAAGGACCAAATATATCTGGGCACAGGGGTCTTTTATGAGGCTGTTTCTCCAACCAAATATATGCTTTCTAAAAAAAGCTCTTTACCAAAGCTTATCTTAAAGTTAAGGTCTGGAAAGCATATCTACATGAGTGATGTGTGGGGACCCATCTAAAGATTTGCTAGCTATTGTCATTGTGGTTTTTCATACTGTTTAAGTTTAGACTCCAATAATCCATGTATGAAACTGCTGGATGTTTTCCGAGTGCCTTAGCAGTGTTTGGGCAACAAACACTCAAGAACAATGTCACACACTCCCACTTTATGCCATTTTATGTAAACTTTGTGAGGCAAATATTATCATACAGTTTTATCAACATATATGGAATTATAGTCATGAATTATAAGATAAATTAGTAGCATCTGTTTTATGCACTGTTGGGTAAATTAGGTGTGGCTTGAATTGCTTCTGTGTATTTTAATGCATTTTAAAAGCTCAAAAGTGAGTAATTTTTACTTTTTAAAAATAATGATGAAGAAGAAAACAGGAAACAAACTAGGAACCTACCACAGAGGGCCTCTGAAAGCCTCTGCCCTGCAGACTATCAAAGCAGATGCTGAGCCTGATGGCCAACTGTCAGGCAGAGTGAATGGAATTTTATGTAAGAAGTGGGAAATAGTAAGAGCTGGAGAGGACAGGAACTCCACAAGGAGAGCAACAGAACAAGAAAATTTGAACACAGGGAAATTCCCAGAGACTCATACTCCAACCAAGGACTATTCATGGAGATAACCTAGAAACCCTGCACAGATGTAGCCTATGGCAGGTCAGTGTCCAAATGGGTTACCTAGCAATGGGAAGAGGGACTGCCTCTGACATAATCTGATTGGCCTGCTCTTTGATCACCTCCCCCCTGAGGGGGGAGCAGCCCTACCAGGCCACAGAAGAGGACAATGCAGCCACTTTTGAGGAGAACTGATAGACTAAGATCAGAAAGGAGAGGAGAACCTCCCCTATCAGTGGACTTGGGGAGGGGCATGCATGCAGAAATGGGAGGGAGAGTGGGATCGGGAGGGGAGGAGGGAGGGGCTTATGGGGGGATACAAAATGAATAAAGTGTAATTAATAAAAAAATAATAATGATGAAGAACTTGCAGGATGGCTTAGTTGGTATAGTATTTTCTGAGAAAGCATGAGAAATCCCATGATGGTGAGACACTAGAGAAAGGGAGAAAAGGGTGGGGCAGTGAAGAAGCAGTCTTAGGAGACCGGCAGCTCAATAAGTGGACTATGAAAACAAACCTGATGGTGCCAGGCTGACGTTGTTCACATTACAGCCAAGTCATGGTTAGAAACTACCTTTGACTTGAGTGATAATGAGAAAATTACAGCAAAAATGGTATGGATGGAACTTTAAAATTGTGGTGTTGCCTGTATGAATCTTGTGAGGGATTTGTGGGAGTGGGACAGAAACTTGGAACTTGAAAACTTGTCTAGCTACAGAGCAGGAGGGATATAAACTTTCAAGGCCTTTGATAATCTCACAACTACATTCTGGCTTTTCTCTTCACATTTGCATGAGTATGTAGAGGTGAGACATAGCTAGGTGTGAACATAGAAATGGCAGCACTTTTATTTACCTCCTTGTTTTTTATTAAGTAGTTTGACTTGCACTTTATTTGGGGTTTATAAGGCAATTTAGTTTAATTGTTCCATTTTCAGAGGCCACACTGTTAAGAGGGCAGGCTAAGTGTTGATACTTAACAACTAGCCTCACCTTTGAATTGGCTTCCTCTGAAGTAGACTCATAGTGAAGATTCAATGAATCAATCAGAATTTTATTAGAGCAATACATAACAAACAAGAACATATGTAGTTACCAGGATTGTTTGTTTTAAGACAGGGGACAGGGTTTCTCTGTGTAGCTTTGGCTGTCTTGCAACTCACTATGTAGACCAGGCTGACCTTGAACTCGGAGATCACCTGCCTCTGCCTCCCCACAAAGGCTGGAATTAATGGCTTGCACCATCACCACCAGCCAGCTAATTATCACATTTTTAAAATAACATTTTTATTTTATTTTATTATTAAATTTAGCTGTACAACCAGCTAAATTTAAATTATATTGATTTTTTATTATTGAAAGAAAACTAGAAAATATAATTTTGTGTTTTTTTGTTACTCCCATAATAGGGATGAAGTATGGTTCATAAGGCCTCACTGTGTGAGTGCAAGAGAAGCTGTGAGCTAAGCTATAGGTGCTTTTTGCTCCAACTGATCTATTTAACTAAACTCTAAAAATACTAGTGGCTAGAACGTGGGCTTATTTTTAAATAAGTGATGACAGGACACACAGGTTTTTATAGAATAGTTGCCTCTGTAAAATTCCTGTATGTTTTGGTGGAAGTTAAGAAATTCTCCCATCCTTTTAGTTGTTTTTTTGTTTGTTTGCTGTTTGTTTTTGAGATAGGGTCTCATTATGTAGCTGTGCCTATCCTGTAGCTCAGTACGTAGACCAGGCTGAACTCAAACTCACAGAAATCTGCCACTGCTGCAATTAAAGGCATACACCACCATGATCAGTTTACTTATTTTCTTTCATGTTATCAGTTTGCAGAGAAGAGAATAAGAGATGCAGCCAAATCCAGAAACAGGTCTGCAGTGGACAGGACATGTTGACCAGATGAATATGTGGTTGTTTGTTTGTTCGGTTTTTTTAATTAATGCTCATCTCAGAATTATGGAATTTTGGAAGGAGTTGGGGAAGGGAAAACCATAATCAGAATATGTTGTAGGTAAAAAAAAAATCTGTTTTCAGAAAAACAAAAACCAACAACAACATACACTTAAGAAATAGTTAATCTTAATTTTCAGTCTGACTGGATTGACTTATCTAGTACACTGCTGGGGATGTCTCTGGTGGTATCTGTGAAGGAATTTCCAGAAAGGATAAACTTCAGGGAATCACATATTTTGAATGTAGGCAGTGTCATCGGGATGGAAGCTCTGACAGAACAAAAGGATGAAAAATACCAAAAATAAAAAAGGAATTATGGAATTATGAGATTTTGAAATTATTTGCCACAGAAAAACTTATATACACTGTACATCCACAGTCACTTAGATATCCCTTTTTATAGTCTTGGCCTTTTAAATATACCTGTCTCCAGACATGCTCGTCAGACTGATGTTAAAATATCTTAATGTTAGCTCATTTTCCAGAATGTTATTTGTGTCCAATTCATCATCCCATCTATGAAACAAATGTGCTCAGAGCAGTTATTTGCATAAAAACAGTCAATAAGATTGAGTTTTTCTTTTTTATTTCCCAAAAGCTAATCAAAATCCCTGAGCTGTTCTGTTTGGGGACAAATCTGCCTGTTTGGCCTGTGTGCAGCTTCTATTTGCCTCTTGGCTAGTCTGTAGTTATTAAAAACTATGTGTTGGATTGTTCAGTAACATCCTGTAATTTGGACAGCACAAAGAAATTTGCATGCTCCATTCAGCTGCTGTGGAGAGAAGCCTGTTGCCATGGTGAGAATTATGGTGGCCCATAGCAGATACACTCCCAAAATGAGGATGGCCTTTGCAAAGCTACATGCAAATATTGATTCTCTAGGTTCGGCTAGCTTCTGGGTAAACACTGAATTACTAGGCAGATACTTTTTCTCAGAGTCATTAAATAAGAAGTCCACAATACATGGCTTCCTCTTTGCAAATGTCCAACTCCCTCTGCTTCCATGCCTGAAACCCAATAATCAGATGATACACACACACACACACACACACACACACACACATATATATAATATATAATATATAATATATATATATATATATATATATATATATATATATATATATATAAACTAGGCTGTCTTTTTAGTTATATAAATGAAGAGCTTGTTGCTTCATTTATAACTTAATGAGGACACTGTCCTAGAGCTGATCCCTATGTAGATTAGTGAGCATATTTTTTTATGTTTTATTGTTTTGTTTTGGTGTTGGCTACTGCACTGCAACACTGAGCCAAGCACAAACATCTTGTGTCCTTTGATCCTAAGCTTCATATTGAGTTCAGAAATGCAATGTCTGACTCGTGTGTAGCATATATAAACACAACAAATCCTTCCATGCAAATGGCAGAGTTCCAAACTGAGGATTTTATTTAAAATGTACACCAAATATTAACAAAAGTTTTAAAATACAGTTTTCTCACATTTAAGCATTGTCAATTTAAGTAAAATGAAAAGTCCATTTAAAAACTTTACTGAAGGACCATGAATGGGGAGGACCTAGACCGCCTGTTCAGAGGAAGCCAATAGGCTGTTCAGTTTCCAAGTGGGTTCCCTAGTAAGTGGAACAGGGGCTGTCTCTGACATGAACTCAGTGGCCTGCTCCTTGAGGGGTGCAGCCATGTCAGGCCACATAGGAAGATGATGCAACCAGCCTTGATGAGACTTGATAGGCTAGGGTCAGATTAAAGGGGAGGAGGACCTCCCCTATCAGGGAACTAGGAAAAGAGCAGCATAATGGGAGAAGAGGGAGAGTGTGTGGGACTGGGAGGAGGTGAAGGAGGGGGCTGCAGTGGGGATACAAAGTGAATAAATTGTAATAAATAAATAAATAAATAAATAGATAGATAGAACATTTAAAGGCCAAAGTAAATAAATAAATAAAACCTATACTGAAGTTTCTGAGTCACTCCTTTACAAAACTCTTGAACTGCTACCTTGAAGGACAAAATTTGTTTATAATAATTACTATTTGAAGTCATAATTAAACTAGTGATTTAATTAGTTTAACAGTCTAATGAATCATGTAAACACACATGCTAGTTTCATGACATGGCCTATTTTTTTAAGCTTATTATGATATCTCCTTTAATTGTGTTGGTCGCGTAGTCTGATTTGTCATGACACAGACAAGTCTCCCTTTCAGCTTTGTGAAGCTGATTACCCCTGTGTTTGCCTTTCAGATCCCCAGCTCAAGGGCATAGTGACCAGGTTATATTGCAGACAAGGCTACTACTTGCAGATGCACCCTGATGGAGCTCTCGATGGAACCAAGGATGACAGCACCAATTCCAGTAAGTGACCACCTGAGTGTGCTACTCAAACAGCTCTGAGATGTATTTGTAAATGCTTGGCTCTGCTGGCTTTTTTCTAGTTGCCCATTTCACTGAGACCACATGCGTGAAGGTACTAATGCAGAAGGAAGCACCTGTGGTGTTAATTGGGTGTGTTTCCTTTTGCTTACACAATGGTTATATCCAGAACATTATTGTTTATCTACTAGTTAAAAGTTAGGTACACTAATGCAGTGGTATTAAAGTGAACGTCTTTTGAATAGAGAGGGCATTCAGGTTGTGTACATACAAATACATTGTATAAAACCTTTAATTATCTTATACAATAGGTTTGTGTTCATTAAAATATATGCACCTTTTGTGATATTGATATTTCTCTTCCATTTGTTATTTTTATATTGAACTTGTTTACATTTTTCATGGCATTTATCTGAGACCCTCCTATTTAACTGTTTTCTCTTACGTTAGCCTCTGGTTTACTCTAATTTCACATTAGTTTTAACACAAACTCACACACAAACACACACCTTTTACTTCTGGGTTCGGTAAAATATCCAAACTAGTTTCAATAGTTGTAGTTAAAAGACAAGTAACTCTTAGGTCATGAGCAAGGATGACAACTATCCAGTTATCATGTCTCTTCACAATAGATTATACTCCATGAAAAGAAAGGAAGACACTTTATTTAATGGAATCACCAGCCCTTATTGTATTTTTTTGTTTCCTTTATCTGAAGTGAGCTAAAATTTATGAATAGTGTGTTTATAGTGCTGGTTTGGGGGTTGCTCTCATATATATACAAATATACACTTATTTTTCCTTGTTAACCTTTCTTTTAAATATTGAATCTTTTCTCTCTATTGTAGCTTTCATTTTTTTCCCTTAAAATGTCTCCTAGATTATTGCTTATTGATTTATTTCTATTTTAATTTTTATTTGGGAAAAAAGAAGGAAAAACAATTCAGGCACAGGAAAAAATAAAACAATTATTGACAGAGGTCTCATAAATAAATAAAATGCCTCTTTCATAAGAGAGATTGAGTGATATCACCTGCAAAAATCATAACAAACGTTTTCAAAGAAAAAAGGTGCAACTGAAGGAAAGAGCTTCCTCTGTGAAGTGCTTTCTTCTCTCTTTGGCAAGGTGCTAGTGTGGGAGGTATACAGTATGTACATGTGTGGACTGTCTGAAATAGACAAAAGTTGTCACATCACTTCAGCGGGCTTAGAATGGCAATTCTAGCATGGACTTCAAGCTAAGCTTTTTGAATAGCTCTTTAGAAACTTTCCTTATGCTTTTAACCCAGTCTTAAGACACTGACTCAGTTAGTCTGGGTCTGGGTCTGGTCATTTTATTTCATAAGCACAGCTATTTTCATGTATAGCGAGGGTTGAAATCCCATGATACCTGTAAACCAGAGTATTCTACAAAGAAATACAATCACAGGGGCATCTTTATTTTTTTACTGCCCTAGGTTTTGCCAGATTGCTTTGAAATTACGGAAGATTTCAGGAGAGAGGAAAGTAATTTGTCTGTGCTCTTTCTCAGCACCACACACACTCCATGGTCAGCTCCACATGGTTAAGTTGCATTTCCCTTGCCAAAGTTCCTAAGAAAGAAGGACAGTGTGATTTTCATTACGGTTATTTTGGGCTACATTTTAGAACTTTTCTACTTCCCATTTTGCATTACTCTTGCCTTTAGAAACTGTTCCATTTAGTTGACATGATATATTCAGAATCTACAATATTTTTAACTGAATACAGAGATTAAAGTAAGTAGGTTTGAAATTTTCAGGTTATGTAGTTACATAGACATACACAAGACTATGTTTTCCCTTAAAATTATTCATAGAAGTTAGAAATTATCCTACAGTGGCAATTCTTTCAAAGTTTAGGGAGATAATAAAGATAAAGGCAAACATAGCATTCATGGACAAAGACTAGTTCCCAATGACACCATATGTATTCAATACTACGTAACAGAAATGAAAAGGAGTATTTTTCTACATATCGTAATCCTCCAGAGTCCCGTGGAAGATAGTTTAGTGTTACTTTGTATAGTTAAAACAATACCCAACTATCCTCATTTGGGCCTCAAAATTATTCTCTAGATAATTATCAGTTCCATGACCTGCTCCTTTCCTTTCATCATTAAGCAGGTACAGATATGTTATGATCTGGAGAGTAGGAATGTGTAATTATTTCAAATGAGAATGTAGCATTTTCCACCCTATATAGCATGACCCCAAGAAAAAAATAGAACAAAACTTGAAGCATTAGTTTTTAATTATGCACTCAGGAGCCTTAGAATAAAATAAAAATTTCAACTAATTTCAAATGACATATCTTCTGTAAAAGGGTTGAAGACTTAAAGTTAAGACATTTTACTTATACATTTAGCTCAAGGGCTAAGTGCTTTCCATGCCTATTCTCACTGCTCAGAAGTAAATTAAAGTTAGGAAGCTGAATGAGAACAGATAATTAATTCATAGCTTTCTTGATAATACTACTTGGACAAAGAATACTAATGGAAGACTCACTAAGCCAGTTATGTGTAGCAGAGATATTTTAGCTGATAATATTCAAGATGGTGTTGTTGAGTACACTTCATAAAAAATACAAATACATTAGGATACTTTTTTAGAAGAAAATATAGAAATATAAATTTCTTATTTAACTTGTCAGAGATATAAAATAGCATATTCTATTTTATTTTTATCCATAGTTTCATAAAATATCAATAAATAATTTTTTTCTTGAAAATTTGCATGCCATTTGGTTTTATTAGCACCTTTTAAGTTTATCTTATGGGCCAGTAGGTACACATCTTTTCTCATATTTTCTGCCAATTCACATTGCTTCTGCCAAAATAATTTAGTTGGAGAATTACTTCTGAACTTCTGGCCTACAATGCACTGCAATGCCCAGTCACACCATGAAGAAAATGATAGTTCACTTTCAAGTTGCACTTTTCAATATCTGCTCCTTAAGAATATCCATAGATGATTTTTTTCCCTGAAATTTAGTAGGGTCAGAGACTTTGATAGTAGAAGCATGATTATAAGCTTGATTCTGTTCTTTCCCTCGAACCCTTCAAGATGTGTGGGCAATCCTGCTAAGTGGAAGCTGAAGCTGAAATGTTTATTTTTCTATATGACAGAACCCTCTTCATCATAAAGAAACTAAACGTTCTTTAGTTGGAACTTGGAAAAATAGAAATACACATGATGTTTCTTAAATAACAGGAAGAGAAAGTAAAGTATTGAAATGATTTGCTCCGTCTACTGCTTGGTGACAGATCACCTTTATCTTCAACAGCACTGTTCAACCTCATTCCAGTGGGACTGCGCGTTGTTGCCATCCAGGGAGTGAAGACAGGGTTGTACATAGCCATGAATGGAGAAGGTTACCTCTACCCATCAGTAAGTGACACACCAGTGACACTGACCTTCAGTGCAGTGTTGGTAAAATAGCAAGAGCAGCAATAGAAGCCAGAGATGTGTGTGCATGGATTCTGCCACTTTGACTTTATAGTCCTTATTAGGCTATGGCAGGAGCTCTTTATTAATTATTAATTATTTATCAGTGTTTGCTGACAGGGGCATATCTGAAGAAATAATAACCTTACATCTTAGAACGTGTTTGCCACGTTTTAAAGCATGACCTAGTTCATAGAAATAATTTTAAAAATTGGTGTCAGTATGATCTTTTTAGTATGATCTTTATAAATGCACTTGTTTTGGAGACTTTCAAAAGAAGTACATTTGTATACATTTTCTTTTATTAATTTATTTTTACCCAGTTTAATAACTGAATGTTTATCTTGGTCAATATGCTGTGTATATTTTTTTCTAACTAGGGATTCAGTCAAGGCTATTAATATATCTGTCACCTCTCACACTTGGAATCCAAGAGCTTGTATTTTTTAAAGAGATACAATGAGTTTTAAAAGAGAAAGGGGCACAGTCATCCCTCAGTCTTTAAAGGTATGGGCCCAGATGCTCTGTGGATACTACAGTCTGGGAAACAAAGTCATCCTTAGAAAATGGTGCAATATTTGCATGACTATGTTTACTCATATATACCATGTCTACGTTATTGATATTTTATGACATGAATAATGAGGGGACTGCTGTTTTATGTATTGCTTGGGGAAAAATCACATCTAAACAGTCTATACATGTTCAGTGTATATGTCATGTACATGACAGTTTTTATAATGCTTTTGATTGACCAGCGAGAAGGTATGAATACTAAACCAGTGGATATAGGTTCAACTGTATTTGTTTTCATAGGAATTTCAAAGGTGAATATATTTTAGTAGAAAAATATTTCTAATAATTAGGTATTTCTATCACACAAATCTAAGCATGACTTTCTGGTTTTTGCTGATATTTATTAGAAACTGACCAGGTTTTCTGCTGGATAGTCTCCAGTGGATGATCTCCTCTTTACCTTATTTTTCATCAGCTGTGCTGTAATACAGTTAGAATCTCATTCCATTGCAGGACAAAGAAGTAAAGACTTCATCAGAAATGCTTCTTTCCACTATTCCTTGAGCATAAATCAATAGGTTAAAATCAAATATCTTAAAATGTGTTTTCCTTTGTGTTCGCTTTGCTTTTTCATACAAATTTTTGGAATGTTTGTTGTTATCCAGTGTTACCAACAAACAACTATAAAATTCACCATATATCATCATATATATGTATGAATATCATATGACTCTCTATACATATCATATATAATACACATTCTTTTCAACCTTCCACAACAGTTAATCTATTTTTCCAGCAAATCTGGAAACTCTGTCAAAGGGAATGCGAAGTAACATCAGAGTACCTCATCTAAGCTTACCCAAGAGTATTTCAAAGCACAGAACTGGGTCTTATACTAAGCAAATTGTGTGCTTCTACAGCACATGAATATACAACATGCTGTGAGCCAGACGAAGATGGAATTTCTTACATCTTGTCTAGGAAAACATATACAAAAAAGAAAAAGATCATTTCTAGAGATGACTCATTTCAATACAACTCAAATTTATTGATTTGACATTTGTTCTGTTATTTTTGTTTATCTTTTCCCCAAGTAATGTTTGAATAATCTAAAATACCTAGGTGTACTGTCTTCCACAGCATTTAATTCTTCCTTTGTGTTGCTAGTTCCACCACTTTGTTGTTCTATGATGCATATTCTGTTATCAGAGTTTTTTTATATGTTTTATATTTTTGATTCTATGGGAGATGTTTTGAATTATTGCTTATTTTGAGCCAGATTACAATTGTAATACAATCTTTTCTAAAGATAGATTATGTTCTTTTGTATATTTATTCTTGGCCTAGAATAAATTCTAATATGTTTAGAACAATCCACCAGTATAGTAAATATGGAAACAAGGCAGCTACCCCTAGTCCAACCTCCAAGTACCTTAAACATGGCATCCTTGTTCAGGATTCAGAACTCATGAAGTTGCTGTGGGAAACAGTGTTTGCACCTGTAAGTATTGAAGGATCCTGATGCATTGTCTTCTATTGTTTTTTGTGAATGACTGGCCTCTGGGCATCCCCTGTGGTAGAGTGAGTCTCTTTCACATTTTTCTTTCACTTCTTTCTACTTTTAGGTACTATGCACCCAGGTTGTAGTTTAGCCTCAATTATCCCCCTGCCCTAAGCTGGAGGCCTGTCATCTTTGTCATTGGCAAAGGAAGAGACTTCAAGAAAAACCTAAAGCAATTTCAAAACTTTTCTCATAGTCCATAGTTAAAATACTCCATTAAGTTCAACTACATTCAATTTGAACGCTAAATATTTTGGTGGAGATAATTTTTCCATAATTACTAATTGCATAACAAGTCACTATGCACCTTCTAAGATAATAACACAGCATGCTATAAAAATTATTTTACTTTATAATAATAATTAAATTATTATAATTGTAGTAGAATTTGTTCATTGTGCAGTATTCCAGGGATGATTTAATTCACTTGATCCTCATACCAATCTTTAAAACAATAAGCATAATTTATATATCATAATATAATGTAAATAAAGTGGAGACTGATTGATATACAAACTGCATAAAAGTTTGCCTTAAATCCCTGGGGTAGACAAGAGCAACAGAATGTGTGCATAGTTCAATTCACTTTACATGTTTTGATGCTTTACTATTCTGTCTCCACTTGAGATGTTTTTCATTATATGGCCTGGTATCTGCTATAACAAGCACTTAAAAATGCATAATGGTGTAACTAAAACCTTTGGAGGAATAAACTTCATTTCAGGACAGTCATTAAAAATTATAATTTAAGAGGCCTATGAGTAGGGTCAGTGATTAAGAGCACTAACTGTTATGTCATAAGACCATCTGTATTTCTAGCTCTAGGAGATCTGATCTCTTCTTCTGGCTGGCGTGCGCTTGCGCGTGCGCGCGCGCACACACACACACACACACACACACACACACACACACACAGACTTTAAAAAGGAAATTTGACGTATTACCTTTTCAGTTTATGTATATGAGACATATCTTATGAAGAATCTGTTCTTTGGGGGTGTAGGTAGTAAAAGAAACCATTCCAAATGAATTCTTTTCTAAGACCTCACAATATTGGGCTGTAGGCATGCATTTCTCTATTTTAGGGGAACTCTTGCAACTCCTTACTGTCCAAATAAATCCACTCAATGTGTCCAATAACAGTAGTTCTACTTTGTGGGGAAAAATGTCTTGACTGAGATATCAATGATTAAATTTCCAGTGTTGGAGGGAATTGTTGCCTGTGGAAAATTTTATTTCATATGACAATAGCTATTTTTGTGGT
Organism: Psammomys obesus; assembly: GCF_907164565.1. Taxonomy (NCBI): domain Eukaryota; kingdom Metazoa; phylum Chordata; class Mammalia; order Rodentia; family Muridae; genus Psammomys; species Psammomys obesus. The sequence goes on along the minus strand of NW_026591086.1, from coordinate 60,771,085 downwards.
CAAAATGATTATAGTATGTCACTTTATATGTGTCTTTAAGAGAGCTAATGTCATGTGAAAGATTTGCTTGGAGGTATAATACAAGCTCTCAGAGCAGAGGGAAAATTGGCAAATATTTTGTTCAAGAATTAGAGTGAAAACTGCTAAAGAAAAAAGTAGCTAGCTAAAAACTATCTATTTTGCTAAGAAAAACAGTTAGGTATTTGTTGTTGTTATTTTACAAAACAAACAAACATACTTTTGAAAGACTAAGAACTCCTCTATGGCTTTGGAGAGATTGCTCAGCAGTTAAAAGCACTTACTGATTTTGAAAGGGACCTTGGTTTTGTTCTCAAGACCTACAAGGAGGCTGACAAGCATCTGTAACTACAGTTCCAGGGTCTCTGATACTCTCTTTTAGGCTCTGTAGGTACCATTGCATGTTCTTAAATGACACATCTTTATCACTCTGCTCTTTATCCAAGGCTCAGGGAATGTTGTAGAAGAAGGAGTAGAAAGATTGGGGAGAATTGCTGTGAAACACTGTCTTCCAGATGATAACCATTGTAGTCATACAGTCATCGAAGCCTGTATTTACCTGCACAAGTCCAACAGATCAAGAGCCTATCAACATTCCATTATGAATAGTTGAGAGTCATGTGGCTCCATCCCTAACTGGGAGCTGTGGGTGACTAATGGCTGTTGGAGTAGAAAGAATCATTTTATTTGGTAGTATATCCACTGATAACATTCAGGCTCATACAGCAAGCCTAATAAAAAGCAGTAGGGTTTTATACAAAAATATATACAAGGTACAAGTACAAGGGCAAACACTTGGGAAGAAGAAACGGGTCAGCCTACACTGGGGTTGAGATTTAAAGATGGCAATGTGTGAAAATATGATCATAACACATTATATACCATTATGCAACTGTCAAAGAACAATTTTCAGCTTCTTTTTTATTAATTTTTATTTCTTTCTTCACAATTTATTCATTATATATCCCAATAGAAGCCCCTCCCTCAATTCCCCCCCAGCCCTCCCTCTTCCCCTCATCCCTTAACCCAGAAACAGAAAGACAGGCATGGTATACACTCACTAATAATCAGATATTAGTCATATGATAAAGGACAGTCATCTACAGACCTAAAGAAGCCAAACACTAAGGAGGGCCCTAGGGAAAATGTTTAAATCTCATGCATTATGGCAAACAGGATAGTCACCAGAAGCGATCAAAGAGAGGAAACAGGATGAGTCTAATATATAAAAAAAAGTTTAAATGAGAAGCATGTGAAGACAGAACTGTTCTATGATGGATAAACTGTTCTTTTCCTTTTGTTCATGCTCGTGTGACAATGATTTAAAAATGAAATCAATAGCCTTATAATAGTAAAGGAAGAAAGTAGAAAGAAGATTAGTAAATCATTTTAATTATTAAGAAGGCTTTCTTATATATTTTACTTAATTCACAAAATCCATTATAGATAAGAGAGCAAAGAGCTGAACTAGCTTATTTTAAATTCATAACTTGAGCTCTCATAAAAATATTTTTAATGTATGAGAAGAAAATCTCAGGTATTCACAGTGTTTCACAGACTCCAATCTGCACATGATATGTTTTGTATATATCTAGACCTCAGAATATTGACCTAGAAGATTCCCAGACTCTAATTGACTAAGAACATGCTTTAAGAACTACAAGTATAACTGTGTATCATGAACCTTTCTAGAACTAGTTCATGGAATAGACTGAAAAGCACAGGTCCCATCACACATGCCATGACTAATATTGCATATATTGTTATTTGATATTGATAGTGATGAAAGCCACAAATGACTATGGACTGTAGACTTATGCCTTGGTCTACAGTCCAATGAAGTAAAGAACTTGGAGTGTCCATAAGTCGTGCCCACTTTTCTCTTTAGTCAAATGGGTTGGCCTTTGAGGAAGGCAGCAGAGACCGTTGTGATCATTCCATTCAATCTGAGCAAAGAACTTAACAAGGAACGTGAATTTCAACTCTAAGGTAACATGAAGAAAAACAAAGACGCTGCTTAGACTAGAGAACATAAAATGAAAGAAAGAGTTCAAATCAGTAATAGCTAATCTGTAATCCTCCAAATGCTGTGGAGTCTACAACATGCAAAGCCTAAGAAGAAACTTAGTCTAAGAACCGAGGAGTATATTTTAGCTTCCTGGTATCTGCTGGTATGACTGGGCAGAATGCTGTCAGTTCAGTAAACTTGCTTTCAAAGTTGATGATTTTCAGATTTATGCAAATGAAAGTAAAACTACATAACTTTATTTTCTAAATTATTTCTACGGCCCTTCATTATTTATGAGATTGAATTTTATTTGTAGTTAAGCAGGGCAATTCCACCCAAATTCCTTTTCTGGGGTCAGAGGACAGACTTTTTTTTTCCTTCTTTCCCTATCTGATCACCATGTTTCTGGTATATGATAAAAGACAGGCTGTACACTAAAATACATTCCCATGTACTGTATCCATGTGGGCCCATATGTGGTGGTCTGAGTGAGAAATATGCCCCCATACACTCAGGTACTTAAACAGTCTTCAGCTGGTGGCAATGTTTAGGGAGCTGGTGGGTGCTGTGTCCGTGTTGGAAGAAGTAAAATATATAATGGGGGTAGCTTTGATAGCTTTTAGCTTTGTTATACTTCTAGTCCACTTGTTCTCTTCCTCCTGCTTGTAGTTGAGGTTGTAATCTCTCAGCATCCTGCTTCAGCTGCCATAAACACCATCTTCTGCTGTGGCCCCCTGCCCTGATAAAATCATCTCCCTAGAACTATAAGCCAAAATAAATTCTTCCTTCTATAAGTTTCCCTTTTCATGGTATTTTACCACAGCAACAGAAAATTAACTAATATACCATATTTACATTTTTTTACTCATACTTCAAGCCAAAATGTCTACTTGAGAAAAGTTAAACACAAATACCTACAAAACTATTTTAAGTGACTCATCTTCTATGTGCTTTTCTGTCTCTTTATACTGATTTTTAAACTATAGTTTTCTTGAAAGAGTGACCATGTATTTTACTAGAACATTGACTTACAGCTAACATGGACCCAGCACATAGTTGGACATGAAGAAATGATAAGGAAAAAATCTTGTGGCCTATGGAACTTACAGTTCTTATAGATATGAACTCAATGGACTGCACAATCTAACAGAATTATTTACCTAGATCGCAGCCGAGTGTGCAGTTCCCTGAGCTGCTTACAGCTTCACTGAATAGTGATTGCTGGTCCTAAGATTATTCACTCACTAAGAAATGCAATATCGTGGATGGTACACAATGTTCTTTTGAGCAGGCTATAAGAGTATTACCTGAGGTTAGATAGCAGCTTTAAGACCCAATCGCTGTATTAGACAAAGAGTTATGAGTCACAGTTATTAGGCATTCCATGTGAAGATCTCATAACTGGTGGCTAACTGTTGTTTCAATAACAGACACCAGATGGGAACAAGATATTCTCACGTAGCTTTGGAATCGCTGTGGTTTTGTCCTCTGACAAGAGGACAGTATTTTGTTTGGTTATTTATCTTTGCTCCTGGCCATTATTTAGCAGAAATAGTCTGGTGGGAAAATAGGAAATATTATTTGATTTTACTTTTAATCTGATACATCTAGTAATGATACCAACCTGACAAAGAGTGAGTTTTGGTTTACATACTGAAAGAAGCATTTACTGATATTACATAATAAATTAACTGCACATGCCCTCAATGAGGGTGTAATAGCACAGGTTTGAAAACTGATGGCTTTTCCATTAATATAAATTTCTACAACTCATCTGTCTGTCTTTCACCTGTGAACCCATTATCTCTAGTTTCAACCTCTTCTACCTTAGACTCAGTCTTGGTCACATCAAGTTTTCTCTAGTTAAGAGATTCTATTCTCTTATAGTTTAATGTTGTAATTTACTGTGCTGTAATTTTCTTAACTGATTTGAGAAAAGCAATGTGTTCCTTGCTAAGAGATAATAAGTTAGGAGATAAAGAAAACATTAGATACATGTTGGGATGTGCCTTGAAAATACCATATTATTATGGTCTGAAAAATACTATATTTTATTAGAAGCCCATAAAGTGCTCACATTGGTATGGCTGAATCTTAAGGAAGTGTTATTCCTAATTGTCTGAGAATGTACCAAATTGATTTCCAGAGTGCTAGGCATATATCCAAAAGAGGCTCAAGTACACAATAAGGACATTTGCTCAACTATGTTTGTAGCAGCTTTATTTGTAATAGCCAGAAGCTGGAAATAACCCAGATGCCCCTCAACTGAGGAAGGAATCCAGAAATTGTGGTACATCTACACAATAGAATATTACTCAGCAATGAAAAACAAGGAAATCATGAAATTTGCAGGTAAATGGTGGGAACTGGAAAGGATCATCCTGAGTGAGCTGTCCCAGAAGCAGAAAGACACACAGGGTATATACTCACTCATAAGTAGATACTAGACATAACATAGGATAAACATACTAGAGTATATACACCTAAGGAAGCTAATCAGCAAGGAGGACTCTGGTTAAAATGCTCAATCCCCATGCCGAACGGCAAAGAGGATGGACATCAGAAGAAGAAGAAAACAGGAAACAAGTTAGTAATCTGCCACAGAGGGCCTCTGAAAGGCTCTGCCCTGCAGACTATCAAAGCAGACGCTGAGACTTATGGCCAACTGTTGGGCAGAGTGCATGGAATCTTATGAAAGAAGTGGGAAATAGTAAGATCTGGAGAGGACAGGAACCCCACAAGGAGAGCAACAGAACCAGAAAATTTGAACACAGGGTTCTTTCCAGAGACTCATACTCCAACCAAGTATCATGCATGGAGATAACCTAGAACCCCTGCACAGATGTAGCCCATGGCAGTTTAGTGTCCAAGTGGGTTCCACAGTAATGGGAAGAGGGACTGCCTCTGACATAATCTGATTGGCCTGCTCTTTGATCACCTCACCCTAGGGGGGAACAGCTTTACCAGGCCACAGGAGATGACAATGCAGCCACTCCTGATGAGATCTGATAGACTAAGATCAGAAGGAAGGAGAGGGGGACCTCCCCTAACAGTGGACTTGGGGAGGGGCATGCGTGAAAAAGGGAGAGGGAAGGTGGGATTAGGAGGGGAGGAGAGAGGGGTTTATGGGGGGATACAAAGTGAATAAAATGTAATTAATAAAAGTTAAAAAAAAGAAAAGTCAATGGGAAATAAAAATTAATCTTTGAAATTTGAAAAAAAAAACCTCAAAAAAAGTGCTCACCTTGCAAACATTTCATTTGCAAATATTTTTTCTGTAATTCAGATGTATGCTTACATTAACTATACAGTCATGTTCATTTAAGTTATAAAATGATGGCTGAAATATGTAACTCTGTAAGAAACCTTTATATTTACTATGGCACTATTATTTAAATGCTGATATATAACATTTCCTGTTTTAAGGCCAAACACTATTTATATTATAAAAATGGAAACATTTTTGGTTAATATTTTGGGAAGTGGAGCCTCTTGTAGCCCCGGCTCGCAGAGAACTATGTAGCACCGTTGGATTGAGCTCCTGATAGTCCTGCTTCCGTACCCTGCATGTTAGGATTACCAGTGTGTGGCACATGTTTGGCTTGATTTTAAGAATTATCATCTGTCATTACTAGAAAACAAATTGTCTCAGTATATGGTAACAAATAGATATAATACAAATTAGATAACACTCTGGGTGTGATTATTCTTGTATAGTTTTTCTTTCAGTTTCAATTTAGGTATCTATCTTTATTTTTCACAATAAAAACAGTAGACCAAAACAACTTTTAAATTACCAAAAGTCTTAAGACAAAACTTACCTGGGGAATAAGAAAGAGGTATTTTGGGGCTGGAGAGATGGCTCAGAGATTAAGAGCACTGACTGCTCTTCTCAAAGGTCCTGAGTTCAATTCCCAGCAACCACATGGTGGCTCACAATCATCTAAACATGAAATCTGGTTCCCTCTTCTTCTGTCGTGCAGGTGTACATGCTAACACATATTGCATAAGTAATAAATAAATAAATCTTTAAAAAAAAGAAAGAGGTATTTCTTTAAAAAAAAGATATAATAAACATAATGAAATCTATACACCTAAAAAAGACAATCAAGAGAGCGGACATGGGGTAAGATTATCAATCCTCGTTTTGAAAGACAGATGGGATACGCATTGAACATTGACAGGAGTCTACTGAGCGCATTGGAAAGACTCTAACTAGCAGTGTTTTCAAAGCCAAGACTCATGACCAAACCTTTGGCAGAGTACAGGGAATCATAAGAAAGAAGGGGAGTTAGACTGATGAAGAAAGGATAGGAGCTCCACAAGGACCAAAGATATCTGGGCACAGGGTCTTTTCTGAGACTGACATGCAACCAAGGACCATGTATGAATGTAACCTAGAACCTCTGCTCAGATGTAGCCTGTGGTAGCTCAGTAACCAATTGGTTTCCCATACTGAGGGGAACAAGGACTATTTCTAACAGGAACTCAATGACTTGCTCTTTGGCCTCCCCACCCCCCAAGGGAGGAGCAGTCCTGTTAGGCCACGGAGGAGAGCTTTGCAGCCAGTCCTGAGGATACCTGATAAAACAGGATCAGATGAATGGGGAGGAGGTCCCCCCTATCAGTGGACTTGGCAAGGGGCACGGTGGAGATGAGGGAGGGAGGGAGGGACTGGGAGGAAATGAGGGATCGGGACATGGCTGGGGTACAGAGTTAATAAAATGTAACTGATAAGAAAAAAAAATTAAAGAAAAATACCCATGAAGAAATAAATGCTAATATAAAATATCATTAAACTGAAGAAGGAAATTATTAAGAAATAATTTCACAGGTGCCATAAATGATTTAACTGTTTTCATACTGCAATTTGAGCCATTTAAAAGATAGTTTTATCATGTTAGCAAAGCCAAATGGCTACCTAGGAGAAGTAGCAGTAAGCCCTTTATTTAAAAATTACACTACAAAAGAAGGTTTGAACATTAAAATGGACAGAAAAATTGCTTTAAACAAAAGCTCTTATGTATTTACCTCAAAAACTCAAATATCATGTAGAATTTGGGATGAAGATAAAATTTATATTAATTTATGTATTATTTATAAAAAAATATCAGTTTTTAAAAAATTACTAAAATGGTACTAATGGGTCACAGCTGTGTACTGCACAGGATAGCAGGATGTGTCATCACACTTTGGTTTTCTGTGTCATCATAAAAGCCAGTCCTGAAAGTCCTTAGGAATAACAACTTCATTAGACAATATGTTCCTAATAGTGGTTAGAGAAAATATAACATAAAATACAATATCACACTTAATTTTAATGGTCATATATTCCAATCACTTCCTTTACAAGTCACTTGCCTATGGAACTACTGAAACCATGGGTACCTAGATTCCACGGGTAATTGTCATAATAAACACATGTTGACTATTATGCCACGTTTTCTATTGGTGTCACATTTTACCTAAGCATATGTGGTGCTTAAAATAATTTGAATTTGTTAAAAATGATAAACTGATATTGACCATTTGAGCTGATATTACATTTGAGGCAGCAATGGTAAGAACAGCTACAGAAATGTGAATAAAATATACCAGAATTTGACAGGTGTGTATAATCTAAGGCCTCCCAGTTTGTTCTTAACATATTGTTGGATTATCCTTGTTAATTATCCTGCTAAGTGAGCTTGTTAACCATAGTTACATAACTTAAAGAGGGAAACAAATGATCATTTGATTATAGACAATGTGTGTCTATGTGAAGCAGTTTCATAATCACAAGCTACTAAGACACATCTGCTTTTCTTCAGAATGAAAACGACACCCTAAGCAGTAGTTTCTCACAGAGAAATGTAGGTATTGTTCCTCTTTTTATATGTGAAGTTCTATGAAAATAAAGTCCACTTAGCAACATGTACTATTGCCCACACTTCACCGGCCATGGCATCTGTAGTTCCTCAAATGCACAGGACGCAGGATTAATTTTCTGGACTACTTGAACAGGAGAATTGGTAGGATAAGAACTATAATGGAGAGAAGGCTCAATTCAAATTAATAAGTGTGATGTGTTGTATAAAAATGATGAAGAACAGATACCTAATATCTTTGCAATAGTTTCAAAGAACTCAACCCATTTGTGATACAAATGCTACACAAACTAAGTGTGGAATTCATGCATGTCAACCATAATAAGAATCACATACATAAGCCAACTAATCTACAGAACAAAGAAAAAATATTAAAAGTGGCAAAGGAAAAAGGCCAAATAACATATAAAGGCAGACCTATCAGAATCACTCCAGCCTCCTCAATGGAAACTATGAAAGCCAAAATGGCCTGGGCAGATGTCACGCAGACACTAAGAGACCACAGGTGCCAACACAGACTCCAATACCCAGCAAAACTTTCAATCAACATAGATGTAAAAACAAAACATTCCATGGCGTAACTAAATTTAAATAATGTATATACAGCAACCCATCACCACAAAAAATACAAGGAAAATTTCAATCCAACAAGACCAGCTGCATCCAAGAAAATAGGATAAAGATACCTTCACAACAACAACAACAACAACAAAGAAAACAAGCACATAAGTTCTCTAGCAGTGCAGTAACTTCTAACATTGAATTTGTTTGCCGTAAACATCACATCATAGTGAACTACATGGTTTAAATGCTAAAATCTGACTTATAACATGGAACAACGATTCTGGCTATTTTTTTAAAACAACTCATATTATGGTGCAGATGTGATTGATAATGAATTCAAATTTGAGTTATCAATGTGCAAACCCTGTGGCCATTTGAAGTAGCCAAATGAATTTGAAAGAGAATTACAGAAAGCGCATTTTCTTCTAGTGAGGAATTAAAGACCATACAAAAACATTTGAAGAAGAATATAAAAACTTCTAGTTCCAAAGTACATAATTTTGAGGGACAAATATTTGGAAAAAATATTACATATTTGTATTATTATTTTCTGTGGAGATGAAAATTAAGAATGGCTGTCATTCCCTTCATTACTTCTCGAGGCCAGACCCTTCCCAAAGAGCCAGTAAGAAGAACTGCAGAGTGTTGGGGACAAGCTTTCAGAGATAGGGGGCTGGTTGCCCCACAAGCCTACATAATGATTTTGATTGTGCGGCATGCTGTTTGTTGTTTAGAGGTTTCCAAGAAGTCACAAGAATCAGAAAACTCCTTCATTTTTTCTCCCACAGTAGGAGCAACACACTGAAGAAATCACTAATGACTTTAACCTATTGCCACTGGTTGGTTTAAGATTTGAGAGTAAATTTTGCTTCTATTGCTGTTATTTAAGTGGTGGCTTTAATTGTGAAAAAATGATCAATGTTCTAAATGTGTTTTTTTACTAAACTCTCTAGCATTTAAAATATGTAAGGGAATATGGATTAAACAAAGTATCTATTTGCACATGCTATTGTGAAAATGTTTATTATCAGAGGCCATCACCATGTGAAAAGTGTGCCCAGCTAAGGGAAAGAATTAAAGGCTTTGTGTAGTTTCTCTGATATTATCTTTTCACTGCCACTTCTAGAACTTCATTAGTCTTCTCTTCAGCAAGAAGAGAAGTAGCTTTATATACAAAGAAAAACCCACATTTTTTCATCAAAAAAAGGTCATTTAAAAATTCTGCAATTAGGAGTTGCAGTGACAGCTCAGCAATTAAGTGTTTTTACTGCTTGTGTTCCCAGAACTCACATGGTGGCTCATCCATAACTCCAGCTTCAGCAGGTCTGAGTCCTTTTCTGGCCTTTAGGAGCTCCTGAATACATGTAGTTATATAAATTTGTACAAGCACTAACACACACACACACACACACACACATACAAAAACATAAGTTTAAAAAAAATTCTACAATTAGAAAAATTGTCACACTTGAGAATGATGATGGATTAAACAGGGTCTCCATTAATATCTCAGGAGGAGTGACACTTGTTAAAGTTAAAGTGACACTTCTAATGTTAAATAGCCCCACATTTTCTTGATTTCAAACTTAAAAAAAAGAGCTCCATATGTTGTAGTGGCAGGCATCTCAGATTTGCAATAATGCCGATGAGTACATCTACAGGCCTATGATGTAATTGATTTGGGAAAATAGACATTTTAGCAATATGTGTCATTCTGAATGTGATTTTTCTTTTAAGATATTGCACTTTAGGAAAGATCTTCCAACCATAACAAGATGACTAGCAAAAATCTGTGCTTATCTCAGGAAAACATCTGGCATGGGTTCCAGTAACCTAGATGAATTTTGATTCTCTTGTAAGCTGGTCAATGACTGGGCTATGGGAAGTTCTTTAGTTGATCTCTGTCTTTAATGTCCTTTGTTATGGGGTTTTTAAGCTGTGACTATTGAGTTTGTTAAACATGTAAGCACTAAGTACAATGCTGAAACCTTAGCAGGGGCTTATCAGATAGGTGGTGATAATTATGAGGAAAGGTGTGAGGAGAAAGGGTAAGTACAAGTATGAGTCTCCTGCTCTTAAATCACCACGTTTAAACATCTTTTAAAGCAATCGTTACACAATATTTCTTGGTTTGTTCTCTACTTAAGGGAGGACAGACATTATCTGGCTCACAATTGTAGAGGCTGCATTTTTCGTGGCTGGAAGGTGTGCAAGAGCCAAACAGCTCATAACATAGTGACCAGGATCAGAGAAACAAATTGTTTGAACACTTGATTTCTCTTTTTTTAAATATGATCTATTATTCAAATCATCCTGTTTCACCACACGTATATGACAATGTTTACAATTTGAAAAGAAGACAATATTTTAAGGATGTACTGTTTCAACCATTCTTATATGAGAAATCAGTGAGACAGCTTAGTGGGAAATGACAGGTATGCAAATCTTGCAACATGACTTTTGATCACCACATATAGATGGGAAAAAGTAGACAAAAAAGTTGTTTTCCAGTCTCCACATAAAACCCTTAATCACAGTTCAGAAACACAATCATACACACACACACACACACACACACACACACACACACACCAACAATCTTTTTTTTATATTAATTACAGGTTATTTACTTTGTATCCCAGCTACAGCTCCCTCCCAATCCCACCCTCCATCTCTCATCTCCTCCCTGCACCCCTCCCAGTCCACTGACAGAGGAAGTCCTTCTCCCCTTCCATCTGACCCTAGCTTATCAGGTCTCACCAGGACTGGCTGCAATGTCTTTCTCCGTATCTGCCACCCCATTGGACTGGAGCTCTACAGTCAGACAAGGCCTTCCTTCCCTACTTAATCTCATCTGCAAATCTTTAGAGACAACTGGGTCTATACTTTACTAATTTAGGCACTTCTCAATCCAATTAAATTGACCACAAATATTAGTCACCATACTTTGTAATTTTCTATAAGTTCCTTGTCCTTATAAAGTAATTGAATGGAGGCAGTGTGCTCTGCCAGCTTACCAGGGCTTCTGCAACAAAGTACTTCAAATTTTATAGCTTAAACAGTAAAATTTATTTGTTTATGCTTCTGTAGGTCAGATGTCTCAAGTAATGGTATGGACAGGGCTAAGATCCTGTAAAAAACGTGACAAGATTTGTCCCACCTCCTTCCCTGAGAGAGTTGCTAGAAATCTTTCTTGTTTTTCTCTTATGGAAGCATCGCACTGTTCTGCTGTCTTGGCAACAGGGTATTTTCCTCTGTACATATATCTGTCTCTGTATTTCCCCTTTTTATATTAAATCAGGTTTTGTCTTATGACTCAGATAAACTCAAATATCTTTTGAAAAAGACCAAAGTCCAAGTCTAGCCTTATTTATATAGACTGAAGAACAAGGAGTCCAGTGTCTTTAGGGAATACAGACAACACACAGAACAGCCTGTAACACAAAAAGTCTTGCAGAACTTTCTACTTCTAACTAATGATACATAGTATCATATGAAGCTGAGACACCAAAAACTGTGTGGGAGAAAATGACTGAATTGATATAATTCTGATTTTACTGAACATTCCTAAGTAAAGGGTGAGGAGAAAAGTTGTCCTCATGACTGTATATCCAGTAATATAACAAATAAAATACATCTGGGTCTGATGGCACACACCTATAATTCTGGCACCTGGGAGGCTGAGGCAGGAGGATTATAAATTAAAGTCCAACTTGGGCTTTATAAGGAGATCTAAACAAAATAATGAAATATTTGCATAATTAACATTAAAGAAATCAGTATTGGATTTCATATCTGTGATTGTGATTACCTCACACAATGAAATACTAAATTGGAATGCTGGAGTAGTTTTCTATCTGAGTCCTTTTGAAGTTACTAATGAACATGAGATTATCCTGCTTCCTATTTGAAGACTAAAGTTTTTCTACCACAGTGACTCCTGACTGTTTCCATTACTTTCTAAAGATAAGATAAACTATATTTTAATCATATGTAATTTTCCACAGTTCTTTCTGATTTACATGTTTTGTTGAAAGTTTAAAAAAGCTTAATACTTTAAGTAGGCTTTGATTTCACTGGCATCACTCAGTCTGAGATAAGGTGAATTCTGCTTTTCACAATATGCATAGGGCTTTGTAAAAGAAATTCTTTCTAAAGCGAAACCTGTTGTATTCCTTGGAATTTGTAGATCTGATGATGTCTTTTCAAGATTTGAGGTTTCTATGAAAAGGTGGAAATGTTTATTTTGTTCATGTCACAAGTGGTATGAATTCCTTAGTAACAAAAAGAGACTGAGCTGGTCATTTCATTTTAAAATTCAAGGAAATTATGAAATTTGCAGGCAAATGGTGGGAACAAGAAAAGGTCATCCTGAGTGAGGTATCCCAGAAGCAGAAACACACACATGGTATATACTGACTTATAAGTGGATATTAGACATATAATATAGGATAAACATACTAAAATCTATACACCTAATGAAGCAAAGCAAGGAGGAACCTGGGTAAGAGAATCAATACTCACTCAGAAAAGCAAATGGGATGAACATCAGAAGAGGGAGAAAACAAGGAACAGAATGGGAGCCTACCACAGAGGGCCTCTGAAAGACTCTACCCAGCAATGTATCAAAGGAGATGCTGAGACATAGCCAAACTTTGGGCAGAATGCAGGGAATCTTATGAAAGAAGGGGGAGATAGAAAAACCTGGAGGGGACAGGAGCTCCACAAGGAAAGCAATAGAACCAAAAAATCTGGGCACAGGGGTCTTTTCTGAGACCGATAGTCCAATCAAGGACCATGCATGGAGATAAGTAGAACCCTTGCACAGATGTAGCTCATGAAAGCCCAGCCTCCAAGTGAGTTCCCTAGAGGAACAGGGGCTGTCTCTGACATAAACTTAGTGGCTGGCTTTTTGATCACCCCCCCCCCCTCCCAGGAGGGAACAGCCTTACCAGGCAACAGAGAAAGACAATGTAGCCAGTCCTGGTGAGATCTGACAGGCTAGGGTCAGATGGAAGGGGAGGAGGACTGCACCTATCAGTGGACTGGGGGTGTGACATGGGAGGAGAAGAAAGAGTAAGGGAACTCCAAATAGGAAAAAAAATTAAAAAGAAACTAAAAAAAAAAAAAAAAGATTCAGTAGTTTAAAATCTCCTTTATTTATGTGGTGGTTTGAGTAGGTTTGGCCCCTACAGACTCACGTGTTGAAAGCTTGGCTCATGGGAGTGGCATTAGGAGGTGTTTGGAGGATGTGTAGCATTGTTGGAGAAAGTGTGTAACTGTGGGATGGGCTATAACTTCTTCTAAGCTCCAGATATGCCCAGTGTGTCAGTTTCCTCCTGGCTGCCTTCAGATACAGATGTAGAACTCTTGGCTTTTCCAGCGCCATGTCTGCCTGAACACGGTCATGCTTCCCACCATGATAGTGAACTAAACATCTGAAACTGTAAGCCATCCCCAATTAAGTATTGTTCTTTATTAGAGTTGCCTTGGTCATGGTGTCTCTTCATGGCACTGGAAACCCTTACTAAGACAATCTGATTCTACAACTTAAATATTTCTGATCCAGAAAAGAAGAGGATTTCTATTTAATTAAATACTGTTTCAATAAGATGTTCTTTGAGAAAAAAAGAGTTGACAAAGGTTGAAGGTAAACCATCTGCCTTAAATCACATACCCCAACAATTATTCCATCATATGGAGGGGCTACTGCTTTGGAGAGATCTCCAGACCTTTCTCAACTTTGCCAACAAATGTCAGTGTTTCCTTTTAATTTCTAAGTTGAAGTCTAGTAAGAGAGTATGGTTTCTTGTGTTCTATTTCAAAGTTAACTGAGTAGAAAGGCAGAATTTTAAAACAGAGAGAAGCCATAAATGAAACTTTTTCAGTGTAGAGATAAGAAGAATCTGAGGACTAAAATGGGTAATTGAAGTGTTAAAAGACCCAATGAAAGAGGCAAGCAAGACTAGAAGGTAGAGACCTTAGTGTTACATTGCATGTCTTCTCCAGGTTAAAAAAAATCTGTCTGCCAGTTTCCCATCCTTTTTCACTCCCTCATAATTATTTTCTAGTTTTAATTTGATTATGCACTAAATGTACTCATCGTGTCTTGGACACTCTTGAAGTCACTGAATTAACATTGAACTGAAGGATTCTAGCAAGGATTTGACCAGGGTTAAAGGCACAAATATGGTAAATTCATAAAAACCCACTCATTATCTTGATATATGGACATTGGTAATGTCATTTCAGAGAAATGTATAGAGATATGAATTTTAAAATCAACATTGATAGAGTTGGTGAAAGTAATTGCTGCTCTTATAGAAGGATTAAGATTGGTTCTCACTGATATTCCAACCAAGGACCATTCACGAAGATAACCTAGAACCCCTGCACAGATGTAGCCCATGGCAGCTCAGTTTCCACATGGGTTCCATAGTATTGGGAGCAGGCACTGTCTCTGACATGAACTGATTGGCCTGTTCTTTGATCACCTCCCCCTGAGGGGGGAGCACCCTTTCCAGGCCACAGAGGAAGACAATGCAGCCACTCCTGATGAGACCTGATAGACTAGGCTCAGAAGGAAGGGGAGGAAGATCTCTCCAATCAGTGGACTTTGGGAAGGACATGGGTGGAGAAGGGGGAGGGAGGGTAGAATTGGGAAGGGAAGAGAAGGGAGCTACATGGGGGAATACTGTAAGTGAATAAACTGTAATTAAAAAAAGATTCAAATCTCAGAAGAAAAAAAAATCTTTAAAATAATAAAGACTTTTTAAAATGCCAAAAAATTATTGTATGCATAATAAATGAGACACATCTATTAAAAAAATGATTGGTTCTCAGCTCACACAAAGTGACTTAAAATTATCTGTAACTCCATTTCAAGGAAATATAACACCCTCATCTGACCTCTGCTTATACCAGGCACACTCATGATGTACTTAAATATATGCAGGCCAAACACACATTCACACACATAAATGAATAAAATAAAAATCTAATAAATAAATAAATGAATGTAAAATCAATATTGAGTATGATGAGGCTAACCTAAAGCTTCCACAATTTATTTACCAGATCAGTCTCAAACACCACTGAAGAATACCATCAGCTTAAAATTCAGTGGGAAAGGGGAGAATATTTAAGTAGGTTTAACCAAAAGTGCAGTGGGCCAAGTGTCTAGGAAGGGAAAGACAGAATGCACTCTCTCCCAGAGGAGTGCATTTATGTAGCCTGGGAAGGCCTGAATTTTTAGTGGCTCTTAATTTACTCACATGCTCCTGACTAATTCACAGAAATGTCTGTTTTTCTAACTTTCCTAAAGTTTAATGACCTTATACAGGATTCCAATTAACAAAGTGGCAAGCCCCATAGGAAAGAAAATCTGGATCTTTGGGGTCAAAATCTTCTCTTTATTTTCAAAATTTTCAATTCAGCTTGGGACATGATTTCATTATTTCAGGTCTGAAACTAATTACCATTAGTTGTTGTTGTTGTTGTTGTTGTTTTCCTGTCACCATGAAATTATTTTCATTCTTTCCTGTCCTTTCTTCTCCAAACCCTCCCATATGGCTCTTCTGGCTTTTTGTCAAATTTGTGGTCTCTTTCTTCACTGACTGTTGCTGTGTGTGTGTGTGTGTTTCTAAATATAACCTGCTCAGTTTGTATAATGTTATTTGTATGTATGTTTTCAGGCCTGACAGTGCAATATTTAAAGCGATGGCTTCTCTCAAGGTTTCACTTGTGGTTTTTAATATTTAAAAACATGAAATATAGCTTTATTGACATTATTTCAGTTCAGATGATAAGGTTTTAATTGGGATGTACATTACTTCAAACTGAACTAAGATAATCTAGTTTTAGAACACTCAAAATATGAGTTTTATGGAACCTGTTTCCAAGATTACAAGGATAGATGATTGTCTTATTCAAGACTAATGAAGCATGTACCTTGAAGCTGATGCTCATCCTCCATTCTGAAATTCGTGGATATGTTGAGAATTTTTCTAAAGCTACATTAATGGTACTGTATGTAGAACAGCAAAGCATGGGTGATAGCACATCTGCTTATAACATGGTTTAGTGACTACTTCAAGCCCACTTTTCCACAGCTCAGAAAACAATATTTTTCAAAGTACTGCTGTTTATTGGTAATAGCTCTAGTCTTGTAAGGGCTATAATGAAGACATACAAAAATTATTTTTATTTTATTTATATTTTTATTTATACAATTTAATCACTTTGTATCCCTGCTACAGCTCCCTCCCTCATATCCTACCAGTCCCACAAACTCTCCCTCTTCTCTCTCTATGCCCTTTCAATAGTCCCCTGGTAGAGGAGGACCTCCTCCCCTTCTATCTAACCCTATCTTATCAGGTCTCATTAGGGCTCTCTGCGTTATCTCCTCTGTGGCCTAGGAAGGCTGCATCCTCCAGGGGAAGATGATCAAAGAGTCAGCCAGTCATGTCGGAGACCACCCCTGTTCCCCTTGCAACCCATTTGGAAACTGAGCGGCTAAGGGGCTTCCTTTGATCGGTGGGTCTAGGTCCTCTCCATGCACGGTCCTTGGTTAGAGTATATGTCTCTGCAGACCCTCCTGGGCCCAAGGATTTGGCCCTGTTGTTCTCCTTGTGGGCCTCCTGTCCCCTCCAGGTCTTTCAATCTCCCTCTTCTTCCATAAGGATTCTGGCACTATGCCCAATGTTTGGCTATGAGTCTCAGTATCTCCTCGATGTAAAGCAAAGGACATTGTCATCAGAACAAAACAACAGCCTACAGAGTGGGAAAAGATCTTCACCAACCCTACATCTGATATAGGGCTAATAGCCAGGATTTATAAAGAACTGAAGAAATTAAACACCAACAAACCAAGTAATCGAATAAAAAAAATGGGGTACAAAACTAAACAGAAAATTCTCAATAGAGGAATATCAAATGGCAGAGAAACACTTAAATGCTCAACAGGAAATGCAAATCGAAAAGACACTGAGATTCCACCTCACATCCCTCAGAATGGCTAAGATCAATTCAAGGGATGACACATGCTGGGGAGGGTGTGGAGAAAGGGGACCCTCCTCCATTGTTGGTGGAAATGTAACCTTGTACAACCACTTTGGACATACAAAAATATTAATGGCATTTTCTTCTTTTTCTTTTCTTTTTTTAAGTTTATTTATTTATTTACCTTTCTATTTATTTATTTATTTATCTATTTATTTATTTATTTTGTATGTGAGTGCTCTACCTGCATGTACACCTCCATGCCAGGAGAGGGCACCAGATCTCACTAAAGATGGTTACATGCCACCATGTGCTTGCTGGGAATTGAACTCAGGACCTCTGGAAGAACAGACAGTGTTCTTAACCACTGAGCCATTTCTCCGTCCTATTAATAGCATTTTTATGTCTGTCAGCATAATATCTCTTTAGCAGTCTAAGGACTGCATAGTGATTTTGGCTTTTTTTTCCTTTTTTCTTTTCTTTTTTTATTAATTATAGTTAATTCATTTTGTATCACAGCTGTAGCCCCTCCCTTGTCTCCTCTCAATCCCACCCTGCCTCCCTCATCTCCTCCAGTGCCTCTCCCCAAGCCCACTGATTGGGGAGGCCCAAGTTCTCTTTCCTCTAACTCTAGCCTAACAGTTCTCATGAAGACTAGATACATTATCATCCTTTGTGGCCTGGTAAGGCTATTCCCCCTTCACGGGGAGGTGATCAGCCAGCCAGCCACTGAGTTCATGTCAGAGACAGCCCCTGTTCCCATTACTAGTGTACCTATTTGGAGACTGAGCTGTCATGGAGGCTACATCTGTGCAAGGATTCTAGGTTATCTCCATGCATGGTCATTGGTTGGAGTATCAGTCTCAGAAAAGACCCCTGTGCCCAGATTTTTTGGTTATGTGGTGCTCCTGTCCCCTCCAGGTCTTTCTATCTCCCCCTTCTTTCATAAGATTCCCTGCATTCTGCCCAAAGTTTGGCTATGTCTCAGCATCTCCTTTGATACATTGCTGGGTAGAGTCTTTCAGAGGCCCTCTGTGGTAGGCTCCCATTCTGTTCCTTGTTTTCTCCCTCTTCTGATGTTCATCCCATTTGCTTTTCTGAGTGAGTATTGATTCTCTTACCCAGATTCCTCCTTCTTGCTTTTTTTCATTAGGTGTACAGATTTTAGTATGTTTATCCTATATTATATGTCTAATATCCACTTATAAGTGAGTATATACAATGTGTGTGTTTCTGCTTCTGGGATACCTCACTCAGGATGACCTTTTCTTGTTCCCACCATTTGCCTACAAATTTCATGATTTCCTTGTTTTTAATTGCTGAGTAGTATTCCACCATGTAAATGTACCACAACTTCTGTATTAATTCCTCTATTGAGGGAAATACGGATTGTTTCCAGATTCTGGCTATTATGAATAAAGCTGCTACAAACATGGTTGAGCAAACGTCCTTATTGTGTACTTGTGGATATTTTGGATATATGCCTAGGAGTGTTATAGCTGGATCTTGAGGAAGCACTATTCTTAATTGTCTGAGAAAGCACCAGATTGATTTTAAAAGTGGTTGTACAAGTTTACATTCCTGCCAGCAATGGAGGAGGGTTCCTCTTTTTTCAATCCTCTCCAGCATGTGTTGTGACTTGAGTTTTTGATCTTAGCCATTCTGGGACCTTCTGAAACTGAAAAGCTTCTGTAAAGAAAAGGAGACTGTCATCAGAACAAAATTATAGCCTATAGATTGAGAAAGGATCTTCACCAACCCTATATCTGACAGAGTGCTAATATCCAGAGTATAAAGAACTCAAGAAATTAAATAGCAATACATCAAGTAATTAGAAATTACTTACAAAGGGCTAAATACCAAAAATATATAGAATTGGAGAAGTTAAATGCTAACAAAACAAGTAATCCTATTTAAAAATGTGGTACAGAGCTAAACAGAGAATTCTCAATAGAGGAATATAGAATGGCAGAGAAATACTTAAAGAAATGCTCAACCTCCTTAGTCATCAGTGATGCAAATCAAAACAACCCTTCAGGATGGCTAAGATCAAAATCTCAAGTGATTTTGACTTTAGTCTTACAATTAAGAAATGTATTTTGCAAAGTTACTGCTGTATTCTAGTTTGTTTGTTTGCTCCCCTTTTGTGAGAAAAAGTGAATAAAATAAATAAATGAGGAAAAAATAGAATTAAGTTTTTAAAAAGGTCATCCATAGACACAATTCCTCACTAGTAATTTTTACCATAACTATTGAGCAATCCAACCACACCTTCAGACCTCACTTTTGATTCTCATTCTCTTGCTGTTTCCACCATAACTACAGGTATTTCTTTTACTGAAATATTGGATTCCTCAAAATAATCTATGGGGTTAGAAGAATCCAGTTCTTTTCAGTTTCTATTCATGTTGGTTTTCAGACCATCTTCCAGCAATCACAGGTGTTCTTATTGGCATCTTCATAATACAGCTTTTACACAATCTATGATAGCCTATGATAAATTAACTGTCAACTGGACACAACTTAGAATCACATGAAAATACTCTCAATGAAGGACTGTCTGTATGAGGTTAGCTAGTAGGCATGTCTGTGGGGATAAGCTAATTGGTGTGAGAAGATGCAGCCTATGGTGGGTAGTGCCATTTCTTAAGCAGGTGATTTCGAACTATATTAGAATGGCAAAATCCAGCTGAACAAAGGAAACAAGTATGCATGCATTCATTTCATTCTGATTGCTATCCAGGTATTTCATCACATCAGGCTGAACTTTTTCTCTTCTCCTGTGGCCTGCCAAGGCAGTTCAGCCATAGAAAAGTGATCTAAGAGCTAGCAAGTGAGTCCATGTCCAATGCAGTCCCTATCTCCATTATAGAGGACCACATGAAGCCTAAGCTGCCTATCTGCTACATCTTTGTAGGGGCATAGGTCCAGTTCATGCATAGTCATACATTGATACTTCAGGCTAAGCAAACCCCTCTGGACCCTGGTTAGTTGGCTCTGTTGTTTTTTTCTGGGAAGCTCCTGTCATTTCTGGGTCCTTTCCTCTTTCTTTTCACTATTCCCCAAGACTCCCTGTGCCTAGCGCAATGTTTGGCTGTGAATCTCAGTGTCAGTTTTAAGGTGCTGTTGCATAGAGCCTCCCAGAGAACTACTCTGACAAGCTCCTGTCTGCAAGTTTAGCAGAGTGTCCTTCAGAGTGTCAGGCACTGGCACTCTCTGATATGGGTCTTTGGTTGGGCCAGGCAGGAGTTGGGAATTCTCTCAGTCTCTGCTGTATCTACTTTGACTTTTTCCTGCACATCTCATAGACAGGACAAATTTTGGGTCCATGTTTTTGTGGGTTGGTTGGTGTTCCCCACCCTTTACTAGAAGAGCAGTCTAGTTGGAGGATGTTCTCTTCAGTCTCTATGGTCTCTGCTACTTGGAGTCTCTGCTTTAATCTCCCTCATATCCTTTCAGGAGCCTTCCCTGACTTTTGGAGGTTTCTTAGAAAATTGGGACTAAGTTAACCTCCTCATAAAACAGTAACACTTCTCCTGGGCACATACCCAAAGACACTCTACCATACAACAAGATCACTTGCTCAACTAGGTTCACAGCAGCTTTATTCATAATAGCCCGAATCTGAAAATATACTAGATGTCCCTCAACTAAAGAATGGATAAATAAACTGTGGCAATGGAATACTACTCAGCTATTAAAAATATAGAAATCATGAAATTTGCAGGCAAATGGATAGAACTAGAAAATATCATCCTGAGTGACATAATCCAGACCCAGAAAGATTCACATGGTATGTACTCACTAATAAGTGGGTTTTAGTCATATAGTAAAAGATAAGCACAATACTAGGCACAGACCCAAATAAGGTAAGTAATAAGGAGGACCCAAGTGAGGATGCATAAATCTCACTTGGAGGAGAGATGATATAGACAGAGGTAATGTCTGTAGGACAGGGGCCACAGAATGTTAAGAGAGTAGAGATTCAACCTGAGGAGAGCAACGTCATGAGAACAGAAAACCTGTATGTAAAAAGAGAAACTGAGAGTGGGGACATCTCTATGGATGAGCTTTTTAAAAATGCTGTTTCCTGAGTTAATCTACTCATATTAAGGATGCTGTGAATATGACTAAGTGACAGCGAAAAATCTAGAAAATATATAAAATCAATTGATAAAAGTGGAGTAGGAATTGAGAAGACTGCGTCCAACTTTGAAAGGTAAACATTCTGTGGATAAAGTGTTAGCAAACAGTATCATGTGCTACTGAAAAAAATTCTTTCATGAAAATAAGATTTGATGAAAACTCTAAAATTGCCTTATTTAAGACATTCCTATTCTCTCAGATCCACAAGAAGAGCAACATAACCAAAAAATCTGGGCAGAGGGGTCTTTTCTGAGACTGATACTCCAACCAAGGACCATTCATGGAGTTAACCTAGAACCCCTGCACAGAAGTAGCCCATCGCAGTTCAGTGTCCAAGTGGGTTCCATAGTAAGAGGAACAGGGACTGTCTCTGACATGAACTGATTGGCCTGCTCTTTGATCACCTCCCCCTGAGGGGGGAGGGCCACAGAGGAAGACAGTGTAGCCACTCCTGATGAGACCTAATTGACTAGGATCAGAAGGAAAGAAAAGAAGACCTCTCCTAACAGTGGAGTGGGGGAGAGGCAGGGAGGAGATGAGGGAGGGAGGGTGAGCTTGGGAGGGAATGAGTGAGGGGGCTACAGTGGGGATACAAAGTAAATAAACTGTAATTAATATAAAAAATAAAAATTTATTTACAAAAAGAAATTTCCAAAACCATCACAACCTTATTGAAACCATGTCTATAAGGAGGAACAATCAGCACTGAGGCAAGATAATGCACTGGCAGAAGGGTCATAACTTCTTAGAGGCAGATTATCACTAGCATCTTAGTAATATTGTTTTATGATTTTTAAATTTATTTTCAGTAATTTTTACTTCTTAAAATAATTGTCATCAGACTACATATAGAACAATGTACTCCCTCACTCCCTCACACATGCAGGAAAAACAGCAATGTACGTAAAATAAAACATATTTATACTTTTTTGTGCCATTGTTTTAGAGAATGAGATTATTTTTACATGTTATATAGAGTGAACCAAGGAGTAAGAAATAAAAGGTTATGCAAATAAAAATATGATTTGTTAAATAAAGGTTAACCACACTGAATATGTGAGTGGATTGTGTTCCATAATAGTAATGTTAGTTTTATTACCTCGAGGTAATTGACAGGAAGAATTCCAGTATGCTGTTTGAGATAAGATTCCATAATGGAATTGACTAAAGAGCAAAAATGATAGGAAGACTTCTGAAGAGAGAATTGTTTAAGTTGTGCATAGAGCAGATGATCTTTCCAAAACCTTGTAGTTCAAACATTTAAAATCCACTTAATCCTGGGTACATTGGAATATAGGCCTATGGCAGAACCATATTTATTACTTTAGTGAGAATATATGAAAATGGAGAATATATGAAAATATATGAAAAATCTACTTTAGTAGATTTGGATTTTCTTTCTTTTTTCTTTTTCTCTTTCTTTTTTCTTTTCTTTTTATTTTTTGAGATGGGGTTTCTCTGTGTAGCCGTGGCTGACCTGGACTCACTTTGTAGACCAGGCTGGCCTGGAACTCACAGAGATCCACCTAACTCTGCCTTCCTGAGTTACAGGAATGTGCCACTGCTCCCAGTGGCCTTTATGTTTTTTAAGTAGTAAGACAGGAATTCAAGCTGATAGAAAAAGGGTAAAAGTTTCTTTAGGGCTACAGATTTTTGTATCTTTACCCTATATTATATTCCTCTGTTGAGAATTCTCTGTTTAACACTGTACCCAAATTTTAATTTAAGTAATTTTCAATTACTTGATATATTGCTATTTAGTTTCTTGAGTTCTTTACATATTCTGGATATTAGACCTCTGTCAGATATAGGGTTGGTGAAGATCCTTTCCCAATCTCTAGGCTGTTGTTTTGTTCTGACAACAGTGTCCTTTGCTTTACAGAAGTTTTCAGTTTCATGAGGTTCCACTTATTGATTGGTGCTCTTAGAGCCTATGCTGTTGGTGTTCTGTTCAGGAAGTTTCTCCTGTGCCAATGAGTTCAAGGCTCTTCCCCACTTTTTCTTAACAGGTATAGTGTGTCTGATTTTATGTTGAGATCTTTGTTCCACTTGGAATTTACTTTTGTGCAGGGTGATAAATATGGCATTTTTCTACAAGTATATATCCACTTAGACCAGCAGATGCTGTCTTTTTTTCCATTGTTTGGCTTTGGCTTCTTTGTCAAAAGTCAAGTATCCCTACATGTGTAGGTTTGTTTCTGGGTCTTGTATTCGATTCCATTGATCCACCATTCTGTTTCTATGCCAGAACCATGCAGTTTTTATTACTACTTCTCTGTAGTACACATGGAGATCAGGGATCTTAAATATGAAATTGATAATTGTTCTTTCATGTTCTGTAAAGAATTGCGTTAGTATTTTGATGGGAATTGCATTGAATCTGTAGATTGCTTTTGGCAGGTTGGCCATTTTCACTATGTTAATCCTACCGATCCATGAGCATGGGAGATCTTTCCATCTTCTGATATTTTCTTCAATTTCTATCTTCAGAGACTTGAAGGGTTTTTTTTGTTTGTTTTTCAAACAGGTCTTGCACTTGCTTGATTAGAGTCACACGAAGGTACTTTATGTTATTTGTGACTATTATGAAGGGTATAGTTTTGCTAATTTCTTTCTCAGCCCTTTTGTCTTTCACATACATGAGGGCTACTGATTTTTTTTTTTTAGTTAATTATGTATTTGGTCACTTTGCTGAAAGTGTTTATCAGCTGAAGGAGTTTTCTGGTTGAAATTTTGGGGTCACTCATGTATACTATCATATTATCTGCAAATAGTGACACTTTGACCTCTTCTTTTCCGATTTGTGTCCCCTTGATCTCCTTTCATTGTCTCTCCTTCTGTTTTCTTGGTTTAATAGAGCATCCAAGGGTCCAGAGACACAAGATCCAGAAATAAAGGTTTGGATGGATAAAAACAAAATGACTTGTGAATGGCATATAACTTTGTTCCTATGATTCTAGTAGCTGGGAGCTGTAAGCCCCATCCAGAGAGAGAGAAAGAAAGAGATACTGTACATTTTGATGTGGGAGAGAAGTGGAAAATAGAGAATATTGTTCCCTGATCAATGAACCTTACTAACTACACAGGAATTCCTTACAATCCAGAAAAGAATGAAATCACCACTCCTGTTGCGTATGTGTCCTTACTCATATTCACCTTAATTCTTTGTTGATGGCCAATAGACTGCATTCAAGTAGTTTTCAAAATACTTTATATCATGTATTTTTCTATGTATCCATGATTTTGTATCTGTTTGGTCAACTCTAAAAAATAAACACCTTACTCCATTATACTTCCATCAGCAATGAATGGAACAACTACTTACTTAAACTGATAATTATTTGAAAGCTTTTCATAAAATTTTGAGTGAGAGTATATGGCTTTTGGAGTCATATTTACATTGCATTCATGTTTGTTTCTATATGTAGTCTGATATACAATAGGAGTTACAGACAGTTGTGAGCTAGAATTGATCCCAGGCCCTCTGGTAGGGCAGCTGGTGCTCTTAACTGCCAAACCATCTCTCCAGCCCCTAGTAATATAATTTTTAAATTAAGATACAGATGTACATTTTAGAACTTTGTTTTAACCCATACCAAAAAAATTCTCCCTATCCAGTCCTTGTAACTGAGAATCACTTTATGGGTTTCCCTATCAAATCAGGATTGTTGCTTGTTTTCCTAGTTCTGTATAAAAGATGTATTCAGAAAACAAGCCATGGTCTCTGACTAGAAATGTTTTCAACATGCAGACAAAGGCTGTGGTAACTTGTGGTGATTACTAAAATCTCCAGAAAACCTTCAGATTTCATGTAATTTTAAGTCTATCGCAGTGAAGGCCTACAGTACTAGTTACAACTAATGTGGCCATCTTTCTTGGCATAGATTGTTCACAATATTCCTAAACTCCATGTGATTATATGTATTATTAAATAAGGATCTTCTTTAACACTCTGCCCACTTCTTTTGATGGTTTTCTGTGTTAGTGCTGTAATATGAAAAGTATAAAGAACTCATGACAGATTGGTGATGAATAACTTTTAGGAAAATTTCTTACTTACAATCTACATTTATTTCAAGTAGGTTATGAGGATTTACAATGATTCCTCCAAGGAACAGAATCAGTTCAAACTCAATTGGATCTAAATCTGTTCCTGAAAGATTTTAAAAATTATTTATTTGTTATTTATGCAGTATTCTGCCTGCATGTGTGCCTTCAGGCAAGAAGGGCACCAGATCTCACCATAGAGGTTTATGAGCAACATGTGGGTGCTGGGAATTGAACGCAGGATCTTTGAAAGACAGCCAGTGCTCTTAACCACTGAATCAGCTCTCTAGCAAACCCTGAAAGTTCTTATACTGCCAGGAGCCACGAGAGAATAAGAAACTGACACAGTACTATTCTCCAGTGTTTACTCCTGGTTAGTAATTTTTAATTGACCAGAGTATGTCTTGCCATAAAAAAAAAAAAATCTCTGAAGCAAATAGCTATATAGAGTATAGGGGAATTGGATCCTTATTGAAACAAATACCAGCAAGAACGGATGTTAAAAAGTATATACTCACTCATGTAGAATATAACATTGGATAAACCTACTAAAATCTATACATCTAAAGTAAAGAAACTAATCAAGAGAGAGGACCCTGACTAAAATGCTCAATCCCCATCCCGAAAGACAAAGAGGATGGGCATCAGAAGAAGAAAACAGGAAACAACCTAGAAACCTGCCACAGAGGGCCTCTGAAAGGCTCTGCCCTGCAGACTATCAAAGCAGACGCTGAGACTTATGGCCAACTGTTGGGCAGATTGCATGGAATCTTATGTAAGAAGTGGGAAATAGTAAGATCTGGAGAGGACAGGAACCCCACAAGGAGAGCAACAGAACCAGAAAATTTGAACACAGGGGTCTTCCCAGAAACTCATACTCCAACCAAGTACCAGGTATAGAGATAACCTAGAACCCCTGCACAGATGTAGCCCATGGCAGTTTAGTGTCCAAGTGGGTTCCATAGTAATGGGAAAAGGTACTGCCTCTGACATAATCTGATTGGCCTGCTCTTTGATCACCTCCCCCAGAGGGGGAGCAGCCTTACCAGGCCACAGAAGATGACAATGCAGCCATTCCTGATGTGATCTGATAGACTAAGATCAGAAGGAAGGAGAGGAGGACTTGGGGAGGGGCATGCATAAAGAAGGGGAAGAGAGGGTGAGACCGGGAGGAGAGGAGGGAAAGGGTTAAGGGGGGGATACAAAGTGAATAAAGTGTAATTAATAAAATAAAATTTTAAAAGGTATTTAATGATTACTTCTGATCTCAATATTTGGAAATAATTTTCATGTTGTTTGTGTGCAAGTGGAATCAAGAGATCAGCAAACCCTCCTCACCTTAGTTTTGAGACAAGATCTCTCACTGAGCCTAGAGCTCACTGATTGTGTAACTAACTGACCAGTGAGCTCCAGAGACTGGAGCACTAGGATTAAAGCTATGTGTTCTGTTACAACTTCAGCACTAGGATTAAAGCTATGTGTTCTATTACATCCAGCTTTTAGAGAGTGCTGAAATTACACATAGGTCCATATGGCTGTATAGCAAGCACTTTAATTGTGGGCCATCTTCCCAAACCAATATCTGGAAATTCTAAAATTCAGAAAGCATAAGTGTTGCCTATAATAAGCCAGAAATACTGTATTTTTTGTAACATTGAGTATTTAGCTTCTGCCATAGACCAAAGAACTAAAACTCAGGTGAAGTTTAACTACACTGAAGAGATATGTGAACTATGCTTAAACATAGTTAAATAAAATTATAGAGTTTTTAATATGTGGCTATTGTGGTAAATAAATTTTGAATTATGTATTTTATTTAGTTGAGCTCTAAAATTTATGGTCTCTATGAAAGTTAATATTCTTTTTTCTTTTTATTTTTATTAATTACACTTTATTCACTTTGTATCCCCCCATAAACCTCTCCCTCCTCTCCTCCCGATTCCACCCTCCCACCCCCTTCTTCATGCATGTCCCTCTCCAAGTCCACTGATAGAGGAGGTCCTCCTCTCCTTCCTTCTGATCTTAGTCTATTAGTCTCATTAGGAGTGGCTTCATTGTCATCTTCTGTGGCCTGGTAAGGCTGCTCCCCCCTCAGGGGGAGGTGATAGTTAATATTCTTATGTGTGGTTTTAGATCCAATTTCAAGCAATGATGTCTTTTAAAGGGAACATTAGCACAAGACCTTAATGTTTGGAGACACAAAATCAATTGATAAGTCATGTGTGAAAAAGAAACCACTGAGGATACTGGTGTTATAATGTGCTTGCTTCTCGCAAGTTAGTATAGTCCCCAAATGCCAGCAACCCCAACAGCACTTTCTGTATCTCATTGTTATCTGAACTATGTTTATTTAAAGGCCTTCTGTTTGGATCCTGTTATTTTTAGTAAGAAAAGAAAAACAGAGCTATTTTATAGTTGAAAACTTACATCTTTCAAACTGACCATATGCTTTATTATTCATTTAATTTAAACTATTTTCCTGCAGTATCAGTGACATGGCTTTACAAGATGATGCTGCAAGCAAGTTTGTGACGCATATTAAGGACATAATGTTTATAATAACTAAAAACAGAGAGATATCAGTAACTGGTTTTGTCTTATTCAAGTACTGTGTATATTTATAAATCACATGAGTTTGGGAGAGCTCATTTTACATGCGACTAACTCGCCTTGACTCTCTTCTATCTGGAAACCATCGTTCTTTCTTCTTTCCTTTCCTTGACTTGTGTCAGACCCACCTCATCCCCTGCACCTCTGTTGTATGTCCTTGTTGTTGCTTTAGAAGACACTATCTCACAACAGCTGTCCTTATCCTCCAGCCCCTTTCTTTCTGCACCTCCTCAGCAATGTTCCCTGAGCCTTAAGTACAGAAGTTATGTTGTAGATGTATTAATTGTGAATAGACATGGTCAGTTGATCTCTGCATTCTCAAAAGTTGTGGCTTTCTGTAATGATGTCCATCTACTGTAAAAAAAAAAAAAAAGAGTTTCTTTGATGAAGGTCAGACCTATACTATGCCTGTGGATATAAGGATGAACATTCAGAATGCAGCTAGAGATTTTACTTGTTTAGGAAATATGATTTTAATATATAAAATGTCATGGTTCTTTCTCTTAGAGTAGGGTTTCAATTCTGTTAATAAAGAAATAATAGAGATTTAATTTTTATATATGGATGTATATATAACAATTTTCATAAAATACTTTGATCATATCTTTCCTCTTCCCCACTCCTTCCAGTTACTGCCCTCTACCTACCAACTCAATGTTTTTACTCTCTCAGAAACAAAGAAAACAGACAAACAAATAAACAAAAAAGACAAATAAAAGCACATAAAGCCAAGTGCTCCATTTTGTCATGGCCAACTTCTCTTGAGTGTGAGTTCTGCAAGGGTGTGGCTAATATATCTAATGTCATGCTATTGCAGAAAATTGATTTTTCCTTTCTCAGAAGCTAACAACTGCAAACAGCTTCTTGGATATCAGTGAGGCTTTGTGTGGCCTTTCCTTTCTCTGTACTAGGATTTTGTTTGGAATGAGCTTGTGCAAGTTTGTGCATGTTGTCACAGTCTCTGTGATTTCGTATGTGCACAGTCTTGTTATATGTATTCTGTTTCCTTGGAGTTATCCACAACCTCTGGCTCTACTACATAGATCCTTGAGACTTCGGAGAGCTTTGATAAACATTCAATTTAGGGCTGAGTGCTCCAAAGTGTCTCTCTCTGTCTCTGTCTCTCTGTCTCTCTGCACATTGTCCAGTTGAAGGTCCAGGTATTAATTGTCATCTATTACACAAAATTGTCTCTGTTGGGGGTTGAATGATATACTAACCTATTAGTTTAGCACTATATTACTAGGAGTTATTTTATTGCCATGTCCGTTTAGCAGAATCATAGTAGTATGTTTTCTCTAAGGCTCATGATCTATCTCGTCTCAGGTCCTTGGCTTTACTAACATCAATTACTAAAATTTACCAAATAAATTGAATAATGTCAATTTACTAAAATCAGTGTCTCCTTGGGTTGTGTCTTAGTAAACTACTATTCCTAAATGCCATATTTAGAGTGTATTTTGACTGAATAAAAATTACACAATGAGATGATTTTGAGAATCTTTTAATCATATAATGTACAGATACAATTATTTTCAAAACAAAGCTACTACCAATAGTAGTTACCCCAATTTTTCATCTATGTACAGTGGGCTTACATATCTCCACATATTGTCTAATCTTACAGGATTTCAGAGGGTTCATACAGAAAAATATAATTAATCGTGTCAATTAAAGAGAGATTTTTCTCATTAGCTTCTGAATTTCAAATTACAAATAACCCCCTACATAATAGTATAGACATCTCTTATAAGAAAACCAACAACATGTGTTGTCACTTGAGTTTTTGATCTTGGCCATTCTGATGGGTGTAAGGTGAAATCTCAGGGTTGTTTTGATTTGCATTTCCCTAATGGCTAATGAGGTTGATCATTTCTTTAAGTGCTTCTCTGCCATTAGATATTCCTCTACAGAGAATTCTCTCTTTATCTCTGTTCCCTATTTTTTAAGTGGATTACTTGGTTTGCTGCTTTTCAGCTTCTTTAGTTCTTTATATATACTGGATATGAGTCCTCTGTCAGATAAAGGGTTGGTGATGATTCTTTCCCAATCTGTAGGCAGTCACTTTGTTTTGATGACAGTGTCCTTTGCTTTACAGAAGCTTTTCAGTTTCATGAGGTCCAGAAGCTTTTCAGTTTCATGAGGTCCCATTTATTGATTGTTGCTTTTAGAGCCTGTGCTGTTGGTGTTCTGTTCAGGAAGTTTTCTCCTGTACCAATGAGTTCTAGGATATTCCCCACTTTTTTTTTCTAGCCGATTTAATGTGTCTGGCTTTATGTTGAGGTCTTTGATCCACTTGGACTTCAGCTTTGTGCAGGGTGATAAGTATGGATCTATTTTCATTTTTCTACATGTAGACATCCAGTTGGACCAGCACCATTTGTTGAAGATGCTATCTTTTTTTCCATTGTATGGTTTTTGCGTCTTTGTCAAAAATTAGGTGTCCATAAGTGTGTGGGTTTATTTCTGGGTCTTCTGTTCGGTTCCACTGATCCACTATTCTGTTTCTATCTAGTACCATGAAATTTTTATAACTGTTGCTCTATAGTACAGCTTGAGATCAGGGATGGAGATACCTCCAGAAGATCTTTTATTGTAGAGGATTGTTTTAGCAATTCTGGTTTCTTGTTATTCCATACAAAGTTGAGAATTTTTCTTTCCAGGTCTGTAAAGAATTGTGTTGGTAATTTGATGGGAATTGCATGAAATCTGTAGATTGTTTTTGGTAAGATGGCCATTTTTTACTATGTTAATCCTGCCAAGCCATGAGCATGGGAGATCTTTCCATCTTCTCATATCTTATTCTAATTCTTTCTTCAGAGACTTGAAATTTTTTCATACAAGTCTTTGACTTGCTTGGTTAGGGTTACACCAAGGTACTTTATGTCATTTGTGGCTATTGCGAAGGGTGTTGTTTCTTTAATTGTGGAGAAAGGGGAACCCTTCTCCACTGCTGGTAGGAATGTAAACTTGTACAACCACTCTGGAAATCAATCTGGTGCTTTCTTAGACAACTAGGAATAGTGCTTCCTCAAGATCCAGCCATACGACTCCTAGGTATATATCCAAAAGAGGCTCAAGTACACAAAAAGGATATTTGCTCAACCATGTTTGTAGCAGCTTTATTTGTAATAGCCCCAAGCTGGAAACAGCCCAGATGCCCCTCAACTGAAGAATGGATGCAGAAACTGTGGTACATCTATACAATGGAGTATTACTCAGCAATGAAAAATAAGGAAATCATGAAATTTGCAGGTAAATGGTGGGACTTGGAAAGAATCATCCTGAGTGAGTTGTCCCAGAAGCAAAAAGACACACACAGTATGTACTCACTCATATAAACATACAACATAGAATAAACCCACTAAAATCTGTACATCTAAACAAACTAAGCAAAAGAGAGGACCCTAACTAAAATGTTCAATCCCCATCCTGAAAGGCAAAGAGGATGGACATCAGAAGAAAAAGAAAACAGAAAACAACCTAGAAACCTGCTACAGAGGACCTCTGAAAGCCTCTGCCGTGCAGACTGTCAAAGCAGATGCTGAGCCTGATGGCCAACTGTCGGGCAGAGTGAATGGAATTTTATGTAAGAAGTGGGAAATAGTAAGAGCTGGAGAGGACAGGAACTCCACAAGGAGAGCAACAACAAGAAAATTTGAACACAGGGAACTTCCCAGAGACTCATACTCCAACCAAGGACTATTCATGGAGATATCCTAGAACCCTGACAATGCAGCCACTTCTGATGAGAACTGATAGACTAAGATCAGAAAGAAGGAGATGAGGACCTCCCCTATCAGTGGACTTGGGGAGGGACATGCATGCAGAAAGGGGGGGGAGGTGGGACCGGGAGGTGAGGAGGGAGGGGCTTATGGGGGGACACAAAATGAATAAAGTGTAATTAATAAAAGTTAAATAAAAAATTAAAAAAAGAAAACCACTAAACATGTTATTGTACCAGCCCATAATTTATATAAGGAAGGAAATTAAAACTAGTGAACTTCCTTAAAATACACAGCAAGCCATTGTAAAAGTACATATTCTTTGGGATCTTATTTGCTTTTTGTTTTCTGAGACAGTAGCTCACATAGTCCAGGCTATCTTTGAACTTGCTATGTAGCTGAGGATGACAGGGAACTCCTGATCTTGCCTCTACCTTCTGAGTGCTGGAATTACAGCCATGCACTATCTCAATGCAGTGCTGGGCCTTGATCCCACGGCCTCAAATGTGCTAGGCAAGCACTCTGCAAAATGAGCTAAACACCCAAATCTTATCTTCATCATTTTATTTGACACTGGTAACAGGTTTCAACCATTAGGGTGAAAAAGAAATGCTTAAGTCATTTTAGCAAAACATGCTCTATCATGTGCATGTAACTCCCTTTGTGCTATATGTTTGCTTATTTGCATATGCAAAATACTGCATTTGCTACTTTGCATTAAAAGTTTAAATACTCATGGTTCTCGGGTATTACTTGAAAAATAGTCTTTGTCTACTTTAGAACATTAGCTTATAAATGTACACATTATGACCATCAATTTGTCTAATGAAGACCAGTACATTAGTAAAAAGTATATCTTTATACTATTAGCGGCATTCATAAATACATTAATGTAATAAAGAAAAAATAATTAATGTTAAGATGAATATTTAATGTAATTGAGAAATAAGGACAAGTTGTCTTAAAATATTAAGTTGTGCAAAGTAAAGAATTGTTTTTATACAATGTGTGAAAGCATGACAGGACAAATGACATATTTCAAATGACAACGTTAATTCTGAGTGAATTGAATAGAATAGATGAGAAGAATTGTACCTCATTTCATAATCTCAAACAAAACCAGAATCCTTTTAAAACAGAAATAGTCCTTCTTCTGGAGGAGCAAATTGGAACAGCAGCAGGGATCCACTTTACGCTGGAATTAATTGAACTGGCATTTAAGCTTTAAGCTATTTCTTCTCATTTGACAAGGAAAGATTGGGGCCCAACCCAGCTTTTTTCTAATGACTTCACTGGACATTGAATTATAAAAACTGTTAAACTTCCAGTGTTAAGAAAGAAAGAAAGAAAGAAAGAAAGAAAGAAAGAAAGAAAGAAAGAAAGAAAGAAAGAAAGAAAGAAAGAAAGGAAGAAAGAAAGAAAGAAAGCAAAAACCACTTTCCTGATCAGCACTCTTTTTTTCTCCTGTATGCAAAATCAGATTATACTCTTGCTTTTCTAACACCTTACAAAGCAGGTCAGACTGTAATGTCTTTTTGGAGATAGCTCAGTGGATAAAGCAATTCCCATGCAAATATGTAGGACCAGAATTCAGATCTCCAGTACCTGCATAAATGCCATGCAGACATGGCAGCTAAATGTTTTCTCAGAGTTCGGGAGGTAGAGAATAGGGATCCCTCTGTAGCAGAGGGCCTCTGAAAGCCAGAAGAAAACAGGAAACAAACTAGGAACCTACCACAGAAGGCCTCTGAAAGCCTCTGCCCTGCAGACTATCAAAGCAGATGCTGAGCCTGATGGCCAACTGTTGGGCAGAGTGAATGGAATTTTATGTAAGAAGTGGGAAATAGTA
Organism: Psammomys obesus; assembly: GCF_907164565.1. NCBI lineage: Eukaryota > Metazoa > Chordata > Mammalia > Rodentia > Muridae > Psammomys > Psammomys obesus. Next base: position 60,737,251 of record NW_026591086.1, on the reverse strand, counting down.
AGAGCTGGAGAGGACAGGAACTCCACAAGGAGAGCAACAACAAGAAAATTTGAACACAGGGAACTTCCCAGAGACTCATACTCCAACCAAGGACTATTCATGAAGATAACCTAGAACCCCTGCACAGATGTAGCCCATGGAAGGTCAGTGTCCAAGTGGGTTACCTAGTAATGGGAAGAGGGACTGCCTCTGACATAATCTGATTGTCCTGCTCTTTGATCACCTCCCCCTGAGGGGGGAGCAGCCCTACCAGGCCACAAAAGAGGACAATGCAGCCACTTTTGAGGAGAACTGATAGACTAAGATCAGAAAGGAGAGGAGAACCTTCCCTATCAGTGGACTTGGGGAGGAGCATGCATGCAGAAACGGGAGGGGAGGAGGAAGGGGCTTATGGGGGGATACAAAATGAATAAAGTGTAATTAATAAAAGATTTTTAAAAACTTAAAAAAAAAGAATAGGGATCCCTGGAGAACACTGGCCAGGCCACAGAGGAAGACAATGCAGCCACTCCTGGTGATACCTGATAGAGTAGAATCAGGTAGAGATGGAGGAGGACCTCCCCTATCAGTGTACTGGGAGAGGTGCATGAGTGGAGAAGAGGGAGGAAGGTTGGGATTGGGACAGGATGTATAAATAAATTTTAAAATGTATGAAATTGCCAGACAACAACAAAAATTATATATATTCAAAGATTCTTTAGGAAAAAAAAGACAAATAAATGCATATGGAGCACTGGGGATCAGCATGCTCTAAGTTTAGAGAGAGACTTTAGCTCAGTTAGTAAATTGTACATTGGTAAAGGAACATACGCAATGTCAGACTAATGGCTCCATATACACACACTATAGACACAAGCATACCTGCACAAACATGCACACAAAGATATGTACGAACACCTGCATAACACACATGTGGCACACATAAACACACACACGCACACACATATGCATACACATATTTGTGCAAACAAAACTGAAGTCCATAGTGTTGCCAAGGATCACCCTTTCATAGTATGTAAATTTAATTTTTTTAATTCATTCTTTATTAATTACACTTATTCACTTTGTATCCCCCCTGTGGTTCCCTCCCTCCTCTTGTCCCAATCTCTCCCTTCCTCCACCCTCTGTATGCATGCCCCTCCCCAAGTCCACTGATAGGGGAGGTCTTCTTTTCCTTCTGATCCTAGTCAATTAGGTCTCATCAGGAGTGGCTGCATTGTCTTCTTCTGTGGCCTGGTAATGCTGCTTTCCCCTCAGGGAGAGGGAATTAAAAAGCAGGCCAATCAGTTCATGTCCATGAATGATCCTTGGTTGGAGTGTCAGTCTCAGGAAAGACCCCTGTGCCCACATTTTTGGTTCTGTTGCTCTCCTTCTGGAGTTCTTGTCCTCTCCAGATCTTACTATTTCCCACTTCTTTCCTAAGATTCCCTGCACTCTGCCCAAAGGTTGCCCATAAGTCTCAGCATCTACATTGATAGTCTGCAGGGCAGAGCCTTTCAGAGGTCCTCTGTGTCAGGCTACTGACTTGTTCCCTCTTTTCTCCACATCCTTAGTCATAAGGGTAATACAAATCAAAACGACCGTAAGATTTCACCTTATACCCATCAGAATGGCTAAGATCAAAAACTCAAGTGACAACACATGCTGGAGAGGTTATGGAGAAAGGGAAACCCTCCTCTACTGCTAGTGGGAATGTAAACTTGTACAACCACTCTGGAAAGCAATCTGGTGCTTTCTCCAACAACTAGGAATAGCACTTCCACAAGATCCAGCTATACCACTCCTAGGCATATACCCAAAAGAAGCTCAAGTACACAATAAGGACATTTGCTCAACCATGTTTGTAACAGCCTTATTTGTAATAGACAGAAGCTGGAAACAGCCCAGATGCCCCCCAGTGGAGGAATGTATCCAGAAATTGTGGTACATCTACACAATGGAATATTACTCAGCAATAAAAAACAAACAAGGAAATCATGAAATTTTCAGGTAAATGGTGGGATCTGGAAAAGATCATCCTGAGTGAGCTATCCCAGAAGCAGAAAGATGCACATGGTATATACTCTCTCATATAGACATATAATATAGGATAAACCTTCTAAAATCTGTACACCTAAAGAAACTAATCAACAGGGAGGACTCTTGCTAAAATGCTCAATCCCTATCCAGAAAGGCAAAGAGGATGGACATCAGAAGAAGTAAATTTAATTTTGTATGCTATTTCCTGGAAACTACTGATAAAATGAATCAAAGAATCAAGCTTTTCATTTCATCTAAAGCACAAGTTCTTTAAATAACCATAAGAATATTGTACATTTCATCTGACATGAGACAGTGCAGGGAAATGATTGAGGCTTGAAATTACTGGCTTCTAGTTATTAAAAGATATACAAGTGCTTACTGTAGTATCAGATCTGTCATATTATTTTAAAGCACTGGATTTGTATCTGGAGTATGCTATAGGCATAGTCTATGGTATGTTGATGTCTCTGATTCTGACATTATTGTCTGGAATGGGGAATAAATGTTTGTGCCAAATATTTTGAAATTTCTCCAGACAACGTTTTTCAGTGGTTCCAACCAAAATGAGGAAATCAGTAAAATTCCAATCAGTAAATGATTGGAAAATAAATATTTATTGCTTTTGATCAATGTTACCTCTTGGAGCTCTTTCTTGGGTTTTGTTCATTGACTTCCTTGTAATTTGAAAGCATTAATTGGGAAACAAATCATGTGTGCTTTTGCGACTTCTCTTGAAAACGATATTTCTAGGTCAAAACTGTATGCTACCAAAGTTGATTTATGCAACAATTTTAGGTTATCTGCTTTGCACAGTGCCAAAACTTCTCTTGTTTATTTACTTTATATTTTTGTAAGAAGAGAAAGGAGAAAAGAAAATCTTTGCAGAAGAGTTCTTATGCAAGTTACTGATAGGTGGCCATAATTCTTTGCATAAGCACCATTATTTCTACCAGTAGTTCTCCTTCAAACATAAATTTTAATCTATGATTAGCAATTTTTTTTAATTTTATTTTTTTCTTATCAGTTACATTTTATTAACTCTGTATCCCAGCCGTATCCCGATCCCTCATTCCCTCCCAGTCCCTCCCTCCCTCCCTCCCTCATCTCCACCGTGCCCCTTTCCAAGTCCACTGATAGGGGGGACCTCCTCCCCATTCATCTGATCCTGTTTTTATCAGGTATCTTCAGGACTGACTGGCTGCAGAGCTCTCCTCTGTGGCCTAACAGGACTGCTCCTCCCTTGGGGGGTGGGGAGACCAAAGAGCCAGTCAATGAGTTCCTGTTAGAAATAGTCCTTGTTCCCCTCAATATGGGAATCCAAATGGTTACTGAGCTACCACAGGCTACATCTGAGCAGAGGTTCTAGGTTATATCCATACATGGTCCTTGGTTGCATGTCAGTCTCAGAAAAGACCCTGTGCCCAGATATCTTTGGTCCTTGTGGAGCTCCTATCCTTTCCTCATCAGACTAACTCCACTTCTTTCTTATGATTCCCTGTACTCTGCCAAAGGTTTGGTCATGAGTCTTTGCTTTGAAAACACTGCTAGTTAGAGTCTTTCAAATGCGCTCAGTAGACTCCTGTCATAAATTCAATGCACATCCCATCTGTCTTTCTAAGCGAGGATTGATCATCTTACCCCATGTCCGCTCTCTTGATTATCTTTTTTAGGTGTACAGATTTCATTATGTTTATCATATCTTATAGGTCTATATAAGTTAGTATATACCGTGTTTGTCTTTCTCCTTCTGGGATATTTCACTCAGGATGATCTTTTCTAGATCCCACCATTTGCCTGCAAATTTCATGATTTCCTCCTTTTTGATTGCTGAGTAGTATTCCATTGTGTAAAAATACCACAATTTCTGTATCCATTCCTCTGTTGATGGACATCTGGGTTGTTTCCAGGTTCTGGCTATTACAAATAAAGCTGCTATAAACATGGTTGAGCAAATATCCCTTTTGTGTACTTGAGCAAACTTTGGGTATATACCTAGCAGTGGTATAGCTGGGTCTTGAGGAAGCACTATTCCTAATTGTCTTAGAAAGCACCAGATAGATTTCCAGAGTGGTTGTATCAGTTTACATTCCCACCAGCAGTGGAGGAGGGTTCCCCTTTCTCCACAACCTCTCCAGAATGTGTTGGCCCTTGAGTTTTTCATCTTGGCCATTCTGATGGGTGTAAGGTGATATCTCAGGGTCGTTTTGATTTGCATTTCCCTGATGGCTAATGAGGATGAGCATTTCTTTAAGTGTTTCTCTGCCATTCGATATTCCTCTGTCGAGAATTCTCTGTTTAGCTCTGTTCCCCATTTTTTAATTGGATTACTTGGTTTGCTGCTTTTCAGCTTCTTTAGTTCTTTGTATATACTCGATATTAGTCCTCTGTCAGATAAAGGGTTAGTGAAGATTCTTTCCAAATCTGTAGGCAGGCATTTTGTTTTGATGACAGTGTCCTTTGCTTTACAGAAGCTTTTCAGTTTCATGAGGTCCCATTTATTGATTGTTGCTCTTAGAGCCTGTGCTGTTGGTGTTCTGTTCAGGAAGTTGTCTCCTGTGCCAATGACTTCTAGGCTCTTCCCCACTTTTTCTTCTAACCAGTTTAGAGTATCTGGTTTTATGTTGAGGTCTTTGATCCACTTGGACTTTAGTTTTGTCCAGGGTGATAAATATAGATCTATTTTCATTTTTCTGCATGTGGACATCCAGTTGGACCAGCACCATTTGTTGAAGATGCTGTCTTTTTTCCATTGAATGGTTTTGGCTTCTTTGTCAAAAATCGAGTATTCATAGGTGTGTGGGTTTATTTCTGGGTCTTCTATGCGGTTCCATTGATCCTCCTTTCTGTTTTTATGCCAATACCATGCAGTTTTTATGACTATTGCTCTGTAGTACAACTTGAGATCGGGGATAGAGATACCTCTAGATGATCTGTTGTTGTACAGGATTGTTTTGGATATTCTGGGTTTTTTGTTTCTCCATATGAAGCTGAGAATCTTTTTTAAAGGTTTGTAAAGAATTGAGTTGGTGTTTTGATGGGAATTGCATTGAATCTGTGGATTGCTTTTGGCAGGATGGCCATTTTCACAATGTTAATCCTACCAATCCATGAGCACGGGAGATCTTTCCATCTTCTGAGATCTTCAATTTCTTTCTTTGGAGACTTGATGTTTTTCTCAAACAGGTCTTTCACTTGCTTGGTTAGAGTCACACCAAGGTATTTTATGTTATTAGTGGCTATTGTGAAGGGTGTTGTTTCCCTAATTTCTTTCTTAGCCCTTTTGTCTTTTGTGTACAGGAGGGCTTCTGATTTTTTTTGAGTTGATTTTGTACCCTGCCACTTTGCTGAAGGTGTTTATCAGCTGAAGGAGTTCTCTGGTTGAATTTTTGGGGTCGCTCATATATACTATCATATCATCTGCGAATAGTGACACTTTGACTTCTTCCTTTCCGATTTGTATCCCCTTGATCTCCTTTAGTTGTCTTATTGCTCTGGCTAGGACTTCAAGTACTATGTTGAAGAGGTAGGGAGAGAGTGGGCAGCCTTGTCTTGTCCCTGATATCAGTGGGATTGATTTAAGTTTCTCTCCATTGAGTTTGATGTTGGCTATAGGCTTGCTGTATATTGCCTTTACTATGTTTAGATATGAGCCTTGTATTCCTGATCTTTCCAAGACTTTAAACATGAATGGGTGTTGGACTTTGTCAAATGCTTTTTCAGCATCTAAGGAGATGATCATGTGGTTTTTCTCCTTCAGTTTGTTTATGTGGTGGATTACATTGATGGATTTCCATATGTTGAACCACCCTTGCATGCCTGGGATGAAGCCTACTTGGTTGTGGTGGATGATATCTTTGATGTGTTGGATATCTTGGATTCGGTTTGCAAGTATTTTATTGAGTATTTTTGCGTCAATTTTCATAAGAGAGATAGGTCTGAAGTTCTCTTTTCTTGTTGGGTCTTTGTGTGGTTTAAGTATCAGGGTGACTGTTGCTTCATAGAATGAGTTTGGTAATGTACCTTCTGTTTCTATTTTGTGGAATAGTTTGAGAAGAATTGGTGTGAGCTCTTCTTTGAAGGTCTGGTAGAATTCCGCGCTGAAACCATCTGGCCCAGGGCTTTTTTTGGAGGGGAGACTGAATGACTGCTTCAATTTCTTTGGGGGATATAGGGCTGTTCAGTCTTTCTACCTGATCTTGACTTAATGTTGGAAGATGGAATCTATCAAGAAAATTGTCCATTTCACTTAGGTTTTCAAATTTTGTGGCATATAGGCTTTTGTAGTATGACCTAATGATTGTTTGAATTTCCTCTGTGTCTGTAGTTATGTCACCCTTTTCAACTCTGATTTTGTTGATTTGGATAGATTCTCTCTGCTTTTTAGTTAGTTTGGCTAAGGGTTTGTCTATCTTGTTGATTTTCTCAAAGAACCAGCTTTTTGTTTCATTGATTCTTTGAATAGTTTTATTTGTTTCTAATTGATTGATTTCAGCCCGGAGTTTAATTATTTCCAGCCTTCTGCTCCTCTTGGGTGTATCTGCTTCTTTTTTTTCCAGAGTTTTCAGTTGGGCCATTAAGTTCTTTGTATGTGATGTTACGAATTTCTTCTTGCAGGCACTTAGTGCTATAAATTTTCCCCTGAGCACTGCTTTCAATGTGTCCCATAAATTTGGGTATGTCGTGCCTTCATTTTCATTGAATTCTAGGAAGTCTTTAATTTCTTTCTTTATTTCTTCCTTAACCCAGCTGTCGTTGAGTAACAAGTTGTTCAGTTTCCATGTGCGTGTAGGCTGTTTGTTATTTCTGTTGTTGTTGAGGTCCAGTTTAAGTCCATGGTGGTCAGATAGAATACAAGGGATTATTTCAATCTTTTTTATTTGTTGAGGCTTGCTTTATGACCAACTATATGGTCTATTTTGGAGAAGGTTCCATGCGGTCCTGAAAAGAAGGTATACTCTTTTGAGTTTGGATGAAAAGATCTGTAGATGTCTATTAGGTCCATTTGATTTAGGGTCTCTATAAGTGTTTTTATTTCCCTATTTGTTTTCTGTCTAGTTGATCTGTCCCTTGGTGAGAGAGGAGTGTTGAATTCTCCCACTATTAGGGTTTTAGGATCAATGTGTGATTTAAGCTTTAATATTGTTTCATGTACGATGTAGGTGCTCTTGTATTTGGGGCATAGATATTCAAAATTGTGATGTCCTCTTGGTGGATTTTTCCTTTGATGAGAATATAGTGGCTGTCCTTATCCTTTTTGATTAACTTGGGTTGAAAGTCTATTTTATTAGATATTAGGATGGCTACTCCCGCTTGTTTTCTGGAACCATTTGCTTGAAAGACATTTTTCCAGCCCTTTACTCTGAGGTAGTGTTTATCTTTGTTGCATAGGTGTGTTTCTTGGATGCAACAGAAATATGGATCCTGTTTCTGCAACCATTCTGTTAGTCTGTGTCTTTTAATTGGGGAGTTGAGTCCGTTGATGTTGATAGAAACTAGTGACCAACAATTGTTACTTACTTTAGATGTGGTGTTGGTGGTGTCACTGAGTTTCATTGCTTGTCTTCTTTTGTTTTTTTGTTGTGTAGTTATCTATTTCCTCTGTTTCCTTCGATGTAGTTGTTTTCTTTGGTTTTGAGTTTCCCTTCTAGTAACTTCTGTAGAGCTGGGTTACTATGTAGATATTGTTTAAATTTGGTTTTGTCTTGGAATATCTTGAATTCTCCGTCTATGTTGATTGAAAGTTTTGCTGGGTATAGTAGTCTGGGTTGAAATCTGTGGCCCCTTAAGGACTGTATGATTTCTGTTCAGGCCCTTCTGGCTTTCATAGTTTCTGTTGAGAAATTTGGTGTGATTCTGATAGGTCTACCTTCATGTTACTTGGCCTTTTTCCCTTGCTGCTTTTAGATTTTTTCTTTGTTTTGTAGGTTCAGTGTTTTGACTATGATGTGACGTGAAGAATTTCTTTTCTGGTCTAGTCTACTTGGTGTTCTGTAGGCCTCTTGTATGTTTATGGCCATCTCCTTCTTTAAGTTGGGAAAGTTTTCTTCTATAATTTTCTTGAAAATATTTTCCAGACCTTTGAGCCTGATGTCTTCTTTTTCTTCTACTCCTATTATTCTTAGGTTTTTTCTTTTCATGTTGTCCTTGATTTCTTGGATGTTTTGTGTTTGGAACTTTTCTGATTTTATTTTTTCTTTGAGAGTCGTGTCAATTTCCGCAAGTGTATCTTTGGCTCCTGAGATTCTTTCTTCTATCTCTTGTATTCTGTTGGTGATGCTTACCTTTGTAGTTCCTGATCTTTTCTCTATGTTCTCCAGCTCCTGGTTTTTCTCTATTTGTGTTTTCTTTATTGATTCTAATTCTGTTTTCATGTCTTGCACCATTTCCTTCATCTGTTTGAATGTGGAGTCCTGCTTTTCAATGACAGCTTCTATTTTTTTTGTCTGTTTCCTCTCTATGTATCACTAATTGTGCCTCTACTTCTTTGGGTATAATTGCCTGTATTTCTATGAGAGCTTTGTTTATTTCTTCTTTATTTGCCTTCATTTGTGTGGACATTTCTTTGAGAGCTTTGTGCATTTCTTCTCTGTTTGCCTCAATTTTCGTGGTCATTTCTCTGAGAGCACGATTTGTTTCCTCTTGGTTAGTCTCGATTTCTTTGGTTTTTTCTCTGAGGGCTTTGTTCATTTCATCTTTATGGGCCTCTAATAGCTGGAGAAACATAGTTTTGAGGTCGTTTTCTTGTATATCTAGTGAATTGAAGTGTCCATTGTTTTGTGGGGTTGCTGGTGAGGTCATTATGTCCTTATTTTTTGTTGGGAGTGTTCTTATGTCTGCCTCTAGCCATCTGGTTATTTATAATCCTCACTGGTTGTTCCTCGAGATTGTAGTTTGGGCTATGATCCTCTCTTTCTGTTTTCTGGACTGTTTTTTCAGGAAGATGAAAGAGATTCACTGCTTTGGGGGTGTGCACTGTGTTTTCAGTTTTGCCTAAGTAAAGAATGTGATGTTGGCGCTATTCGCGTGTGCTTTTAGTGGGCGCAGTGTGCATGCACGGATTCTCTGACTATTGCAGTGGCCTGCAAGCCACTATTATGCAGTTTTGACTGAGATCCAGGGATTGTTTGCCTGGATTACCCGGGTGGACCCGCAAGGCAGAGGCTTCAATGTTGGGGTCGCTATCCCAAGAATCCCTATGATGCCCACACTAGGGGTGTGGGTGGCAGGGATCTCGTCTGGTTGCTTCTGTGGAGAGGCCCTGGGTCTGGGGCAATCTCTTCCTAGAAGGCTCACTCACTCTCTTGCAGGACCAGTTGGAATGCACAGAGGTTCCCCTTGCTCACTACTCTCTGATTTGGTCCTGCTGCGGAAGTGCACATGTAGGCTAACAGTCAGCTCTGTGACACTGTGGCCGCAGTATTCGGTGTCCACCTTTCCTGTGTGATGCCTCTTTGTCCTTTCCCTCTGCCAGGGGGAGTTATGTTGACTGGTCCCTGGGTGGCGTGGGAAAGAGTTAGGTTGAGTGCAGGCATGGAAGCATCACACTTGTCTAATTGTATTAAAATAAAATATTTGAAGCCATGCAATGTCCATAAGTTTATGAGACCATTGGCTCTCTTAAACAATTTTTCTGGAAATGTAAATTGATACAATGTGTTTGCAAAGCAGTTTGACAATTTCATTTAAAATGTGAATGTCTTCGACTTAACTTTCTTTCACATTGATTGATTGGGTGAGTGAGTAAATGAGGGAAGTGGTGAGTGAGCAAGGAGTGAGGGAGTGAGTGAGTGAGCCTGCACATTAAGGGAACAGGAGGTGCCTGCCTGTGATGGTAAGCATGGAGGTCAGAAATTGGTTTTCTCCTACCGTGTTGCTCTAGGAACTTACTCTGGGTGTAGAGGCTTGGTGGAAAGCTGGGAGTCATCTTTTTGTGTGGAGGCTTCTTGCCTATCCCAGCAAGCTTAGTTATTTGAATTAATTTTAAAAGATAAAACTGGAAATAAATTAGAATGTACTAGTTATTGCAACACTGCCTTCAAGAGCAAATCTGTGTTCTAATATTAGTAAAGCATTGGTTAATTTGTGTCTCTATGTACAATGTCACATAGGTTGTATTTGACTTGAAAAGTTATACTAAAATTAACTATACTGTAATCATAAATGACATTCTTTTTATTTTTGTTCAAAACAATACGTTTATATATCAGTTCTAAGTCAATACTTTTAAAAATGCTGGTGCTGGATTCCTACACTTCAGCATTCTGGTATAACTACTTTGTGTTTTAATCATTCAGACTTTTATTTTTAATTTTAATTAAATACAATACATAGGTACATCCCATTTTGCTGAAATCTGGGTAAAAATGAAAATCACCAGATAATGCTAGCGTGGAGAAATATTTGGGAAAAAAAAGGAAATATTTGTTAGATTTATGTTTTACCTCAGCCAACTGAATCGAGACCTTCAGGCAGATATTAATTTTATATTCGCATTTTATTAACATTTTAGGTGATCTTTATACTCGCTAACCTTTGGCAACCACTATATTTGCTTTGTGAGATTTTTTTTTTTCTTCCAGGAGCAATTAATTCTTTTACAAGACAACACTGCCCTGATTTTGCAGTCTTGTCTGCAGTAAATTCATATGTTTGCAGCTATGTTTTCACATTGAAACACCATCTGTGTGTATCCTGCTTGTGTTGGTTTGGCATATACTAGGTATTCTTGTTGGCTGTGGCTCCTCAGGTGGATAAGACAACATGACAAAGCATAGTGCTTTGTAATTTACACCTGCTCTTAAAGAGCATGGTAGGGCTCACTTCCTTACTAAGGTGCTGTGGTGAGTATCTTGGATTTGATCAGAAAGTTTTTCTCAGAGGTTCATTGGAAGGTAGCTTTGGATAACTTTCCCAACTAAGGTTTATTTGTATGTTAAAAGGTGGATTATTTCCTCCAGAGTCTAGCCATGTATCTCATGCTGGCCTTGAGCTCTGATTCCCTTACTTAGCACCTAGAGTGCTAAGAATTACAGTGCCGGAATCACAGGTGATTACAGGCATCACCATATATGGCTAGATGGCTGGTTTTCCTGGCTGTCTCTAAGATGTGTTTTGAATGAGGCAGTAGCAGAAAATAAATGGCTACCCTGCAAACAGAAATGCTGCCTGGCTTCTGTGTGTTTCTGTCTCTGTGTTTGCAGAAAGAGGAGTGATTCTGTGCAGACAGCGCTGGGTATACGCCTGGATGCTCCAGCACATTTTTAATCCCCAGAGGATTTACATTTGGAAACTGTTAATTTCTGTTCTTTCTTGATCTTATCATTGAAAATTACTAAATACTTCAGGAAAAAAATTGAAATCAAGAGAATGATTTGATGTGGACCTTTTTTCTAACAGGAGAGATTTTATGATCCTTTTATATTCCCTTTTTTGTTTTGTTTTTGTGTGCAACTGTATTGTTTTATTTATTGCATTATTGTTTTTTTATGATGAAAATAAAATTATTTTTGCATCTTCCCATCCCATTAGGCTGTTACAACTGGGAAAGAAAAGACCATTCTAAAAGCACTGGGTACTTTAAAAACAGTTCTTATTAAAATACATATTATTAAAAATGGATAATTGGAGAAAGGGGAGAGTTTGAACCAAATGTATGTTTTACATAATATTATTAATAAATTTTTGTTTTAGAGCATGCAGTGGTGAAATAATCTGGTTTACTTGTAAAATGTGTTAAAGATCAATAATATTGATTTTCACAAAGAACATTCGCAAGCTTTATAAAGCTGAACATTTTGCTATATACTTTTCTGAAATGTGAGACTGAACCATATTTAGAACCTGAAAGCAATCACTGGCCTCAGCTGACAGTCACAAAGGACCCCTTAAGGGGTCTCTGATTGCTTTGCTGTTTTATATGCACAGACTTCCTGTTGACATCCTGTACATGTTTAAACACACTCTGACCTTTATTTATTTAGAACCTATGCTTAGCTGTTTTAGCATACTTTGCTAAGTATATTATGGTTTTGTGTTTTAATGGGATTACATGTATATCTACATATGTGTGTGTGTTTCTTGTGCTTTTCCTTTGTCTATTCTGTCTGTTCATTTTGTTTGGTCCTATTTAAATTTGTTTTTATTTTATTATACTATTATTTATTGGTGTCTATTTGTTTTCTAAGAAAAGACAGAAGGGGAACAGGAGCTGCCTTTGACATGAACTCAGTGGTGGCTGGTTCTTTCATCACCTACCCCTGACGGGGGAGCAGCCTTACCAAGCCACAGAGGAGGACAATGCAGCCAGTCCAGATGAGACCTGATAGGCTAGGGTCAGAGGGAAGGGGAGGGGGACCTCCTGTATTAGTGAACTGGGGGAGGGGCATTGGTGGAGATGAGGGAGGAAGGGTGGGATTGGGAGGGAATGAGGATGGGGGCTATAGCTGGTATACAGAATGAATAAATTATAATTAATAAAAAATAAATTAATTAAAAAAGAAGAGACAGGAAGGGTGTGGATTCAGGTGGGAGGGATAGGATATTGAAAGAGTTCAAGGAGGGGAATCTATAATCAAAACATATTGTATGGGAAAAAATCCCAATTTTTAACACAAGAAAAATAGAGTAAAAAGAAGTTATGAACTATCATCACAAACTTTACTGAGAGCTTATGGGTTAGTATTTTTAAAGTGTAATAATCATTTGTGATAGAGCACATAAAAGTTTACACAGTCACTGCAAAGGCAGCCTACCAGTATTTCACAGGAGAGCTGTGTGATATGCCATTTCATACAATATGAATAAACAGTAATTAAATAGAATAAAGAAAGAAATTGAGAATATGAGTGTATGTTATAGAACATTAATTTAGTTAACAATTAAGACTGGGCTAAGATCAAAGGTAGGATATAATTGGGTAACCATAAATATCCATAGGATTTCCAAATGTGTTTAATAGAAAATCGTGTACTTAGACAGTAGCAGCATACAGCTATGCAAGAAATGAGAATGTGAAATAAAAGGTGAATCAGAAGATAGAATTGAATTAATATCTGATGAGAGTGAAAAAAAGAGAAAAGGAGGGAGGGAGGGGGAGATTAAAAGAAATCAGTGGAATTAAAATTTGAATTATGTATCTTTATAAATGACTAATTGGACAACATTCATTTATATGTAGTTTAATTTATTACATTTACTTATTTTATGTGTTTCTTTCTCTGTATATGCATTATGTGTGAATGTATGTATGTATGTGGGTATGTGGGTATAATGTATGTGGAGGCACAGACATATGTCATAGCACATATGTTGAAGTCAAAAGGGACCTTATGGAGTCAGTTCTCTCTTTCCATCATGTGACTCCCTGGAATCAAACATAGATCATTAGGCTTCAAGCACACTTATGAACTGAGTCATTTCACCAGCCATAAATATAATTTTAAAAAGTAGTACCGTTAACTATATAAAAATAAAAATCAAACCTCTCTTATGTTCTATTTATTGAAATTGAAGCAAGTCAGAATAAATTCTTGTGTCTTGTAGCAATTATACCAAAGGAACACATATTTTTAAAGTAAAACATATAATTTGCATTTTAAACCTATACGTTCATAATTCATCAATATACTGAATTTTTATTGATTAGTTACCTTGTTTCAAGCAATGTTGATAAAACCAAGGACATATCAGTGAACAAGTGAATAATTCATTGTTCTTATGACCTGTGCACACTGGAAGAGAGGGTAGATAAAAACCCAAAAAAGATTTGAATGGAATCAATTTTGACAGTGTATAGTTCATCAAGGTGGGAGAGTCATGATCTTAACAGATTGAGCAGTGAGTTACATTACATTCACAACAATTTGAATAGAATCAGTTTTCACAGCAAAACACAATTAGTATTAGAAAGGAAAAAACTGTTTTCTTTACTTTGCTCAGTCTAATGCATATAATGCTGAGAGAAAATGTGTTTTATGGTTATCAGGGACAGAAAATGTTTACTGTCTAAAATTGATTTAGCTTGGTTGAGGAAAACTTCTTTAAATATTAGATGTTTTGAAAAATATATTCTTTTTATGTATCTCTACCTCTCTCTCTCTCTCTCTCTCTCTGTGTGTGTGTGTGTGTGTGTGTGTGTGTGTGTCTGTGTCTCTGACTTCCACATATGTTCAGTGACATTTTGAGAAAGGTTTATTACCAATAACAAAATATAAATCACATCAATGAAAAAAAAAAACTCTGAGGTTTTCATACATTGAAATGATGAGTGATAATATGACTTATCTTAGATTATTACATTATAATACATTTTGTCACAGTTAATCTTCTTGTTCTTGTTCTTCTTCTTGTTCTTCTTGAGTACTTTGTTTTAAATGATGTGTATTTATTTTTCTTTGATAAGATTAGTAAGAAAAATGTAATAAGAAGCAAGTGCAGGGCCCTTAAGCATCCAAGATGTGCCATAGTTATGGTGATCAAACTGAAACCTTGCCTTCATCCACTCACTTATCACAAATATCTCAGTTCCTTTTCTGTTGTGTAAAACTCAGAGTCAGGAGAAATTTAAAAAAGGATGGACCGGACCTATGTTGGCTCACAATTCAAGTGTGAGTTCATCAAGATGGAGGGATGATTTTAGGAGACTGAGGCAGTGAGGTACATTACATCTTCAGGCAAGAAACAGAAAACAAGGACTCACTTTGTCTTTTTTATACAGTCTAATAAACCAGCCTAGGGAATGTCACTACACAGGATAAGCAAGATTTCTTGCCCCAATTAACCTAATCAGACAATCTACTACAGGCATGTCTCTCAGTTATTCTAGATTCATCAGGTTGACAGCTAAGATTAGTCAGTCATCACAGCTCCACCTATTGTCAACATACTACACAACACATTACTATAAATTGTCACCTTCCACCTTTATTCCCAAAAATATCATGCTCAATTTATAATATAAAATATATTCTAGCATCAAATGTCCCAGTGGTCATTAACACTCTCATCAGTTAAAAAGTCCAAATTCCACAAGTCATCTGAGATTCAAGGAAATCTCTTGGCTATGAGCTCCTAAAGATAAAAATAAGTTATATACTTCTAAAATATTATGGCACATAATACACACTCCTATCTAAAATTGAAAAACCAGGGCATAGTAAGAAAGAATCAGAGCAAAATGCAAGATCAAAATCCAGCAGATTAAAAACCAAATCCTCAGATTTGTGTCCATTTTTGGCATCTGGGGCTCCTGATGAAATTGACTAGGATCCAAAGGACTTGGATAGCCCCACTCTCCAGCTCTGCATCTGCAGCTGGTGTAGCCTCTCTCTTAAGTCTGTACCAATTCATGCCTGGTTTCCTTGGTACATATCTCACAATCCTGCCATTCCCAGTATCCTGGTATCTTTATTACAACTAAGACCCTTGATTGCTTTTGGAAACTATAAAATGGGACGCCATGGTCCTTTCAATCATGTATCTTCTATGTCTTCAAAACCAATACCAGGGACATCAACACCAAGTTTCACTGCCAGTTTAGGATGCAGCCTGGTCCAGTTAACTATACCAGTATCAACTTCTTTGTTGATTTCGGGAAATTCTTATCTAGTTAGTTACCACTAAGGAACAGGGGCTTCTGTGGTTTATGCTTTCTTTTTCAAAAGGATTTGGATCTTTACAAGATGTAACCTCTGAAGACTGCAATTCTGTATATTTCCTGTTGTCCTATTGTCCCAGCAACATTCAGGAGGTTTCTCTTCAGTGGTGCTGATCACATTAACAACTACTGCTACTTTCTCAGCATCAGTGTGAATTAGCTCCTGAAATTTCCTTTGCCAAACAAACTAGTTCATTACCTTTCTTTTTTTAAAATTCTTTATTAATTACACTTATTCACTTTGTATCCCCCCTGTGGTTCCCTACCTCCTCCCGCCCCAATTCCTCCCTTCCTCCACCCTCTGCATGCATGCCCCTCCCCAAGTCCACTGATAGGGGAGGTCTTCTTTTCCTTCCTTCTGATCCTAGTCTATTAGGTCTCATCAGGAGTAGCTGCACTGTCTTCTTCTGTGGCCTAGAAATGCTGCTTCCCCCTCAGGGGGAGGTAAAAAGCAGGCCAATCAGTTCATGTCAGAGACAATCCCTGTTCCTATTGCAATGGAACCCACTTGGACACTGAACTGCCATGAGCTACTTCTGTGCAGGGGTTCTAGGTTATCTCCATGCATGGTCCTTGGTTGGAGTATCAGTCTCAGGAAAGACCCCTGTGCCCACATTTTTTGATTCTGTTGCTCTCCTTCTGGAGTTCCTGTCCTCTCCAGATCTTACTGTTTCCCACTTCTTTCCTAAGATTCCCTGCACTCTGCCCAAAGGTTGCCCATAAGTCTCAGCATCTGCTTTGATAGTCTGCAGGGCAGAGCCTTTCAGAGGCCCTCTGTGTCAGGCACCTGACTTGTCCCCTCCTTTCTCCTTCTTCTGTTGTCCATCTTCTTTGCCTTTCTGGATAGGGATTGAACATTTTAGCAAGAGTCCTCTCTCTTGATTAGTTTCTTTAGGTGTACAGATTTTAGTAGGTTTATCCTATATTGTACGTCTATATGAGTGAGTATATACCATGTAGGTCTTTCTGCTTCTGGGACAGCTCACTCAGGATGATCTTTTCCAGATCCCACCATTTACCTGCCAATTTCATGATTTCCTTGTTTTTTATTGCTGAGAAATATTCCATTGTGTAGATATACCACAATTTCTGTATCCATTCCTCCACTGAGGGGCATCTGGGTTGTTTCCAGCTTCTGGCTATTACAAATAAGGCTGTTACAAACATGGTTGAGCAAATGTCCTTATTGTGTACTTGAGCCTTTTTTGGGTATATGTCTAGGAATGGTATCGCTCGATCTTGAGGAAGTGCTATTCCTAGCTTTCTGAGAAAACACCAGATTGCTTTCCAGAGTGATTATACAAGTTTACATTCCCACCAGCAGTGGTGGAGGGTTCCCTTTCCTCCACAACTTCTCCAGCATGTGTTGCCACTTGAGTTTTTGATCTTAGCCATTCTGATGGGTGTAAGGTGAAATCTTAGGGTTGTTTGATGTCTACGTATAGAAAAATGCAAATAGATCATACTTTTCACCCTGTACAAATCAAAAGTCCAAGTGGATCAAAGACCTCAATATAAATCCAGACATACTAAATCACTTAGAAGAAAAAGTGGGGAAGAGCCTTGAACTCGTTGGCACAGGAGACAACTTCCTGAACAGAACATCAACAGCACAGGCTCTAAGAGCTACAATTAATAAATGGGACCTCATGAAACTGAAAAGCTTCTGTAAAGCAAAGGACACTGTCATCAGAACAAAACGACTGCCTACAGATTGGGAAAGGATCTTCACCAACCCTATATCTGACAGAGGACTAATATCCAGTATATATAAAGAACTCAAGAAGTTAAACAGCAACAAATCAAGTAATCCAATTAAAAAATGGGGAACAGAGCTAAATAGAGAATTCTCAATAGAAGAATATCAAATGGCAGAGAAACAGTTAAAGAAATGTTCAATGTCCTTAGTCATAAGAGAAATGCAAGTCCATTACCTTTCAATTCAACTTCACCCAAGTTATTGGGACACGGGTAGAATAAAAACAGGTTACTAACTAAAATATCACATGGATCGGATCCCTGTTTCTGACAGCCTTTGTTTACCTTTAAAATCATGAGTTGTTTTTCAACTGTCCACATTTCTCTGAATCTTCTGGTATTAAAGCTTTCACACGAATACTACCTACAGCATTTGAGGGTTTTTGTAGTACAATTTACCAAATTCTTTCATAGTAACTATAACTTATTGGTTGATTAAGCAGCCTATACCTGGGCAGAGCAGAATGGAGTAGGCATGGCTAAGGTTCCAGGATTTTGAGGTTCAAGAGAGAATCAGAGGAGTCTGATGGGTGAGAAGAGAGGAAAAAGAATGCCATGATGGGTTAGCATGGAGAAATAACCACATGGGCTGAGAGAAAGGACGTGAAAAGGTCCAGATGTAGAATACAAGCACGAACCATGGGAACATGGAAGGAAGGTATAACAGATGGGGAGGATTAAGGTGGATGACATTGGATGGGGCTGGGAGGTGGATGTTGGGACAGTGTAGTGTAATGTCTGCCTGGTCCAAAGTAAATAAGGCAATCATAAATTCTAACAGGTGTCTGTGTCTTATTATTTGTGATAGTGAGTTAAATACTGCTGTACTGTGCAGGAAATCTTATGAAAGAAGGGGGAGATAGAAAGAACTCTACAAGAAAAGCAACAGAACCAAAAATCTGGGCACAAGGGTCTTTTCTGAGACTGATACCCCAGGACCATGCATGGAGATAACCTAGAACCCCTGCACAGATATAGCCTATGGCAGCTCAGTCTCCAAGTGGGTTCCCTAGTTATGGGAACAGGAACTGCTTCTGACATGAACTTAGTGTCTGGCTCTTTGATCACTTCCCCCTGAGGGGGGTGCAGCCTTACCAGGCCACATAGGAAGACAATTCAGCCAGTCCTGATGAGACCTGATAGGCTTGGGTCAGATGGAAGGGGAGAAGGACCTCCCATATCAGTGGACTTGGAGAGGGGCATGGGTGGAGATGAGGAAGGGAAGGTGGGATTGGGAGAGATTGAGGGAGAGGGCTTCAGCTGGAATAGAAAGTAACTAAACAGTAATTAATTTAAAAAATAATACTGCTGTCATAATCTTAGGGCTAATGATAATAAACTTTATATAGCACCAACAGCCATTACAACAATACAACAAGATGACAGGATTTGGATTTTAATGGAAGTTGGCAGAGTACTGAATTGTAATTAAACAAAAGAGTGAAGCATTATAGATTTAAATTATTTGTAGGCTAGTCAATATCAAGAAACTAGATATTGATAGCTATATTTATATGTGGATGATACATATATGATACATCATATAATCATAAACATGATATATATATGTATATATGTTGTCATAGGATTTTCATTGTTGTGAAGAGATACTATGATCATGTAAACTTTTTGTTTATTATTTTTCCCCTTACAATCTGATCAGAGGTTCTCCCTTCTCTCCTCCTGGTCATACCCTTCTTCCCTCTCCTTGCTATAGCACCTCCCCTACTCCTCAGATAAGGGGAGCCCCCTCCATACACACCAACCCACACCAGCACATCAAATACCATTAGGACTGAGCACTTCCCCTGTGCCCTGGAGAGGCAGTCCCAAGATGGAGAAGTGATTGAAAACAGACAACTGAGTCCATGCCAGGTCAGAGACATTCCCCTCCCCTTTCTAGGAGTCTCAAATGATGGCCAAGTTATCCATTTGCTGTATACGTGCAAGGGTCACAGACTGGTCAAGTTCATGCATGTTCATTGGTTGCTGCATCAGTCTCCATGAACCCCGGTGGACCCAGGTTAGTTGGCTCTGTTTTGAAGCTCCTGTCCCCTCTGGGTCCTTCTAACCTTCCCTCATACTCTTCCACAAGACTCCCTGCGCTCTTGCCTAATGTTTGGCTGTGAGTCTCAGTCACAGTCTGTTTCAATCTGCTACTGAGTGAAACCCTCAGAGGACAGCTGTGCTAGGTTCACATCTGCAAGCATAGCAGACTATCGTTAATAGTGTCAGGGTGGCTCTCTCTTCTGGGAGGGTCTTAGGTTAGGCCAGGCATTGGTTGGACATTCCCTCAATGTCTGTTCTATCTTTATCCCTGCCTATCTTGTAGAAAGTGTAAATTTTGAATCAAAGTTTTGTGGGTGGGTTGGTGTTCCCCTCCCTCCACTAGGAGTTATGTCTAGTTGCAGGTAGCTTCTTCAGTCTCATGAACCCTGTTATGAGGCCTGTCAATTAGAGGCACCCTCATATCTTCCAGGGATCCTAGCCTGTCCTAGGTCTCCAGCTTGTCAAAGTCCTTACTCCAGGCTTCACTTCTCTCTGCAAGTCCCCTGCTCTCCCCAGGTCTGATATGGACCCTCATTCCTCTCCATGCTCCCTCTCTTACCCTGTTCCCTCTCTTCAAACACTTCTGCTGTCTATTCTATTTCCATTTTGGAGTGAGAATTAAGTTTTCTTGGTTCCTCCTTGTTACTTATCTTCTTTGAGTCAGTCAATTGTAGTATGGTTATCCAGTTTTATACTGGAAATATCTGCTTATATGTGAGTATATACCATGTGTGTCTTTCTATGTCTGGGTTACCTCACTGAGGATGATCTTTTCTAGCTGCATCAATTTGTCTGCAGATTTAATGATTTCTTTGTTTTTAATAGCTGAGTAGCATTCCACTGTGTAAATGTACCACATTCCTTGCATCCACTCAACAGTTGGACATATGGATTGTTTCCAGTTTCTGGCAATTTAATAAAGCTCCTAAGAACCTAGTTAATCAATGTCCTTGTTGTGTGGTAGAGCATATTTTGGGTATATGCCCAGGAGTTGTATAACTGGGTCTTGAGGTAGAGCTATTCCCCATAATCTGAGATACCCCCAGATATTAGAAGAGGGGAATATCTCCCATGCTCATGTAATCTTTCCAATTTCTTTATGAAGGTGTTCAGTGCTAAGAAATTTTCTCTTAGCACTGCTTTTATTGTGTCCCATAAGTTTGGATATGTTGTACCTTCATTTTAATTGAATTCTAGAAAGTCTTCAATTTCTTCTTTATTTCTTCCCTGAACCAGTGGTCATTGAGTAGAAAGTTGTTAAGTTTCCATGAGTTTTTAGGATTTCCCTTGCTTGTGTTGTTGTTGAATTCCAGTTTTAGTCCATGGTGGTCTGATAAGATATAAGAGGTTATTTCAATCTTTTGTAGTTATTGAGGCTTGCTTTGTGACTGAGTATATGGTCAATTTTGGAGAAGGTTCCATGTGGTGCTTTTGTGTTAGATGAATTGTTCTGTTGATATCTGTTAGATCCATTTGATTCATGTCATTTAGTTTCATTGTTTCTCTGTTTAGTTTCTGTCTTGTTGACCTGCCAATTGGAGAGTGAGATTTTGAAGTCTCCCCACTATTAATGTACGGAGTTCAATGTATGATTTAAGCTTTAGTAAAGTTTCTTTTATGAATGTGGGCACCCTTGCATTTGGGGCATAGGTAGTCAGAATTGAGACATTATCTTGGTGGATTTTTCCTTTGATGAGTATGAAGTGCCCTTCTCCATTTATTTTACTTTTACACCTATATTACTTTTTCTTGAAATTCTATTTTATTAGATAGTAAAATGGTTATATCTGTTTGTTTCTTAGTTCAGTTTGCTTGGAAAACCTTTTCCAGTCCTTTATTCTAAGGTAATGTCTACCTTGGTTACTGAAGTGTGTTTCTTGTATGCACCAGAAGGATGGATTCTGTTTTTGTAGCCAGTCTGTTAACATGTGCCTTTTTATTGGGGCTGTTGAGTCCATTAATTTTCAGAGAGATTAATGACCAATAATTGTTGATTCCTGTAATTTTGTATTGGTGGTTGTAGTGTGCATGTGTGTGCTTCCCTTCTTTTGTTTTTGCTGGTGTGAAACTATTTAAATTTTGTGTTTTCTTGGGTGTAGCTACCATTGTTCTGTTGGAGTTTTCCTTCTAGTATCCTCTGTAGGGCTGGGTTATTGAAAAGATGTTGTTTAAATTTGGCTTTGTCATGAAATATCTTGTTTTTTCCATCAATGGTGATTGAACATTTTGCTGTATATAGTAGTCTGTGCTGGCACTTATGGTCTCTTAGGGTCTTCAAGATATCTGCCTATGTCCTTCTGGCTTTTAGAGTCTCTGTTGAGAAGTCTGCTGTAATTCTAATAGGTATGCCTTTATATGTTATTTGGCCCTTTTTCCTTGAAACTTTTAATATTCTTTTTTTTTATTCTTTCTTTGATCTGTACATTTTGTGTTTTAATTATTATGTAGTGGAAGGATTTTCTTTTTGATCCAACTTAGTTGGTGTTCTGTGGGCTTCTTGTACATTTATAGCATCTCTTTAGGTTAGGGAAATGTTGTATGATTTTGTTGAAGATATTTTCTGGGTCTTGGAGCTGGAAATCTTCTTCTTCTTCTATTCCTATTATTCGTAGATTTGTTTTTTTTTTTATTGTGCTCCAATTTTCTTGGATGTTTTGTATTAGGTTTATTTTTAGTGTTTTCTTTGATCGATATATTGATTTCGTCTAGAGTATTTTCTATGCCTGAGATTCTCTCTTCCATCTTTTGTACTCTGTAGGTACTGTTTGCATCTGTAGTTTCTGTTTTCTTTCCTAGGTTTTCCATCTCTGGGATTTTCTCAGATTGTGTTTTTTTATTGCTTCTATTTCCCTTTACAGGTTTTGAGCAGTTTTATTCATTTTCTTCAACTGTTTGATTGTATTTTCCTGTATTTATTTAAGGCATTTATTCATTTTCTGTTTAAAGGTCTCTATCATTTTCATAAGATTGATTTAGGTCATTTTCCTATACTTCAGATGTGTTAGGATATCCAGGGCTTCTAGTAGGGTTGCTGGGTTCTTGTGGTGTCGTATTGTTCTGGGTTTTGTTGAGCATGTTTACACTGTCTTCTACCCATCTGGTTATCTCTGGTGTTGGCAGGCCTAGAAGTCCCTGGTGGTCCCTGATGGCTGCTGCCTCTGAGATTTCAGACAGAGCTGGGACCCTGAACTGGTGCACAGAAGGCACAAGGAAGACCTCACGACTATTGGTAGTCCCCAAGAAGCTGCTGCTTCTTGAACTGCAGGCAAAGCTGGGACCTGGGAAGTGGTGTGTGGAGATCACAAAACAGACCTCTCTGCTAGTAGGAGTCCGCAATGGCTGACACTTCTGGAACTGCAGGTAGAGCTCTGTTAGCAGTCTCCAATGGCTGCCATTTCTGGAAATGCAGGCAGGCCTCGCACCCACAAAAACTCTCATAAAGGAAAACATTTAATTAGTTCATGTCTCAGTTCCAAGGCTTAGTCCATTATTGTCATGGTGGGAAACATGGCTGGATGAGAGCAGACATGTTGCTGGAGAGAGGCTGAGAGATCTACATCTTGCTCCTCAGGCAGCAGTAAGGAAGAATGAGCCACTGGGCCTAAGTTGAGTTTATGAAACCTCAAAGCCCACCCCTGGTGACATACTTCTTCCAATAAGACCGCATCCAACAAGGCAATATAGTTCATAATAGTGCCACTCCCTATGAGATTACGAGGGCCATTTTCATTCAGGCCACCACATTTCACTCCTTGGCCCCAGTGGTCTTGTAGCCATACCATAACACAAAACTGTATTCAGTCCAATTTCAGAAGTTCCCATAGTCTTTAATAGTCATAATCCTGTTTAAAAGCCCAACGTCTCTTTGGAGATTAATGACAATCTCTTTTTTTTTTTAATCTTTTATTTTTTTTATTAATTACACTTTATTCATTTTGTATCCCCCCATGAGCCCCTCCCTCCTCCCCTGCCAATCCCACCCTCCCTCCCCTTTCTGCATGCATGCCACTCCCCAAGTCCACTGATAGGGGAGGTCCTCCTCTCCTTCTTTCTGATCTTAGTCTATCAGTTCTCATCAAAAGTGGCTGCATTGTCCTCTACTGTGCCCTGGTAAGGCTGCTCCCCCCTCAGGGGGAAGTGATCAACGAGCAGGCCAATCAGATATGTCAGAGGCAGTCCCTCTTCCCATTACTATGGAACCCACTTGGACACTGAACTGCCATGGGCTACACCTGTGCAGGGGTTCCAGGTCATCTCCACAAATAGTCCTTGGTTGGAGTATGAGTCTCTGGGAAGTTCCCTGTGTTCAAATTATCTTGTTCTGTTGCTCTGCTTGTGGAGTTCCCGTTCCCTCCAGCTCTTACTATTTCCCACTTCTTACATAAAATTCCATTCACTCTGCCCATCAGTTGGCCATCAGGCTCAGCATCTGCTTTGACAGTCTATACTGCAGAAGCTTTCAGAGGCCCTCTGTGGCAGGTTTCAAGGTTGTTTCCTGTTTTCTTCTGGCTTTCAGAGGCCCTCTGTAGCGGGTTCCGAGGTTGTTTCCTATTTTCGTTTTCTTCTGATGTACATCCTCTTTGCCTTTCAGGATGGGGATTAAACATTTTAGTTAGGGTCCTCTCTTTTGTTTAGTTTGTTTAGATGTACAGCTTTTAGTGGGTTTATTCTATATTGTATGTTTATATGAGTGAGTATATACCGTGAGTGTCTTTTTGCTTCTGGGTCAACTCACTCAGGATGATCCTTTCCAGGTCCCACCATTTACCTGCAAATTTCATGATTTCCTTATTTTTCATTGCTGAGTAATACTCCATTGTATAGATGTAACACAGTTTCTGCATCCATTCTTCAGTTGAGGGGCATCTGGGTTGTTTCCAGCTTCTGGCTATTACAAATAAAGCTGCTACAAACATGGTTGAACAAATGTTCTTGTTGTGTACTTGTGCCTCTTTTGGGTATATGCCTAGGAGTGGTATGGCTGGATCTTGAGGAAGCGCTATTCCTAGTTGTCTGAGAAAGCGCCAGATTGATTTCCAGAGTGGTTGTACCAGTTTACATTCCCACCAGCAGTGGAGAAGGGTTCCCCTTTCTCCACAACCTCTCCAGCATGTGTTGTCTTTTGAGATTTTCATCTTGGCCATTCTGATGGGTGTAAGGTGAAATCTCAGGGTTGTTTTGATTTGCATTTCCCTAATGGCTAATGAGGTTGAGCATTTCTTTAAGTGCTTCTCTGCCATTCGATATTCCTCTGCAGAGAATTCTCTCTTTAGCTCTGTTCCCCATTTTTTAAGTGGATTACTTGGTTTGTTGCTTTTCAGCTTGTTTAGTTCTTTATATATATTGGATATGAGTCCTCTGTCAGATAGAGGGTTGGTGATGATTCTTTCCCAATTCTTTTCCCAAATCTGGCAGTCGCTTTGTTTTGATGACGGTGTCCTTTGCTTTACAGAAGCTTTTCAGTTTCATGAGGTCCCAATTATTGATTGTTGCTCTTAGAGCCTGTGCTGTTGGTGTTCTGTTCAGGAAGTTTTCTCCTGTACCAATGAGTTCTAGGGTATTCCCCAATTTTTTTTCTAGCCGATTTAATGTGTCTGGTTTTGTGTTGAGGTCTTTGATCCACTTGGACTTCAGTTTTGTGCAGGGTGATAAGTATGGATCTATTTGCATTTTTCTACATGTAGACATCCAGTTGGACCAGCACCATTTGTTAAAGATGCTATCTTTTTTCCATTGTATGGTTTTGGCATCTTTGTCAAAAATCAGGTGTCCGTAAGTGTGTGGGTTTATTTCTGGGTCTTCTGTTCGATTCCATTGATCCACCATTCTGTTTCTATGCCAGTACCATGCAGTTTTTATAACTGTTGCTCTATAGTACAGCTTGAGATCAGGGATGGAGATACCTCCAGAAGATCTTTTATTGTAGAGGATTGTTTTAGCAATTCTCAGTTTCTTGTTATTCCATACGAAGTTGAGAATTTTTCTTTCCAGGTCTGTAAAGAATTGTGTTGGCAATTTGATGGGAATTGCATTAAATCTGTAGATTGCTTTTGGTAAGATGGCCATTTTTACTATGTTAATCCTGCCAAGCCATGAGCATGGGAGATCTTTCCATCTTCTCATATCTTCCTCTAATTCTTTCTTCAGAGACTTGAAATTTTTTTCATACAAGTCTTTGACTTGCTTGGTTAGGGTTACGCCAAGGTACTTTATGTCATTTGTGGCTATTGTGAATGGTGTTGTTTCTCTAATTTCTTTCTCAGCCCTTTTGTCTTTTATATACAGGAGTGCTACTGATTTTTTTGAGTTAATTTTATATCCGGCCACTTTGCTGAAGGTGTTTATCAGCTGTAGGAGTTCCCTGGTAGAGTTTTTGGGGTCACTCATATATACTATCATATCATCTGCAAATAGTGATAATTTGACTTCTTCTTTTCCCATCTGTATCCCCTTGATCTCCTTCCACTGTCTTATTGCTCTAGCAAGGACTTCCAGCACTATGTTGAAGAGATATGGAGACAGTGGGCAGCCTTGTCTTGTCCCTGATTTCAGAGGGATTGCTTTAAGTTTCTCTCCGTTCAGTTTGATGTTGGCTATAGGCTTGCTGTATATCGCCTTTACTATGTTTAGATATGTGCCTTGTATCCCTGATCTCTCCAGTACTTTAAACATGAATGGATGTTGGATTTTGTCAAATGCTTTTTCAGCATCTAGGGAGATTATCATGTGGTTTTTTTCTTTCAGTTTGTTAATATGGTGGATCACATTGATGGATTTTCGTATATTGAACCACCCCTGCATACCTGGGATGAAGCCTACTTGGTCATAGTGGATAATATCTTTGATGTGTTCTTGGATCCGGTTTGCAAGTATTTTGTTAAGTATTTTTGCATCAATGTTCATAAGGGAGATTGGCCTGAAATTCTCTTTCTTTGTTGAGTCTTTGTGAGGTTTAGGTACCAAGGTGATTGTGGCTTCATAGAATGAATTTGGTAATGTTCCTTCTGTTTCTATTTTGTGGAATAGTTTGAAGAGAATTGGAGTTAGCTCTTCTTTGAAGGTCTGGTAGAATTCTGCGCTGAAGCCATCTGGTCCTGGGCTTTTTTTGGATGGGAGACTTTTGATGACTGCTTCTATTTCTTTGGGGGATATAGGACTATTTAGTTGATTTACCTGGTCCTGATTCAGCTTTGGTGAGTCAAATCGATCAAGAAAATTGTCCATTTCATTTAGATTTTCAAATTTTGTGGCATATAGACTTTTGAAGTAAGTCCTAATGATTGTTTGGATTTCCTCAGTGTCTGTAGTTATGTCCCCCCTTTCATTTCTGATTTTGTTGATTTGGGTGGTGTCTCTCTGCCTTTTAGTTAGCTTGGCTAAGGGTTTGTCTATCTTGTTGATTTTCTCAAAGAACCAGCTCCTGGTTTCATTGATTCTTTGAATTGTTTTATTTGTTTCTAATTGATTGATTTCAGCCCTGAGTTTGATTATTTCCAGCCGTCTACTCCTTTTTGGTGTGTCTGCTTCTTCTTTTTCTAGGGTTTTTAAGTGGGCCATTAAGTTGCTTGAATGAGCTGTCTCGAATTTCTTCTTGAAGGCACTTAGTGCTATGAACTTTCCTCTTAGCACTGCTTTCATTGTGTCCCACAAGTTAGGGTATGTTGTGTCTTCATTTTCATTGAGTTCTAGAAAGGCTTTAATTTCTTTCTTTATTTCTTCCCTGACCCAGCTGTCATTTAGTAACAAGTTGTTCAGTTTCCATTAGTGTGTAGGCTTTTTGCTATTTCTGTTGTTGTTGAAGTCCAGCTTTATTCCATGGTGATCAGACAGGATACAAGGGATTATTTCAGTCTTCTTGTATCTGTTGAGGCTTGCCTTGTGACCAACTATATGGTCTATTTTGGAGAAGGTTCCATGAGGTGCTGAGAAGAAGGTAAATTCTTTTGTGTTTGGGTGTAAAGTTCTGTAGATGTCTGTGAGGTCCATTTGATTCATGACCTCTGTCAGAGATATTGTTTCTTTGTTTAATTTCTGTTTTGTTGACCTGTCCTTTCTTGAGAGTGGGGTGTTGAAGTCTCCCACTATTAATGTGTGGGGATCTATATGTGGTTTAAATTTTATCAATGTTTCTTTTACAAATGTGGGTGCTCTTGTATTTGGGGCATAGATGTTCAGGATTGTGATGTCTTCCTGGTGGAATTTTCCCTTGATGAGTATGAAGTGTCCTTCCTCATCTCTTTTTATTATTTTTGGTTGAAAGTCTATTTTATCAGATATTAGAATGGCTACTCCTGCTTGTTTCTTGGGTCCATTTGCTTGGAAAGTCATCTTCCAACCTTTTACCCTCAGGTAATGTCTATCTTTGTGTCTTAGGTGTGTTTCTTGTATGCAACAGATTGCTGGGTTTTGTTTACGTATCCATTCTGTTAATCTGTGTCTTTTTACTGGAGAGTTGAGTCCATTGATGTTGAGAGAGATTAATGACCAGTGGCTGTTAGATCCTTTGATTTTGATGTTGGCTGTGTTCATAAGTTTGTGTGCTTGGTTGCTTTTTGTTTTGCTGTAGTAAGGTTAATTATTTCCTGTGTTTTCTTGACAGAAGCTAATTTTCTTGGGTTGTATTTTCCCTTCCAGTGTCTTCTGTAATGCTGGATTTGTGTGTAGGTATTGTTGAAATTTGTTTTTGTCATTGAATATCTTGTTTTCTCCGTCTATGAGGACTGAGAGTTTTGCAGGGTATAGTAGCCTGGGTTGACATCTGTGTTCTCTTAGGGTCTGCATGATATCTGTCCAGGCCCTTCTGGCTTTCATAGTTTCTGTTGAAAAGTCAGGTGTGATTCTAATGGGTTTGCCATTATATGTTACTTGGCCTTTTTCCCTTGCAGCTTTTAGTATTTTTTCTTTGTTCTGTATACTTCCTGTTTTGATTATTATGTGGCGGGAGGATTTTCTTTTCTGGTCAAATTTGTTGGGTGTTCTGTAGGCCTCATGTATCCTTATTGGCTTCTCCTTTAACTTGGGAAAATTTTCTTCAATGATTTTGTTGAAAATATTTTCTGGGCCTTGGAGAAGGGAGTCTTCTTTTTCCTCTATTCCTATTATTCTTAGGTTTTGTCTTTTCATATTGTCTTGGATTTCTTGGACGGTCTGTGTCAGGAATTTTTTGGATTTAACATTTTCTTTGACAGATACATCGATTTCTTCCATTGTATCTTCTACACCTGAGATTCTTTCTTCCATTTCTTGTATTCTGTTGGTTATGCTTACCTCTGTAGTTCCTGTTTTCTTCCCTAAATTCTTCCTCTCCATTATTTCCTCCATTTGTGTTTTCTTTAATTTTTCTAGTTCTATCTTCAGGTCTTGAGTTGTTTTGTTTACTTCCTTCACCTGTCTGCTTGTATTTTCCTCTTTTTCTTTTAGTTCCTTCAACTCTGTCTCTTTGATTTCTTTCAGTGATTTAATTATTTCTTCTCTGAAAGCCACAAGCTGTTTGGCTGCATCTTCCCATATTTCTTCACGGATGGCCCTAATTTGCTTGTCTTTATCTTCCTCCATTTCTTTACGGATAGCCATGATCTGTTTGGTTTTATCTTCCTCTAATTCTTTACGTATTTTATCCGTTTCCTCTATTATTCTCTTCATCAACATAGATGTAAGGTCATCTTCTTGATTTTCTATTATGCTGCATTGTTCAGGGCTGTTCGCCCCTGGATGGCTGGGTTCTGGAGATGCCATATTGCTCTGTCTTTTGTTGGTTGAGCCTTTACGCTGACCTCTACCCATTGGGCTGATTTAGGTTTTGGCTGTTAGTTTCTGTGCTTCCTGGAGTCCTGAGGTAGGGAGTATCCCCTTGGCCGGAAGATGATTTTTCCTGAAGGAGTCCTTCTCTGCTTTTTGGTTATGGTCACTGTATGGCCAGTGTTTCTCCGGAGATGCCACTGCTCACCTCAGGTTTATAGCCCTGAGTAGTAGCTGTGGTCTATGTTAGGCAGGGGGGGATCTCCTCTTACCCATAAAATTTCTCAAGACAGCTGCCCCACTGCTGGGTTTCTTGTTATAAATTTAGTGTGCTGCTGCTCACTAAATTTCCATGTACAGTCCTCTTGAAGAAACTGCTGATTCCCTAGCTATGGGGTTTTCTCCCAACAGGGAAACTCAGTCTGTTATCCTGGGGCGCACAGTTCTGTCTGAGAAAGTGGGAGGTGCACTCAGCAAGTCTCTGGGCCAAAGGCTGATTGCTCTGCTCTGGACCTGGAGAATGTGCACCTAGGTTGAGTTGGCGCCTGGGGGCACTGTTCTGGTCTGGAGGCTGGGTGCCTCACTCTGGACCAGAAGCTGTGTGTCTCTGTCTGGGATGGCGGCTGTAGGCACCACTCTGGTCTAGACGCTGTGGGTGCAGCCCCCCTGAAGGATCAGGGATTCCTACAGTTTTTGCAGTCCATCCAGGGACAACTGGCCGATCCCTGGCACAGTATCTGAGGGTTGCTGTAATGGCTCTTTGGCTCCTGCAGGTCCGAGGATGCAGCTGTGTATCCCAGTGCCCCAGGGGAACGCAACAATGGCAGCAGAGCACAGAGCTTCTGCCTGCACTAGAGTCTGCGTGAGTCCAGGAAGTGTTTTGGTGCTGGGTGTCTTAAGCGTTAGAGCTGCTCACCCCCTCCGCTGGGGGTTTCCTCCTGCCAGAGACATGCAGTCTGGTGCCCTGTTGCCCTGGTGCCCACTGTTCTATCTGAGGCGGCGAATCACGCGCGCAGGCAGGGCTCTGTGCAGGCGCCTTTGTCCCTCCCGGCTCTGGGTCCGGACTGGCTCTTGGGGCACTCGCGGAACCCGAGTCTTTTCCAGGGGATGTCTGGGTAACCTGGGGTCGGTCCCAATTGTTTCCTGCTCCGTGGGGTTATCTCTCGACTGGGAAATCCAGTCTATGGTGTTGTGGGCCCACAGTTCAGTCTGGGACCGTGACCAGATCGCGCTGGCGGGTAGCTCTGGGCTGGCGACCAAGCGCCTGGCGGAACGGGGATCTCTTCCGCGGTTTTGCCGGGTGAGTTAAAGCTGATCGAATCCCCCACCGTGGGGTATCCTCTCACCTGAGAAACACAACCACTTGTGTTTTATGGCCGCGAGTTCTGATTGCTGGTCACTGTGCCAATCCTGCTGTGCTGCTCCTCAGAATGAGAGTCCTCCCGGCGCTGCCATCTTGCCCCGCTATGACAATCTCTTAATTGTAGCCCGTATAAAATAAAAATGCAAAAGCAAACCACATACTTCTAATATACAATGGCAAAGAATATACATTACCATTCCAAAATGGAGAAAGGGAAGCATAGTGAGAAAATATTGAACCAATGTAAGACAGAAACCCAGCCTGGAAAACTTCAAACTCTGTATCTGTGTCAGATGTCAAAGCCCTCTTCATCTTCGACTCCTTTCAGCTCTGCTGTGTGCAGCACACTTCTATCTCTTGGGCTAGTTCCACTCCATTAGCATATTTTCTTGACAGGTATCACAGATCTCTGGCATCTCTGAAATCTTGGGGTGTTCAAGGCAATCCATGCTTTACTTTACAGCTTCACACAGTGGCCTCTCTAGGCGTCTATGCAGGGACCTCCCGAACAGCCTTCCTCACATTAGTGGCTCTATGCAGCCATGGAGGAAGATCCCACAACTCCTCTCTTGTATCCTTGACTAAAGCCAGAACCAAATGGCCAAATCTGCCAAGTTCTGCTGCTTGCTGGTACTAGAAGATGGCTCCCCTCATTCAAATTCATTTTCACTAGCTTCCTGTTTTCCTTCATTGACTAAGTTTGGCTGTCCTGAAACTTGATCTGTAGACCAGGCTGGCCTTGAACTCAGAGATGCCCCAGCCTTTGCCTTCTGAGTACTGGGATTAAAGACATGCACTACCACACTAGCCCTAAGCCTTTCTTTAAGTCCTTTTCACAAGTTGGAATTTAGCTGTGTGGGGTCTTGATCTGAGGTCGCCACTCCCTTTATTCCACTTAACAATCTATTTTTACTTCCTGGTGCTGCTTTTCTCCTCCAACTGTACATTTCATATTTTTTTCCTTATTCAACATGCTCCTTTTCCTTTTAGATTTTTCTAATGCTACCCACTAATAACCAAGCAACACAGTCAATATTAGGTTGTTTTGAAATCTCCTCTGCCAAAAGTGTTATTCACAACTCTTCAATTTAGCCTCAGGCATTTTTTTTTGACAAGGGCAAAGAGCGACCACATTCATAGCCAAAATATCACAAGAATAGTCTCTAGGCCATGTATTAAATATTCTCCTCTAAACCTCCGGAGCTGGGGTCCCACAGCACAAAGCACCCTCAGCACCACAGTCATCAAGGCTCCTACTAGTGTGGCCCATCATCCTCTGCTTAAAGTGTTCAACTGCTTTTCTAATCGAAGTTTCAAAATCCACATTCCTCCAAACAAAAGCCTATCCCAGCCATATTCCAGTCCCTGGCACCCACTTCTTTCTTAGTGGTTTTATTGCTGTGAAGAGATCATGGCAACTCTTATAAAGGAAAACATTTAACTGGGCCCTGGCTTGCAGTTCAGAAGGTTAGATGAGTACAGTTGTGGAGAGGTGCTAAGAGTTCTAAATTGGATCCTCAAGCAGCTTTCAGGAATCATGAGTCTCAGTGCCTAGGTTGAACTTCTGAAACCTCAAAGCGTACCCTGGTGATATACTTTCTCCAAAAGGACCAGACCTGCTACAACAAAGCCAGACCTCTTAATTGTGCTACTTTCTATGAGGCTATGGGAGCCATTTTCATTCAAACCACCCACCACATACATGTATACATGTATATACATATATGTACACACTCATACATGTATATAGTTATATATATGTAAATATACATATCTATACGTAACATAAGGAAATATTTCTATATAAACATTTCTTAAGATGCAGGCATCTCAAGTCCTGGACTATTTGTAAAAACTGTTTTCAATCTCCTAGTTATAAATTGACTAAACATGGAGGCCATTTTTTCCCTATGAAGAATGAGAGCCCTATTTTGTCATTTCTATTATTGCATATGCTATACATTAAAAATGTAAGTACTTCCCAGAGGTCTATAAGGCAAAGGCTTGTTTTGGAACATGTCTATTGGGAAGTAATAGAATTTTTAACAAATGAGGTTCAGAGTAATGTCTTCTGGTTATTAGGAGTGTACTTTCCTTTTCCTCATTGTTCCCTGACCATAAGGTATACCCCTTCCATGAT
Source organism: Psammomys obesus (assembly GCF_907164565.1). Taxonomy (NCBI): domain Eukaryota; kingdom Metazoa; phylum Chordata; class Mammalia; order Rodentia; family Muridae; genus Psammomys; species Psammomys obesus. The sequence goes on along the minus strand of NW_026591086.1, from coordinate 60,704,527 downwards.
GATAGACTGGAACTATTTCTGTAACTTTGCTAATGATGGTAGACTGAAATTATTTTTGTCAAGGTGATAAGAATGTTTCTTCATTTACTACATGTTTTCTCTCCCTTCTACTCATATTAATCCTATGTAGAGTTAGGTATCTTTCCCATGTTCATGAGTCTAACCAGGGCCATCTGAGTTAAGCATACATATAACACTATCTAGTGGAGACTGATGGGCTCACCAGTGGCTCACATATAAAGTAATGATTCCCCTTCTCCTAGAATTCTTTATTCATCAGTAGGTAAGCAGGTAAGGGTAGGATGTCAGGAGTCTCTCCCCTATTTATACTCTATAGGTTCAGTCTTCTGCAAGCTCAGTTCAAACAGCCATAGCTGCCATGTATTCATGATACTTTTGACATGTTATGCCCAGAAGACATCATTCAGTAGCCCTTCTCCTATCTTCTAGCCTTTACACTTTTTCCACCTCTTCTGAGATATTCAATGAACATAGATGAGGGATTATAAATGTCCTATTTATGGCCTACTGATCGATGGACCCTTAATTCTCAGCATCCTGAGCAACCAAGAATCTCTGGTGGAGAAACATCTCTGTTTAATCCTGAGAGTTGCACTTGTTTGTGAGTATAAACAGACATTAACAAGTTCATTTGACACCATGTCAATTTAGTTAAATACTAGTAGTGTGTTTCTCCTACATTACATAGCCTCACTTGCCATGACTTTTGGGAGTGGGTTTACAAACCCAGTTAGAAATTCCTTACTGTTTAAATCTAATCAGAGAAAAGTTAATTGCCTCTACAAAAGTCCTCATAATGTTTCTTAACTTTAAATTTAACTCCATTTCTATCCAAACTTAAAAACAAAAGTATACAAAAGAGTCATGAAACTTTTAATGATTTCTCTTAATATACATTTATCATGAAGCACACAAAAACTTATCATTTGGAAGTCTTTGTATCCAAGTCCTTTAGCGTTCCTCCTGCACCGATATTTTGAAGAATAACTTTATAATACCATGCCAGTTTGGAAAACTGTAAAAGGATTTGTGGATTGTCTATATACTTCCTCCACATTGGCCTGAGTGAATGCAAGGACCGGAAAGAAGTCTCACCTGTGGGTTTCCCAGGGCAATAGAATTCTGTCTTTTCTGCCTGTACTTCATTCTAGCAGCAGTGTCTGAAAGATTAGACAAAGTTATACTTAATCCACTCACACAGAACTAACCAGACCTATGACTATACTATAATGTCAAGAACCTGATGTAAACTCATCTTCAAACCTTCTCTTTTCATTATAAACCACCATGTTTTTAAGACATGTTTTCTTTGATGGCCATTATCTTGCCTACCATATGGCTTAATGAAACACTATCATGCTCACAATTGGATATTTATTTCTAAGCAAGCTTTCTCTAACATCATGAAAGTGTTTCCAATTCATCTATAATCTTAAATATTTTCCTCCAGTACAGATCAGTTCTTTCTGTTTGAGTTCAGCAGTAGAATGAGTTGATGCTTGACCTTATTTTAATCCAGAACAAGATTTATTAATTATTGTAGCTAATTAAGCAAATTAATTAAAACAAAGTACCAGAGGGAGCTAACATATAAAATATGAGAATACTTATTAAAGGAATAAACAAATAAAAATATCCTCAAGCACAGAAAATTCTCTGAATTCAAGATAAATTTCTCATATCTGGAAGAAATGGTATTTCAATGCTCTAGTGTGCCAATCTTGTCTCAGATCTATGAAACCTTCTTATATGTGTATAGTAGTTTTCAAACTAAATGACATTGTATTAGCCTACATTGCTGTAACAGTAAATATCCATAAAGAATCCTGTAGAATTGCAACTCATGTAATATTGTCTATTCCTTCTAGAAATTACTCATTAACACACACACACACACACACACACACACATATATATATATATATATATATATATATATATATATATATATATATA